>NC_136264.1:100671963-101136145 GCF_964187855.1 Myxine glutinosa
AGTCCCTGGAGGAGAGTGCCAGGCCGCATGCCCGGGTGGTCACCACATCAGTCCCAAGTTGGCCGTCCGCAGTGCCACCACCAAAGCGCGACCCACAACACCTCCCCCTAGTGGTCCTCAATATTTGCCATCCCAGGCTTGAGAAACCACCTCGGACCTCCCTGGAGGTCTTAACCCCCACCAGGGTCCGGTGACCCTGCCGGCCCGAGCCACCAGCTCGGACGGCGCCCCGACGGACAAGGGACGCCACACTCCACCAGACCCCCCGTGGGACCCAGGTCGTACCTCGACACCCCAGGCTGGACCCCACGTCCAAATCTCGCCATCACAGCCCCCCAGCTGGCTGGCATACCCAAATTTTGAAAGGGGCAACTTTTGCCCGAGGCCATCACCCATGACCTCTCCATATCCAGATCCCGCAGCCCGGGGACCAATCCCCACCATGGCTGCTCCAAATCAAGTTCCCATTGTAATTTTATTTTAAATTTTATTTTACAAATTTTCATTCCCACTGCCAAACCGCAGCTGCAGGGAACAACCTCTACCACCGGTTGTTCTGCCCCTCCCTGCAGTTGATCCAAATTCCCCACAGGGACCAAATCTCCAGAAGCTCTATCTCCCGATCCTCCAAGATCCAAATCCAGCCCGGAGCCAACACACTCCCCCAACTGGTTGTCCAATTTTGGAGCCTCTGTTTCCAAATAGCAGTGTACAGTGAGCGTCCCCTCGGTCATTCCAACCACCTCCTCGGACCAACTCACCTCTTCCCCCAGACTCCTTTGGGCCTGAACAAGCTCTACCTCCATGGGACTGTCACAGGTCTCCAGCCGCTGGATCAAATCATCCTCATCATTACAAATCATTCCTGGCCCCGCCAGGCTTTGATCAGTATCCCCAATAAATACCCGGTCCGGCTCTATCGCATGGACCCCCAAAAACTCTACCCCCTCTTGCTCCGCACCACCGCCCTGGTGCTGCACAATTCCAAATTCATCCCCCGGTTGGGGTGTTGTGACATCCACACGGTCCCGATAAACAACCAGGCCAGAATGTGGGAAACATTCCCCATTACAACTCTCACATTCCAAATTTCCTTCCCCGCTCACCTGTGGACTCTCCACGTTTACCTGCAGGCATTCCCCCTCTACCTGTCCACATTCCCCATCCACCTGTGGACATTCCCCATCCACCTGTGGACATTCCCCATCCACCTGTGGACCTGCGGTCTCCCCATTTACTTCAATTGCCATTCCCTGTGCAATTCCCAATTTTGCCATTCCCGGCTCCTGAGCCCCGTGCACATCTGCATGGGCCGTACTCTCTCCTGTTCCCAATCTAGCTTCCCCCCGTTCCGATTCAATTTTTGCCACCTTTGGCTTCTCCTGTGCCCCCGTTCCTTCAATGTGTCCCTCCAATCGATCACTCATTCCCTTCATTCCTTCCCTCCATTCCTTCCCCTGTGACTTCATTTGTTCATTCAATTCCCGACTGGCTCGCTCACTCTGTGCGTTCATGTCTCCCATCTGCTTTCCCAATCGCTCACTGTTCTTTTCCATCCCTTCCATTTTTCGAAGCAATTGACCCAACATCTGGTCGGTTGTCGGGGCCGTTCCTACTACTCCCGACTCCCCGGTGGGGGAGGGGGATAAGTTGGTGCTCGGGACGAGGGAGGTTCCAAGGCTCACCTCCACATCTAATTCCCCTATTTCCGGCTCACTCCCGACGCTGACGGAGGCCTCGCTGCGTACTTCCATCTCATCAATTTCCGACATCCGCTTTCCGGAAGATTGTTTCCCGCGCGCGTATTTATTTTAATAATTCCTGAAACAATTTAAATTTGACGAAGACACGATATCGCGCTCCGTTTGCCCGATTGATTATTAAATTTCTCCGCCTCGACTATAAAAATTTTGCGTTCGAACGTCGGGCGCAATGTACGCCCGACCGTGTCGATGTCTCCCCGCGGACAAAAAAAATTTGTCCGACCGTGTCGATGTCTCGCCGCGGACAAAAAATTTGTCCGACGGGTTCAAATCCCACTCCTGACACCACTTGTCGCGTGACTACCCTTGGTGAACACCGTAGGGTAACACGGATGACCGATTGCGAGACTTTACACTCCCGAGGCGAAAACTCAATGGCGGATTCAAGCTCAACACAAAGTTAAACGCGCGGGAGGCCAGACGCAACGAGCTCCACAGCCTTATCTATTAAAATGAAACACCCAGGAAACTGCGTTCAAATATGTACAGAAAATAATATAAGGATTTATTATTTTAAAGTAATAACAGTGAAAAAAACACGCGCCGGTAATACTAATAACTAAATCGGGACGTCCCCACACGACTGATATCAAACACAAAACGAGGGAGATTAATTACGAAAAGAACACGTCACGTCGTTCAAAATGTACGCGGATTCGGGCTTATCTGGTCTTTCGTCGTCTTTGTGGCTGCCGTCCAACACCGCTCCTTTCGGCCCGATCGCACACCTCGCTCCAAGTTCCACGGCCCTCTGCGTCCGCCTCCAAGCGCCACCAGGCCTCGTCGGTCCAACGGCCCACACACACCACGAGCTCCTTTGCTCCAACGGTCCACCGCAGGGCTGCACGAAGCAACCAAAACCAAGTGCCAACTGCCAACTGCAACGAGCTGTGGTCACGAATGTTCAACGAACCGTGTCCTGTGCCAACTCCGACGAACTTTGCAACGAACCGTGTCCTGTGCCAACTGCCACGAACTCTGGTACGGAACTGTAACAACGAACTCTGCGACTCAACTCAACTTCCGACTTGATCGCTCATCGACGTGTGTGTCCGTGTGTGTTGAAATGGCGTCCGACCGTCGCCTATATTGGTGGCCGATGACGTCACATTGGCGCACTCCTCAGCCAATCAAAGCCTCCCAACTCGCCCAGGTCACGCCCTCTGCGGCATGCGACTCCTGACATCTCCCGTCCGTGACCCCACCCCGCGGTCCTGGCATAACACGCGCCGGCCAGGTTTGTAGGCCTTTTGAGGTGTACACGGTGGCGGCCAATTATGGCGGTGTTTTTGACCTGGTTTCCTGCCAATTTAATACGAAGTCCTTGTCAGGGAAAGGGGATTATTTAATGTTGCGCTAAGGACCTAACTAATGTTTATGTGGTTTGCAGTGCCATAATGGACAAAGGTTTGACAACTAGGTGAGACTCACAGGGGCGTTACCTTTAATCCCTCACTATTTAACACTCGAACCTCCAGGTAGGTCCACAACCATACATCTTACCCCGACAACCGCCTGAACATCAATAACTTATTACATGTAGAGTCCCTGTCACGACAGCCGAATACCTACCTATTCAGATCTACCTAGCTCTAGATGTTGCATTACCAAATTCATAACAATACATACTACCGACATACATACTACCAAGATACATATTAGCTGCATGCAACTACTACAACTACATACTTACTACTTACATACTTACTATCTACATACTTGCTATCTACATACTTACTATCTACATACTGCCTTCATACTACAGACTGCCTTCATACTACATACTACTTTTATACTATTAAACATATTATACAGATTAGAAAAGCAGTTGGCCATATTGAAAAGTGTCACAGGCTCCATTTTCGTGTTTGGACCCGGAAACAGAATTATGACGCGGCGCGTAACGTCACGGCTTACCAAGAGGATACTGCTTCTGACTGTTTGATGACTGTTTCTTTAAATTAATCAATTCGGAAATTGACGAAACAACAAAAAACAAGAAAAAGAGCAATCAGAGATTGCAA
The DNA here is from genome assembly GCF_964187855.1 of Myxine glutinosa. NCBI lineage: Eukaryota > Metazoa > Chordata > Myxini > Myxiniformes > Myxinidae > Myxine > Myxine glutinosa. Next base: position 100,675,751 of record NC_136264.1, read on the forward strand.
ACCCTCACCAGGATGTATTTTCATACATATTTCAAACATACATAACATATTTTATTCCCCATGGAGAGTTTTTACAATGAACCATGTCTCAATTTTTTCGATGCAGCGCTTTCGGAGAAATCGAGGTGCAACGTTTTTCGGTTTTTCCAAGATGGCGGCCGAACCACGTGACCTATGACGTCTTCATTATCATTAAAAAAATTATACAGGTGGAGTTGCACCGATGGTGAAAATTTCCTGTCGATCGGACCAACGGTTGCAGAGAAAATCATATTTATTCTGTGCAGACAAACAGACAAACGGACTCAAATGCAATATCCTCTCCGCAGGCGAGGGTAACAAGACCGAAAGTCCAACAGCGACATAGCTGGACTTGTAAAATATTATAAACCACAAACACATATGATTAGCTTTTCAAACAGTCGTTAATGCTGCTTATTACATTAAACAAAGAAATTTGGAGGAATCCCGACATCCGTGAGGTGGGTTTGGTTTTACTTACAGAACTAAGCGAAGATCTACTTTAATCTATATACCCCACAGGAATGGAGGTGTGATCATTTACCAAGCAGCTCGCTAGCGCTTGCCAAGCCAGCCATTCCTTAACGGTTGTGAATGGAGTACTTGCTCGAATGCTTGAACCACTTAGCGATCTCTCCACAAGAAACTTGGTAAAAGAACACACACCCAATGTTCTTGAGACCCGACCATAGATCGAGTGTAATCGATATATCCCAAAGAGGATTGACCATTTCTGCAGCTCCCATAGTGAGTGGGTGTAGGCCGACTAGTAAATTAAAATGTTGGTCGGTGGAGTCAGTCGTTGTAAACATCATAGACGTAATCAAGTAACGGACACAAAACTGCCGCTACTTTAATACGTAGAAGATTATATATTTTAACTTCCAGTACGTTTTCAGTCATGACGAAAGGATTAGTGTTACGACTAGATTTACTATAATATTAACGTTATATTTCGAAAATGATATTGCCATTAAAAAACTGAGGCTAATTCCTTACTTCTGCGAATATTAATATTAGTGCCAAACACAGCTCATATCATTGATTCATGAACCATACACCGCTTATCATGGAATCATGAACCATACACCGCTTATCATGCAATCATGAACCATACACCGCTTATCATGGAATCATGAACCATACACCGCTTATCATGGAATCATGAACCATACACCGCTTCAATCCATTAACTTTCCATTCACGACATTGGGATTAAAGTATTATGTTTATATTGTGGTGCTCTCTCACTGATCTGTATATACTACTGGATAGAGCATCGGCTAATGGGCTTGTACAAAGCTGTGAAGCCGGCGCGCGACAGCGGCGGCCATCTTGCCACTCGCACAAGGAGGCGCGGCCTGTGTCAGTTCCTGGCGTTTGCACAACTGTGGAATGAACTACCTCGTAACATCGCAACTGAAAGTCACTCAACAAGCTGTTTTAGAAAGAAACCTAGATTATATGTGCAAAATTTTCAGAATTATACTTTGTAAATATATACAAAGTGTCATTTTCCAAACTCAATGATTGACAGACAATGTATATGTTTATGTATTTGGCATGCCAATGTTCTCTTGTAATATCCTTTCGTTTTATTGTTCTTAACTCTCAATGTAATTCTTCAAATTAATGTTTATTTGTACGTTCCAGGTTAGCAGCTCGAAAACTCAATTCTGATTGATTTTTTTGCCAACCTTCCTCACAATTTCAACGCAAATTTCTTGTCCATGTTTGTGTTTTTCTCAAATAATTCTCGATTTAAGTATGAATTTAGTGTATAATCCAAATTGCTTGAGAATAAAGCATTATTATTAAAATTTACTAATTTTTCAAAGATTTTATCATCCTTGATACAATAAATTAGTCCACAATTTAAGGGCATTGTGGTCAACGCTGTTCTCACGGAATACTTTCTCCAGGATGTCTATATGTGATGGTTTCAATGTTGGGTCATTTACTCATTCTATGCCAAGAATTTATCAGTTGACAACAAACAAAGTCTTCTGAAAGACAAATGAAACATAAAAAGCTTAAAGTTGGAATAAAAAGGCACCTTTTATTACAAAGCCTCAATTAATAATAATAATATTGACCGACATATGTAGTGTGCCCTTTTCAAAGAGGCTCAACAAAAGAAACAAACATTTTGTCACCAAAATCATCATTGAACAAGTGTCTTCAGTTTGTTCTTGTGGTAATGCGTTTGATTGGCGACCGCCAGGTCAGGGTTTCGACACCCTCTGTCGTGGGTATGTTTCACACTTCATCTCATTACCCAGACAGTTCTTTGGCCCGGTTTGGCACACAGATTGCAGAAATGTGGCCTAAAGTCCCACACATTTCATTTCGCTCAGATACTGATGTAGGAGGTATGCCAGACTTCCTCTGGGAATGGTTCCACAGTGTGGGTGCCACGTCGGAGAAGGCACGACCACCAAAAGTCACCGCCACATGTTGTTTCACAGCAAGCAGGTAATCCATAGACTAGACAGCACCACAGCCGACATGCCTGACCGAACACTGCAGTGAACAACCAGAGGATTAGCCGGAGTACTGTCACACCACCAAGCAAGCATTATCCATTCAGTTCACTCAAGACTCATTGTTGCTTCCCAGTATTCTTTCACAGAACAAATTTGCACAAAGAAACAATCCAGATCTAAACAATTATCCTACAATATAATCCACATTTGAAGTAAAATTGATCCACATATTCAGATGATATGGTGACAAAATGCGATGATGCACAGGATACAAAAAGCACAAAATGCTGACATTTGAAGGAGCCAAAAAGAGCAGCCTGTCAGTGCTCCATTGTCTCCCAGTTGCAAACAACAAACACAAAGAAGAGAATACAGTCAATACACTATTTGAAATCACTTGTTAGTCACAAGCATAAGGTGAACAAATTTAATGAGAGGCAAGAGCACATCTTGAATGCAGAACGCTTCAGAAGTATTTCTTGAAGTACATAAAAACATCATCTATCTATAATTCCAGTAATCTCTGTGTGTGTGTGTGTGTGTGTGTGTGTGTGTGTGTGTGTGTTTGTCTGTGACCGCTGTTTCTCGACAACCACGGGTCCGATCTAATTGAAACTTGCCAGATATATTGCTGGGGACCTGAGGATGTGCCTTTTCAAGGTTTCATATTAATCGGAGAAGTAGTTACCGAGCTATGTCCAAAAAACGATTCAACCAATCAGAGAGCAGCGAGCTATCATGTGTGCCGAACGTGGCGAACAGACTCTGCCTCGGACGGCACATTTGAGAGCGTATTCATTTATTTCACGTTGGCAAACTATGTTGACGCTATGTTAGCGTTAAACTATGTTTTAAAACTAATTAAAACTAATTTGCGATTCATCGTAACTGCGATATGCGACCTTCCGGACAGTCAAATGAGGACGTCACTTCCGGACTTACGGATAGTCATAGTGACGACGTACTGATGCTGAACGTGGCGAGCAGACGCTGCCTCGGACGGCACATTTGAGAGCGTATTCATTTATTTGACGTTGCAATCTGTGTTGATTGTTGTAAGGTACGATCGATTGTAGTACACGTTTATAATAACTCTGCCGATACAGGCCCGATTAACTGCAGCGCCATCCGAGCTGCGGCGTCGGGACGATACATTCATTGTACGGTCACATCACGCACTTACGGGCACGCCCATGGGCCCATGGGCACGCCCATGCATGCATGGGCGAAGACATTTTTTTTTTTTTTTTTGGCAAGGAACGGGCACCCACGTACGGGCACGTCCTAGTAATTTAAAATGGGTACATGGCAAGCATAGTTAGTTAAACTTAGTTGCATACATGTGTGCATATGTCGACCAATCATGTTAATTTACATACCATAGTCCTTTCAAAAGGAACATCTGATATGCAAAAATTGTGAAATAAAAACAAAATTACTGGTGTTTGAAGAGAATTAGCTTGGTGAGCCGCTTGCGCACATTGGGCCCCGTGATCTGCTCATTCAGCTGCTTCGTCAGATGATGCATTCGTATCTTGATGTAACAAGAGGACAAACACTTGACAAGAAGGTGGACATGGTTGCATTCTGGAGAACCACTGAGCACGTGCTCATCCAACCTGTCAAAAACACCCCGCTGACATACTTCACCCAACACGGTTGACATGATGGCAGGAGCAATCCTCTTGGACTGTGGTAGAGCACCTTCAGTGGTGTGCAGCATCCTCTGTATGCACTGCTCTGTGGCAGTACACACTGTGATCACATCAGCCGCCGCCCTCACAAGACCTCCTCTATTCTTTCTGTCCAAAAGAAGACAACCAGTGGCAACACCACCGTCAGTCATCGCATCTATACACTCTGGACATGACAAACGCTTGGCAGCCATACGAACAACATATCCAGCTATGTAGCATATGACTTCTTCCTTGTAGAGGGATAGCCTTCCAATGTCGGGGATATGAGCATAATCATGGTCGTGATGAGGAGCAGATGGGTGAGGCTCCATGCCATACTTCCTCACCAGCAACATGTCTTGACAGATCTCTGACTCTGGTTCCCTGTGCACACTGGAGACATGAAGAACGCCGGTTGTATCCTGGGCAATACAATTTCCACCAAGTGCGGATATCTCGTGGCGAATCAAAAGTCGCTTGTACAGAGCAGTGAACTGCTTGGAGGTGGGGTTGTTGTTCATACCTCCAGCCGCTCGTACAGCACAGAAGAACAACTCCAGGTGGTCTTGGCTTGTTTTGTACGTCAGCAAGTACTTCAGTTTTGGTTCTGCAGCACCAACAAGAGATTCATACATATCTTGAAGACTCCTGATCGCCACGAGAAATCCAACAAAGGCTGTTTTTCTTGGGGTTTCGTACATTGGCTTGCCATGAACATCTTTCAGCGACAATACATATGTGAAGGCGTTTCTCAGAAAGGGACGCCACTGAGGCTCGTTGGAAACCACTTTTGCACTTGTATTAATGTGGAAAAACCACTTTTCGCACTTGTGTTAGTGTTGAAAAACCACTTTTCGCACTTGTGTTAGTGTTGAAAAACCACTTTTCGCACTTGTGTTAGTGTTGAAAAACCACTTTTCGCACTTGTGTTTGTGCAGGAAACCACTTTTGCACTTGTATCAGTGTGGAAAAAACACTTTTTGCACTTGTGATAGTGTTGAAAAACCACTTTTCGCACTTGTGTTAGTGTTGAAAAACACTTTTCGCACTTGTATTGGTGCAGGAAACCACTTTTGCACTTGTATTCGTGTGGAAAAACCACTTTTCGCACTTGTGTTAGTGTTGAAAAACCACTTTTCGCACTTGTGTTAGTGTTGAAAAACCACTTTTCGCACTTGTGTTGGTACAGGAAACCACTTTTGCACTTGTATTAGTGTTGAAAAAACACTTTTTGCACTTGTGATAGTGTTGAAAAACCACTTTTCGCACTTGTGTTAGTGTTGAAAAACCACTTTTCGCACTTGTATTGGTGCAGGAAAACACTTTTGCACTTGTATTCGTGTGGAAAAACCACTTTTCGCACTTGTGTTAGTGTTGAAAAACAACTTTTCGCACTTGTGTTTGTGTTGAAAAACCACTTTTCGCACTTGTGTTAGTGTTGAAAAACAACTTTTCGCACTTGTGTTAGTGTTGAAAAACCACTTTTCGCACTTGTGTTAGTGTTGAAAACCACTTGTCGCACTTGTGTTGGTGCAGGAAACCACTTTTGCACTTGTATTAGTGTGGAAAAACCACTTTTTGCACTTGTGATAGTGTTGAAAAACCACTTTTCGCACTTGTGTTAGTGTTGAAAAACCACTTTTCGCACTTGTGTTAGTGTTGAAAAACCACTTTTCGCACTTGTGTTAGTGTTGAAAAACCACTTTTCGCACTTGTGTTGGTGCAGGAAACCACTTTTGCACTTGTATTAGTGTGGAAAACCACTTTTCGCACTTGTGTTAGTGTTGAAAAACCACTTTTCGCACTTATATTAGTGTTGAAAAACCACTTTTCGCACTTGTGTTGGTGCAGGAAACCACTTTTGCACTTGTATTAATGTGGAAAAACCACTTTTCGCACTTGTGTTAGTGTTGAAAAACCACTTTTCGCACTTGTATTGGTGCAGGAAACCACATTTCGCACTTGTGTTGGTGCAGGAAACCACTTTTGCACTTGTATTCGTCTGGAAAAACCACTTTTCGCACTTGTGTTAGTGTTGAAAAACCACTTTTCGCACTTGTATTGGTGCAGGAAACCACTTTTGCACTTGTACTCGTGTGGAAAAACCACTTTTCGCACTTGTGTTAGTGTTGAAAAACAACTTTTAGCTCTTGTGTTTGTGTTGAAAAACCACTTTTCGCACTTGTGTTGGTGCAGGAAACCACTTTTGCACTTGTATTAGTGTGGGAAAACCACTTTTCGCACTTGTGTTAGTGTTGAAAAACCACTTTTCGCACTTATGTTAGTGTTGAAACCCACTTTTCGCACTTGTGTTGGTGCAGGAAACCACTTTTGCACTTGTATTAATGTGGAAAAACCACTTTTCGCACTTGTGTTAGTGTTGAAAAACCACTTTTCGCACTTATGTTGGTGCAGGAAACCACTTTTGCACTTGTATTAGTGTGGAAAACCACTTTTTGCACTTGTGTTAGTGTTGAAAAACCACTTTTCGCAGTTGTGTTAGTGTTGAAAAACCACTTTTCGCACTTGTGTTAGTGTTGAAAAACCACTTTTCGCACTTGTGTTGGTGCAGGAAACCACTTTTGCACTTGTATTAATGTGGAAAAACCACTTTTCGCACTTGTGTTAGTGTTGAAAAACCACTTTTCGCACTTATGTTGGTGCAGGAAACCACTTTTGCACTTGTATTAGTGTGGAAAACCACTTTTGCACTTGTATTAGTGTGGGAAAACCACTTTTCGCACTTGTGTTAGTGTTGAAAAACCACTTTTCGCACTTATGTTAGTGTTGAAAAACCACTTTTCGCACTTGTGTTGGTGCAGGAAACCACTTTTGCACTTGTATTAATGTGGAAAAACCACTTTTCGCACTTGTGTTAGTGTTGAAAAACCACTTTTCGCACTTGTATTGGTGCAGGAAACCACATTTCGCACTTGTGTTGGTGCAGAAAACCACTTTTGCACTTGTATTCGTCTGGAAAAACCACTTTCCGCACTTGTGTTAGTGTTGAAAAACCACTTTTCGCACTTGTATTGGTGCAGGAAACCACTTTTGCACTTGTATTCGTGTGGAAAAACCACTTTTCGCACTTGTGTTAGTGTTGAAAAACAACTTTTCGCTCTTGTGATTGTGTTGAAAAACCACTTTTCGCACTTGTGTTAGTGTTGAAAAACAACTTTTCGCACTTGTGTTAGTGTTGAAAAACCACTTTTCGCACTTGTGTTAGTGTTGAAAAACCACTTGTCGCACTTGTGTTGGTGCAGGAAACCACTTTTGCACTTATATTAGTGTGGAAAAACCACTTTTTGCACTTGTGATAGTGTTGAAAAACCACTTTTCGCACTTGTGTTAGTGTTGAAAAACCAATTTTCGCACTTGTGTTAGTGTTGAAAAACCACTTTTCGCACTTGTGTTGTTGCAGGAAACCACTTTTGCACTTGTATTAGTGTGGAAAACCACTTTTCGCACTTGTGTTAGTGTTGAAAAACCACTTTTCGCACTTATGTTAGTGTTGAAAAACCACTTTTCGCACTTGTGTTGGTGCAGGAAACCACTTTTGCACTTGTATTAATGTGGAAAAACCACTTTTCGCACATGTGTTAGTGTTGAAAAACCACTTTTCGCACTTGTGTTAGTGTTGAAAAACCACTTTTCGCACTTGTGTTTGTGCAGGAAACCACTTTTGCACTTGTATTAGTGTGGAAAAAACACTTTTCGCACTTGTCCTAGTGTTGAAAACCACTTTTCGCACTTGTGTTAGTGTTGAAAAACCACTTTTCGCACTTGTGTTAGTGTTGAAAAACCACTTTTCGCACTTGTGTTAGTGTTGAAAAACCACTTTTCGCACTTATGTTAGTGTTGAAAAACCACTTTTCGCACTTGTGTTGGTGCAGGAAACCACTTTTGCACTTGTGTTAGTGTGGAAAACCACTTTTTGCACTTGTGTTAGTGTTGAAAAACCACTTTTCGCACTTGTTTTGGTGCAGGAAACCACTTTTGCACTTGTGTTAGTATGGAAAACCACTTTTCGCACTTGTGTTAGTGTTGAAAAACCACTTTTCGCACTTGTGTTAGTGTTGAAAAAACACTTTTCGCACTGTGTTGGTGCAGGAAACCACTTTTGCACTTGTATTAGTGTGGAAAAACCACTTTTCGCACTTGTGTTAGTGTTGAAAAACCACTTTTCGCACTTGTGTTCATGTTGAAAAACCACTTTTCGCACTTGTGTTAGTGTTGAAAAACCACTTTTCGCACTTGTGTTGGTGCAGGAAACCACTTTTGCACTTGTATTAGTGTGGAAAAAACACTTTTCGCACTTGTCTTAGTGTTGAAAAACCACTTTTCGAACTTGTGTTAGTGTTGAAAAACCACTTTTCGCACTTGTGTTAGTGTTGAAAAACCACTTTTCGCACTTGTGTTGGTGCAGGAAACCACTTTTGCACTTGTATTAGTGTGGGAAAAACCACTTTTCACACTTGTGTTAGTGTTGAAAAACCACTTTTCGCACTTGTGTTAGTGTTGAAAAACCACTTTTCGCACTTGTGTTAGTGTTGAAAAACCACTTTTCGCACTTGTGTTGGTGCAGGAAACCACTTTTGCACTTGTATTAGTGTGGAAAAAACACTTTTCGCACTTGTCTTAGTGTTGAAAAACCACTTTTCGCACTTGTGTTAGTGTTGAAAAACCACTTTTCGCACTTGTGTTAGTGTTGAAAAACCACTTTTCGCACTTGTGTTAGTGCAGGAAACCACTTTTGCACTTGTATTAGTGTGGAAAAAACACTTTTGCACTTGTGATAGTGTTGAAAAACCACTTTTCGCACTTGTGTTAGTGTTGAAAAACCACTTTTCGCACTTGTGTTAGTGTAGAGAAACCACTTTTCGCACTTGTGTTGGTGCAGGAAACCACTTTTGCACTTGTATTAGTGTGGAAAAAACACTTTTTGCACTTGTGATAGTGTTGAAAAACCACTTTTCGCACTTGTATTGGTGCAGGAAACCACTTTTGCACTTGTATTAGTGTGGAAAGACCACTTTTCGCACTTGTGTTAGTGTTGAAAAACCACTTTTCGCACTTGTATTGCTGCAGGAAACCACTTTTCGCACTTGTGTTGGTGCAGGAAACCACTTTTGCACTTGTATTCGTGTGGAAAAACCACTTTTCGCACTTGTGTTAGTGTTGAAAAACCACTTTTCGCACTTGTATTGGTGCAGGAAACCACTTTTGCACTTGTATTCGTGTGGAAAAAACCACTTTTCACACTTGTGTTAGTGTTGAAAAACAACTTTTCGCTCTTGTGTTTGTGTTGAAAAACCACTTTTCGCACTTGTGTTAGTGTTGAAAAACCACTTTTCGCAATTGTGTTAGTGTTGAAAAACCACTTGTCACACTTGTGTTGGTGCAGGAAACCACTTTTGCACTTGTATTAGTGTGGAAAAACCACTTTTTGCACTTGTGGTAGTGTTGAAAAACCACTTTTCGCACTTGTGTTAGTGTTGAAAAACCACTTTTCGCACTTGTGTTAGTGTTGAAAAACCAATTTTCGCACTTGTGTTAGTGTTGAAAAACCACTTTTCGCACTTGTGTTGGTGCAGGAAACCACTTTTGCACTTGTATTAGTGTGGAAAACCACTTTTCGCACTTGTGTTAGTGTTGAAAAACCACTTTTCGCACTTATGTTAGTGTTGAAAAACCACTTTTCGCAATTGTGTTGGTGCAGGAAACCACTTTTGCACTTGTATTAATGTGGAAAAACCACTTTTCGCACTTGTGTTAGTGTTGAAAAACCACTTTTCGCACTTGTGTTAGTGTTGAAAAACCACTTTTCGCACTTGTGTTAGTGTTGAAAAACCACTTTTCGCACTTGTGTTTGTGCAGGAAACCACTTTTGCACTTGTATTAGTGTGGAAAAAACACTTTTCGCACTTGTCTTAGTGTTGAAAACCACTTTTTGCACTTGTGTTAGTGTTGAAAAACCACTTTTTGCACTTGTGTTAATGTTGAAAAACCACTTTTCGCACTTGTGTTGGTGCAGGAAACCACTTTTGCACTTGTATTAGTGTGGAAAAAACACTTTTCGCACTTGTGTTAGTGTTGAAAAACTACTTTTCGCACTTGTGTTAGTGTTGAAAAACCACTTTTCGCACTTATGTTAGTGTTGAAAAACCACTTTTCGCACTTGTGTTGGTGCAGGAAACCACTTTTGCACTTGTGTTAGTGTGGAAAACCACTTTTTGCACTTGTGTTAGTGTTGAAAAACCACTTTTCGCACTTGTGTTGGTGTAGGAAACCACTTTTGCACTTGTGTTAGTGTGGAAAACCACTTTTCGCACTTGTGTTAGTGTTGAAAAACCACTTTTCGCACTTGTGTTAGTGTTGAAAAACCACTTTTCGCACTTGTGTTGGTGCAGGAAACCACTTTTGCACTTGTATTAGTGTGGAAAAAACCACTTTTCGCACTTGTGTTCGTGTTGAAAAACCACTTTTCGCACTTGTGTTAGTGTTGAAAAACCACTTTTCGCACTTGTGTTGGTGCAGGAAACCACTTTTGCACTTGTATTAGTGTGAAAAAAACACTTTTCGCACTTGTCTTAGTGTTGAAAAACCACTTTTCGCACTTGTGTTAGTGTTGAAAAACCACTCTTCGCACTTGTGTTGGTGTAGGAAACCACTTTTGCACTTGTGTTAGTGTGGAAAACCACTTTTCGCACTTGTGTTAGTGTTGAAAAACCACTTTTCGCACTTGTGTTAGTGTTGAAAAACCACTTTTCACACTTGTGTTGGTGCAGGAAACCACTTTTGCACTTGTATTAGTGTGGAAAAAACCACTTTTCGCACTTGTGTTCGTGTTGAAAAACCACTTTTCGCACTTGTGTTAGTGTTGAAAAACCACTTTTCGCACTTGTGTTGGTGCAGGAAACCACTTTTGCACTTGTATTAGTGTGAAAAAAACACTTTTCGCACTTGTCTTAGTGTTGAAAAACCACTTTTCGCACTTGTGTTAGTGTTGAAAAACCACTTTTCGCACTTGTGTTAGTGTTGAAAAACCACTTTTCGCACTTGTGTTAGTGCAGGAAACCACTTTTGCACTTGTATTAGTGTGGAAAAAACACTTTTGCACTTGTGATAGTGTTGAAAAACCACTTTTCGCACTTGTGTTAGTGTTGAAAAACCACTTTTCGCACTTGTGTTAGTGTAGAGAAACCACTTTTCGCACTTGTGTTGGTGCAGGAAACCACTTTTGCACTTGTATTAGTGTGGAAAAAACACTTTTTGCACTTGTGATAGTGTTGAAAAACCACTTTTCGCACTTGTATTGGTGCAGGAAACCACATTTGCACTTGTATTCGTGTGGAAAAACCACTTTTCGCACTTGTGTTAGTGTTGAAAAACCACTTTTCGCACTTGTATTGGTGCAGGAAACCACTATTGCACTTGTATTCGTGTGGAAAAACCACTTTTCGCACTTGTGTTAGTGTTGAAAAACAACTTTTCGCACTTGTGTTTGTGTTGAAAAACCACTTTTCGCACTTGTGTTAGTGTTGAAAAACAACTTTTCGCACTTGTGTTAGTGTTGAAAAACCACTTTTCGCACTTGTGTTAGTGTTGAAAAACCACATGTCGCACTTGTGTTGGTGCAGGAAACCACTTTTGCACTTGTATTAGTGTGGAAAAACCACTTTTTGCACTTGTGATAGTGTTGAAAAACCACTTTTCGCACTTGTGTTAGTGTTGAAAAACCACTTTTCGCACTAGTGTTAGTGTTGAAAAACCACTTTTCGCACTTGTGTTAGTGTTGAAAAACCACTTTTCGCACTTGTGTTGGTGCAGGAAACCACTTTTGCACTTGTATTAGTGTGGAAAACCACTTTTCGCACTTGTGTTAGTGTTGAAAAACCACTTTTCGCACTTATGTTAGTGTTGAAAAACCACTTTTCGCACTTGTGTTTGTGCAGGAAACCACTTTTGCACTTGTATTAGTGTGGAAAAAACACTTTTCGCACTTGTCTTAGTGTTGAAAACCACTTTTTGCACTTGTGTTAGTGTTGAAAAACCACTTTTTGCACTTGTGTTAATGTTGAAAAACCACTTTTCGCACTTGTGTTGGTGCAGGAAACCACTTTTGCACTTGTATTAGTGTGGAAAAAACACTTTTCGCACTTGTGTTAGTGTTGAAAAACTACTTTTCGCACTTGTGTTAGTGTTGAAAAACCACTTTTCGCACTTATGTTAGTGTTGAAAAACCACTTTTCGCACTTGTGTTGGTGCAGGAAACCACTTTTGCACTTGTGTTAGTGTGGAAAACCACTTTTTGCACTTGTGTTAGTGTTGAAAAACCACTTTTCGCACTTGTGTTGGTGTAGGAAACCACTTTTGCACTTGTGTTAGTGTGGAAAACCACTTTTCGCACTTGTGTTAGTGTTGAAAAACCACTTTTCGCACTTGTGTTAGTGTTGAAAAACCACTTTTCGCACTTGTGTTGGTGCAGGAAACCACTTTTGCACTTGTATTAGTGTGGAAAAAACCACTTTTCGCACTTGTGTTCGTGTTGAAAAACCACTTTTCGCACTTGTGTTAGTGTTGAAAAACCACTTTTCGCACTTGTGTTGGTGCAGGAAACCACTTTTGCACTTGTATTAGTGTGAAAAAAACACTTTTCGCACTTGTCTTAGTGTTGAAAAACCACTTTTCGCACTTGTGTTAGTGTTGAAAAACCACTCTTCGCACTTGTGTTGGTGTAGGAAACCACTTTTGCACTTGTGTTAGTGTGGAAAACCACTTTTCGCACTTGTGTTAGTGTTGAAAAACCACTTTTCGCACTTGTGTTAGTGTTGAAAAACCACTTTTCACACTTGTGTTGGTGCAGGAAACCACTTTTGCACTTGTATTAGTGTGGAAAAAACCACTTTTCGCACTTGTGTTCGTGTTGAAAAACCACTTTTCGCACTTGTGTTAGTGTTGAAAAACCACTTTTCGCACTTGTGTTGGTGCAGGAAACCACTTTTGCACTTGTATTAGTGTGAAAAAAACACTTTTCGCACTTGTCTTAGTGTTGAAAAACCACTTTTCGCACTTGTGTTAGTGTTGAAAAACCACTTTTCGCACTTGTGTTAGTGTTGAAAAACCACTTTTCGCACTTGTGTTAGTGCAGGAAACCACTTTTGCACTTGTATTAGTGTGGAAAAAACACTTTTGCACTTGTGATAGTGTTGAAAAACCACTTTTCGCACTTGTGTTAGTGTTGAAAAACCACTTTTCGCACTTGTGTTAGTGTAGAGAAACCACTTTTCGCACTTGTGTTGGTGCAGGAAACCACTTTTGCACTTGTATTAGTGTGGAAAAAACACTTTTTGCACTTGTGATAGTGTTGAAAAACCACTTTTCGCACTTGTATTGGTGCAGGAAACCACTTTTGCACTTGTATTCGTGTGGAAAAACCACTTTTCGCACTTGTGTTAGTGTTGAAAAACCACTTTTCGCACTTGTATTGGTGCAGGAAACCACTATTGCACTTGTATTCGTGTGGAAAAACCACTTTTCGCACTTGTGTTAGTGTTGAAAAACAACTTTTCGCACTTGTGTTTGTGTTGAAAAACCACTTTTCGCACTTGTGTTAGTGTTGAAAAACAACTTTTCGCACTTGTGTTAGTGTTGAAAAACCACTTTTCGCACTTGTGTTAGTGTTGAAAAACCACATGTCGCACTTGTGTTGGTGCAGGAAACCACTTTTGCACTTGTATTAGTGTGGAAAAACCACTTTTTGCACTTGTGATAGTGTTGAAAAACCACTTTTCGCACTTGTGTTAGTGTTGAAAAACCACTTTTCGCACTAGTGTTAGTGTTGAAAAACCACTTTTCGCACTTGTGTTAGTGTTGAAAAACCACTTTTCGCACTTGTGTTGGTGCAGGAAACCACTTTTGCACTTGTATTAGTGTGGAAAACCACTTTTCGCACTTGTGTTAGTGTTGAAAAACCACTTTTCGCACTTATGTTAGTGTTGAAAAACCACTTTTCGCACTTGTGTTGGTGCAGGAAACCACTTTTGCACTTGTATTAATGTGGAAAGACCACTTTTCGCACTTGTGTTAGTGTTGAAAAACCACTTTTCGCACTTGTATTGCTGCAGGAAACCACTTTTCGCACTTGTGTTGGTGCAGGAAACCACTTTTGCACTTGTATTCGTGTGGAAAAACCACTTTTCGCACTTGTGTTAGTGTTGAAAAACCACTTTTCGCACTTGTATTGGTGCAGGAAACCACTTTTGCACTTGTATTCGTGTGGAAAAAACCACTTTTCACACTTGTGTTAGTGTTGAAAAACAACTTTTCGCTCTTGTGTTTGTGTTGAAAAACCACTTTTCGCACTTGTGTTAGTGTTGAAAAACCACTTTTCGCAATTGTGTTAGTGTTGAAAAACCACTTGTCACACTTGTGTTGGTGCAGGAAACCACTTTTGCACTTGTATTAGTGTGGAAAAACCACTTTTTGCACTTGTGGTAGTGTTGAAAAACCACTTTTCGCACTTGTGTTAGTGTTGAAAAACCACTTTTCGCACTTGTGTTAGTGTTGAAAAACCAATTTTCGCACTTGTGTTAGTGTTGAAAAACCACTTTTCGCACTTGTGTTGGTGCAGGAAACCACTTTTGCACTTGTATTAGTGTGGAAAACCACTTTTCGCACTTGTGTTAGTGTTGAAAAACCACTTTTCGCACTTATGTTAGTGTTGAAAAACCACTTTTCGCAATTGTGTTGGTGCAGGAAACCACTTTTGCACTTGTATTAATGTGGAAAAACCACTTTTCGCACTTGTGTTAGTGTTGAAAAACCACTTTTCGCACTTGTGTTAGTGTTGAAAAACCACTTTTCGCACTTGTGTTAGTGTTGAAAAACCACTTTTCGCACTTGTGTTTGTGCAGGAAACCACTTTTGCACTTGTATTAGTGTGGAAAAAACACTTTTCGCACTTGTCTTAGTGTTGAAAACCACTTTTTGCACTTGTGTTAGTGTTGAAAAACCACTTTTTGCACTTGTGTTAATGTTGAAAAACCACTTTTCGCACTTGTGTTGGTGCAGGAAACCACTTTTGCACTTGTATTAGTGTGGAAAAAACACTTTTCGCACTTGTGTTAGTGTTGAAAAACCACTTTTCGCACTTGTGTTAGTGTTGAAAAACCACTTTTCGCACTTATGTTAGTGTTGAAAAACCACTTTTCGCACTTGTGTTGGTGCAGGAAACCACTTTTGCACTTGTGTTAGTGTGGAAAACCACTTTTTGCACTTGTGTTAGTGTTGAAAAACCACTTTTCGCACTTGTGTTGGTGTAGGAAACCACTTTTGCACTTGTATTAGTGTGGAAAGACCACTTTTCGCACTTGTGTTAGTGTTGAAAAACCACTTTTCGCACTTGTATTGCTGCAGGAAACCACTTTTCGCACTTGTGTTGGTGCAGGAAACCACTTTTGCACTTGTATTCGTGTGGAAAAACCACTTTTCGCACTTGTGTTAGTGTTGAAAAACCACTTTTCGCACTTGTATTGGTGCAGGAAACCACTTTTGCACTTGTATTCGTGTGGAAAAAACCACTTTTCACACTTGTGTTAGTGTTGGAAAACAACTTTTCGCTCTTGTGTTTGTGTTGAAAAACCACTTTTCGCACTTGTGTTAGTGTTGAAAAACCACTTTTCGCAATTGTGTTAGTGTTGAAAAAC
This sequence comes from Myxine glutinosa, assembly GCF_964187855.1. NCBI lineage: Eukaryota > Metazoa > Chordata > Myxini > Myxiniformes > Myxinidae > Myxine > Myxine glutinosa. The sequence continues at coordinate 100,691,642 of NC_136264.1, forward strand.
CACTTGTCACACTTGTGTTGGTGCAGGAAACCACTTTTGCACTTGTATTAGTGTGGAAAAACCACTTTTTGCACTTGTGGTAGTGTTGAAAAACCACTTTTCGCACTTGTGTTAGTGTTGAAAAACCACTTTTCGCACTTGTGTTAGTGTTGAAAAACCAATTTTCGCACTTGTGTTAGTGTTGAAAAACCACTTTTCGCACTTGTGTTGGTGCAGGAAACCACTTTTGCACTTGTATTAGTGTGGAAAACCACTTTTCGCACTTGTGTTAGTGTTGAAAAACCACTTTTCGCACTTATGTTAGTGTTGAAAAACCACTTTTCGCAATTGTGTTGGTGCAGGAAACCACTTTTGCACTTGTATTAATGTGGAAAAACCACTTTTCGCACTTGTGTTAGTGTTGAAAAACCACTTTTCGCACTTGTGTTAGTGTTGAAAAACCACTTTTCGCACTTGTGTTAGTGTTGAAAAACCACTTTTCGCACTTGTGTTTGTGCAGGAAACCACTTTTGCACTTGTATTAGTGTGGAAAAAACACTTTTCGCACTTGTCTTAGTGTTGAAAACCACTTTTTGCACTTGTGTTAGTGTTGAAAAACCACTTTTTGCACTTGTGTTAATGTTGAAAAACCACTTTTCGCACTTGTGTTGGTGCAGGAAACCACTTTTGCACTTGTATTAGTGTGGAAAAAACACTTTTCGCACTTGTGTTAGTGTTGAAAAACCACTTTTCGCACTTGTGTTAGTGTTGAAAAACCACTTTTCGCACTTATGTTAGTGTTGAAAAACCACTTTTCGCACTTGTGTTGGTGCAGGAAACCACTTTTGCACTTGTGTTAGTGTGGAAAACCACTTTTTGCACTTGTGTTAGTGTTGAAAAACCACTTTTCGCACTTGTGTTGGTGTAGGAAACCACTTTTGCACTTGTGTTAGTGTGGAAAACCACTTTTCGCACTTGTGTTAGTGTTGAAAAACCACTTTTCGCACTTGTGTTAGTGTTGAAAAACCACTTTTCGCACTTGTGTTGGTGCAGGAAACCACTTTTGCACTTGTATTAGTGTGGAAAAAACCACTTTTCGCACTTGTGTTCGTGTTGAAAAACCACTTTTCGCACTTGTGTTAGTGTTGAAAAACCACTTTTCGCACTTGTGTTGGTGCAGGAAACCACTTTTGCACTTGTATTAGTGTGAAAAAAACACTTTTCGCACTTGTCTTAGTGTTGAAAAACCACTTTTCGCACTTGTGTTAGTGTTGAAAAACCACTTTTCGCACTTGTGTTGGTGTAGGAAACCACTTTTGCACTTGTGTTAGTGTGGAAAACCACTTTTCGCACTTGTGTTAGTGTTGAAAAACCACTTTTCGCACTTGTGTTAGTGTTGAAAAACCACTTTTCGCACTTGTGTTGGTGCAGGAAACCACTTTTGCACTTGTATTAGTGTGGAAAAAACCACTTTTCGCACTTGTGTTCGTGTTGAAAAACCACTTTTCGCACTTGTGTTAGTGTTGAAAAACCACTTTTCGCACTTGTGTTGGTGCAGGAAACCACTTTTGCACTTGTATTAGTGTGAAAAAAACACTTTTCGCACTTGTCTTAGTGTTGAAAAACCACTTTTCGCACTTGTGTTAGTGTTGAAAAACCACTTTTCGCACTTGTGTTAGTGTTGAAAAACCACTTTTCGCACTTGTGTTAGTGCAGGAAACCACTTTTGCACTTGTATTAGTGTGGAAAAAACACTTTTGCACTTGTGATAGTGTTGAAAAACCACTTTTCGCACTTGTGTTAGTGTTGAAAAACCACTTTTCGCACTTGTGTTAGTGTAGAGAAACCACTTTTCGCACTTGTGTTGGTGCAGGAAACCACTTTTGCACTTGTATTAGTGTGGAAAAAACACTTTTTGCACTTGTGATAGTGTTGAAAAACCACTTTTCGCACTTGTATTGGTGCAGGAAACCACTTTTGCACTTGTATTCGTGTGGAAAAACCACTTTTCGCACTTGTGTTAGTGTTGAAAAACCACTTTTCGCACTTGTATTGGTGCAGGAAACCACTATTGCACTTGTATTCGTGTGGAAAAACCACTTTTCGCACTTGTGTTAGTGTTGAAAAACAACTTTTCGCACTTGTGTTTGTGTTGAAAAACCACTTTTCGCACTTGTGTTAGTGTTGAAAAACAACTTTTCGCACTTGTGTTAGTGTTGAAAAACCACTTTTCGCACTTGTGTTAGTGTTGAAAAACCACTTGTCGCACTTGTGTTGGTGCAGGAAACCACTTTTGCACTTGTATTAGTGTGGAAAAACCACTTTTTGCACTTGTGATAGTGTTGAAAAACCACTTTTCGCACTTGTGTTAGTGTTGAAAAACCACTTTTCGCACTAGTGTTAGTGTTGAAAAACCACTTTTCGCACTTGTGTTAGTGTTGAAAAACCACTTTTCGCACTTGTGTTGGTGCAGGAAACCACTTTTGCACTTGTATTAGTGTGGAAAACCACTTTTCGCACTTGTGTTAGTGTTGAAAAACCACTTTTCGCACTTATGTTAGTGTTGAAAAACCACTTTTCGCACTTGTGTTGGTGCAGGAAACCACTTTTGCACTTGTATTAATGTGGAAAGACCACTTTTCGCACTTGTGTTAGTGTTGAAAAACCACTTTTCGCACTTGTATTGCTGCAGGAAACCACTTTTCGCACTTGTGTTGGTGCAGGAAACCACTTTTGCACTTGTATTCGTGTGGAAAAACCACTTTTCGCACTTGTGTTAGTGTTGAAAAACCACTTTTCGCACTTGTATTGGTGCAGGAAACCACTTTTGCACTTGTATTCGTGTGGAAAAAACCACTTTTCACACTTGTGTTAGTGTTGAAAAACAACTTTTCGCTCTTGTGTTTGTGTTGAAAAACCACTTTTCGCACTTGTGTTGGTGTAGGAAACCACTTTTGCACTTGTATTAGTGTGGAAAGACCACTTTTCGCACTTGTGTTAGTGTTGAAAAACCACTTTTCGCACTTGTATTGCTGCAGGAAACCACTTTTCGCACTTGTGTTGGTGCAGGAAACCACTTTTGCACTTGTATTCGTGTGGAAAAACCACTTTTCGCACTTGTGTTAGTGTTGAAAAACCACTTTTCGCACTTGTATTGGTGCAGGAAACCACTTTTGCACTTGTATTCGTGTGGAAAAAACCACTTTTCACACTTGTGTTAGTGTTGGAAAACAACTTTTCGCTCTTGTGTTTGTGTTGAAAAACCACTTTTCGCACTTGTGTTAGTGTTGAAAAACCACTTTTCGCAATTGTGTTAGTGTTGAAAAACCACTTGTCACACTTGTGTTGGTGCAGGAAACCACTTTTGCACTTGTATTAGTGTGGAAAAACCACTTTTTGCACTTGTGGTAGTGTTGAAAAACCACTTTTCGCACTTGTGTTAGTGTTGAAAAACCACTTTTCGCACTTGTGTTAGTGTTGAAAAACCAATTTTCGCACTTGTGTTAGTGTTGAAAAACCACTTTTCGCACTTGTGTTGGTGCAGGAAACCACTTTTGCACTTGTATTAGTGTGGAAAACCACTTTTCGCACTTGTGTTAGTGTTGAAAAACCACTTTTCGCACTTATGTTAGTGTTGAAAAACCACTTTTCGCAATTGTGTTGGTGCAGGAAACCACTTTTGCACTTGTATTAATGTGGAAAAACCACTTTTCGCACTTGTGTTAGTGTTGAAAAACCACTTTTCGCACTTGTGTTAGTGTTGAAAAACCACTTTTCGCACTTGTGTTAGTGTTGAAAAACCACTTTTCGCACTTGTGTTTGTGCAGGAAACCACTTTTGCACTTGTATTAGTGTGGAAAAAACACTTTTCGCACTTGTCTTAGTGTTGAAAACCACTTTTTGCACTTGTGTTAGTGTTGAAAAACCACTTTTTGCACTTGTGTTAATGTTGAAAAACCACTTTTCGCACTTGTGTTGGTGCAGGAAACCACTTTTGCACTTGTATTAGTGTGGAAAAAACACTTTTCGCACTTGTGTTAGTGTTGAAAAACCACTTTTCGCACTTGTGTTAGTGTTGAAAAACCACTTTTCGCACTTATGTTAGTGTTGAAAAACCACTTTTCGCACTTGTGTTGGTGCAGGAAACCACTTTTGCACTTGTGTTAGTGTGGAAAACCACTTTTTGCACTTGTGTTAGTGTTGAAAAACCACTTTTCGCACTTGTGTTGGTGTAGGAAACCACTTTTGCACTTGTGTTAGTGTGGAAAACCACTTTTCGCACTTGTGTTAGTGTTGAAAAACCACTTTTCGCACTTGTGTTAGTGTTGAAAAACCACTTTTCGCACTTGTGTTGGTGCAGGAAACCACTTTTGCACTTGTATTAGTGTGGAAAAAACCACTTTTCGCACTTGTGTTCGTGTTGAAAAACCACTTTTCGCACTTGTGTTAGTGTTGAAAAACCACTTTTCGCACTTGTGTTGGTGCAGGAAACCACTTTTGCACTTGTATTAGTGTGAAAAAAACACTTTTCGCACTTGTCTTAGTGTTGAAAAACCACTTTTCGCACTTGTGTTAGTGTTGAAAAACCACTTTTCGCACTTGTGTTGGTGTAGGAAACCACTTTTGCACTTGTGTTAGTGTGGAAAACCACTTTTCGCACTTGTGTTAGTGTTGAAAAACCACTTTTCGCACTTGTGTTAGTGTTGAAAAACCACTTTTCGCACTTGTGTTGGTGCAGGAAACCACTTTTGCACTTGTATTAGTGTGGAAAAAACCACTTTTCGCACTTGTGTTCGTGTTGAAAAACCACTTTTCGCACTTGTGTTAGTGTTGAAAAACCACTTTTCGCACTTGTGTTGGTGCAGGAAACCACTTTTGCACTTGTATTAGTGTGAAAAAAACACTTTTCGCACTTGTCTTAGTGTTGAAAAACCACTTTTCGCACTTGTGTTAGTGTTGAAAAACCACTTTTCGCACTTGTGTTAGTGTTGAAAAACCACTTTTCGCACTTGTGTTAGTGCAGGAAACCACTTTTGCACTTGTATTAGTGTGGAAAAAACACTTTTGCACTTGTGATAGTGTTGAAAAACCACTTTTCGCACTTGTGTTAGTGTTGAAAAACCACTTTTCGCACTTGTGTTAGTGTAGAGAAACCACTTTTCGCACTTGTGTTGGTGCAGGAAACCACTTTTGCACTTGTATTAGTGTGGAAAAAACACTTTTTGCACTTGTGATAGTGTTGAAAAACCACTTTTCGCACTTGTATTGGTGCAGGAAACCACTTTTGCACTTGTATTCGTGTGGAAAAACCACTTTTCGCACTTGTGTTAGTGTTGAAAAACCACTTTTCGCACTTGTATTGGTGCAGGAAACCACTATTGCACTTGTATTCGTGTGGAAAAACCACTTTTCGCACTTGTGTTAGTGTTGAAAAACAACTTTTCGCACTTGTGTTTGTGTTGAAAAACCACTTTTCGCACTTGTGTTAGTGTTGAAAAACAACTTTTCGCACTTGTGTTAGTGTTGAAAAACCACTTTTCGCACTTGTGTTAGTGTTGAAAAACCACTTGTCGCACTTGTGTTGGTGCAGGAAACCACTTTTGCACTTGTATTAGTGTGGAAAAACCACTTTTTGCACTTGTGATAGTGTTGAAAAACCACTTTTCGCACTTGTGTTAGTGTTGAAAAACCACTTTTCGCACTAGTGTTAGTGTTGAAAAACCACTTTTCGCACTTGTGTTAGTGTTGAAAAACCACTTTTCGCACTTGTGTTGGTGCAGGAAACCACTTTTGCACTTGTATTAGTGTGGAAAACCACTTTTCGCACTTGTGTTAGTGTTGAAAAACCACTTTTCGCACTTATGTTAGTGTTGAAAAACCACTTTTCGCACTTGTGTTGGTGCAGGAAACCACTTTTGCACTTGTATTAATGTGGAAAGACCACTTTTCGCACTTGTGTTAGTGTTGAAAAACCACTTTTCGCACTTGTATTGCTGCAGGAAACCACTTTTCGCACTTGTGTTGGTGCAGGAAACCACTTTTGCACTTGTATTCGTGTGGAAAAACCACTTTTCGCACTTGTGTTAGTGTTGAAAAACCACTTTTCGCACTTGTATTGGTGCAGGAAACCACTTTTGCACTTGTATTCGTGTGGAAAAAACCACTTTTCACACTTGTGTTAGTGTTGAAAAACAACTTTTCGCTCTTGTGTTTGTGTTGAAAAACCACTTTTCGCACTTGTGTTAGTGTTGAAAAACCACTTTTCGCAATTGTGTTAGTGTTGAAAAACCACTTGTCACACTTGTGTTGGTGCAGGAAACCACTTTTGCACTTGTATTAGTGTGGAAAAACCACTTTTTGCACTTGTGGTAGTGTTGAAAAACCACTTTTCGCACTTGTGTTAGTGTTGAAAAACCACTTTTCGCACTTGTGTTAGTGTTGAAAAACCAATTTTCGCACTTGTGTTAGTGTTGAAAAACCACTTTTCGCACTTGTGTTGGTGCAGGAAACCACTTTTGCACTTGTATTAGTGTGGAAAACCACTTTTCGCACTTGTGTTAGTGTTGAAAAACCACTTTTCGCACTTATGTTAGTGTTGAAAAACCACTTTTCGCAATTGTGTTGGTGCAGGAAACCACTTTTGCACTTGTATTAATGTGGAAAAACCACTTTTCGCACTTGTGTTAGTGTTGAAAAACCACTTTTCGCACTTGTGTTAGTGTTGAAAAACCACTTTTCGCACTTGTGTTAGTGTTGAAAAACCACTTTTCGCACTTGTGTTTGTGCAGGAAACCACTTTTGCACTTGTATTAGTGTGGAAAAAACACTTTTCGCACTTGTCTTAGTGTTGAAAACCACTTTTTGCACTTGTGTTAGTGTTGAAAAACCACTTTTTGCACTTGTGTTAATGTTGAAAAACCACTTTTCGCACTTGTGTTGGTGCAGGAAACCACTTTTGCACTTGTATTAGTGTGGAAAAAACACTTTTCGCACTTGTGTTAGTGTTGAAAAACCACTTTTCGCACTTGTGTTAGTGTTGAAAAACCACTTTTCGCACTTATGTTAGTGTTGAAAAACCACTTTTCGCACTTGTGTTGGTGCAGGAAACCACTTTTGCACTTGTGTTAGTGTGGAAAACCACTTTTTGCACTTGTGTTAGTGTTGAAAAACCACTTTTCGCACTTGTGTTGGTGTAGGAAACCACTTTTGCACTTGTGTTAGTGTGGAAAACCACTTTTCGCACTTGTGTTAGTGTTGAAAAACCACTTTTTGCACTTGTGTTAGTGTTGAAAAACCACTTTTCACACTTGTGTTGGTGCAGGAAACCACTTTTGCACTTGTATTAGTGTGGAAAAAACCACTTTTCGCACTTGTGTTCGTGTTGAAAAACCACTTTTCGCACTTGTGTTAGTGTTGAAAAACCACTTTTTGCACTTGTGTTGGTGCAGGAAACCACTTTTGCACTTGTATTAGTGTGAAAAAAACACTTTTCGCACTTGTCTTAGTGTTGAAAAACCACTTTTCGCACTTGTGTTAGTGTTGAAAAACCACTTTTCGCACTTGTGTTAGTGTTGAAAAACCACTTTTCGCACTTGTGTTAGTGCAGGAAACCACTTTTGCACTTGTATTAGTGTGGAAAAAACACTTTTTGCACTTGTGATAGTGTTGAAAAACCACTTTTCGCACTTGTGTTAGTGTTGAAAAACCACTTTTCGCACTTGTGTTAGTGTTGAAAAACCACTTTTCGCACTTGTGTTCGTGTTGAAAAACCACTTTTCGCACTTGTGTTAGTGTTGAAAAACCACTTTTCGCACTTGTGTTGGTGCAGGAAACCAATTTTGCACTTGTATTAGTGTGAAAAAAACACTTTTCGCACTTGTCTTAGTGTTGAAAAACCACTTTTCGCACTTGTGTTAGTGTTGAAAAACCACTTTTCGCACTTGTGTTAGTGTTGAAAAACCACTTTTCGCACTTGTGTTAGTGCAGGAAACCACTTTTGCACTTGTATTAGTGTGGAAAAAACACTTTTTGCACTTGTGATAGTGTTGAAAAACCACTTTTCGCACTTGTGTTAGTGTTGAAAAACCACTTTTCGCACTTGTGTTAGTGTTGAAAAACCACTTTTCGCACTTGTGTGGATGCAGGAAACCACTTTTTGCACTTGTGATAGTGTTGAAAAACCACTTTTAGCACTTGTGTTAGTGTTGAAAAACCACTTTTCGCACTTTAGACGGGTCAATATACTGCCTGACCCCAAAAAAATTGCAAATTTTTGTTTTATGCTTATTTCTAGTAGTTTATGAAGTGGAAGACAACATATTAAAAGTTGGACAATTTTGACGCATGGGAAAGTCCCTCAGTGACGTCAGAAAACAAGATGGCTGCCGGCAGATAAAACGTAAAAAAATTGACTGATAATCATCAGACCACTAACAATTTAAAGTTAATTTTGCACCAATATTTGTATTATGATCGTTGCTGGTAGTTTATGCAGTGCTAATCCTGAGACCATTCGCAATTTAAAGTAAATATTTGCACAAATATATGTTCTTTGATTGTTTCTGCCAGTCTATGACATGGAAAGCAACATATAAAAAATTGGACAATTTTGACACATGTGGAAGTACCATATGCCTTCTAGTCTTAGATTCCAGTTTCATCGTCCTCCTCCTCCTCCTCTATGTCTGGTTCAACACTCATATTGTCACAGTTGCTGTCCTGGCAATGTCCACATGCACTGGTGCACTCTAATCCATGCTTCCTACATGAACACCTTAGTGTTTTGCACCCCCCTGAACAGTTGCAGTGAATCATCTGAAGTAGTATGTCTGGAGCAGGGCTTTTGTCTGTCATCACTGGAACAAGTTTTCCTCCTTCTACCTTCCATCCCCACTCCGTTGGCTCCATTCCACAACAAAGGCCCATCCATTCCATTACCTGGTAATAGGTCCGCAGAGAATGAAACTTGCAGGCAGCGGATGTGGGTGGCAGTCTTTCAGGAGTGACAAATGCCTTAGCCCTTGCAACCTTTTTGCAGAGAATGTTGTATCTGATCGATGCCAATGAGTCGTTCTGATTTGCTTCAAACAATGCCACCATTGCTCTGCAGCCTGCAGTTTCAATAACATCCTGACTCTGCTGTGGTTTACAGAACACCTTTGAGCTGTCTATCAGTTCCTTTTCTTTCTTGATGATTCTTTGAAACCCTGACTTCTTTCCAATCCCAAAGACACGAGACGTTGCGTCACAGCCAGTTAATGCATGAAGGAACAATATATCGCTGCAGGCTGCATTTCCAAGTATCTGCTGAAGGACTTTGATATTGTAGACATTTGATTTTGCCTTGTCAGAACGGAAATAGAGTTCAATGCAGTTTGTCTCCACCATATAGAAGAGCAGGAGGAGAAGGAGATCTGTATCTTCTCCAATGAGGGTTGTAGATCTGGAAGCCGCATTTGCGACGGCCGCTTTTGCAATCTCAACATCAGCATCTCCCTCTGCTTGGATCACCTCACAGCCTTCCTTGTGCAACACCTCTATAATCAACAGTATCATTGCCTGCTTGTTTGACTCATTCGACAGAAAGTCCTCCTTTTTCCCAACAAATTTTGTTGACTCCGTAATGTTAACCTTGGTGGCATTCTTGTTTCTATTCCGACGTTGATGAGAACAGTCCTTTGTGCTTGGCCCAGCCTCATAACCATCAAACACAACAGTAGCTTTGCCATAGTGTCGTACTGTAAATGAGGCATATTCATCTGCAATGGAACTGTAGGTGAATCCCTCTGTCCACTTTAAGCGGTGAATAAGTGATCCCCCGTCAAGAACATAGTGATCTGTTCCTGGAACTCTCTGGTTGACAGCATTGTCAGATTTGGTTGTAGCATAATTCCTTATTGCCTCCGCCAACTGTGGTTTATCTGGCTGGCGCAGGATGTTTTTTGCCTCAAAAAGAGACATTGGGTATGGGCAGAGTTCATATTTCATCACTTCACCTATCTGGAGATCTCCCGTCTGTGACACCACTAAGAACCTCTGGAATAGTAACGCTGGATCTATTGTGCGGTCCTCAGCAACTTTGACTGCCCTGCTGAATGCAAGTGTCTTGGCTTTAGAACTCCTTTTGTGTGAATAGGAGTAAGCTGGGTGATCATCCATCTTCTTGACAATGTCACTACCTACTTTGAATAGGTCATGAACATTGACATCCTCATTTGCAGTAACCCCTGTGATGATATTGCGCAATGACTTGTCATCAGAAAATGGTGTGAAGCTGTCCAGTTTTTCGGCAACTTTGCCACGATCAGCTTCATCTCGACTCACCCTGGATGTTGTCAACTCCTTATGTTGTTCACTTGTTGAGTAGCTACTCGAGGTCAGTTCTTGCATAGCAAGGTTGTAGGAGGACGATATGGTTGAAGACAGAGTCCTAACTGCTCTCTGGTGCTCTGACATCCCACTTCCTCGAGTCAGCCCCCCTTGGCTTTTCAGTGAGCGCATTAATGTCTGTTCTATCACAAGATCAGAGCCTAGGCCAGCCCAGTATTGGTCACTGCGCCGGATTACATGATAACCAGATTGGAACTTCTGATGAACCTAGATGTATCTTTCCCGACCAAAAGATGCTGCAGCAAGAATCGCAGGCTAGTTGGGACATACCCCAATGCAGCAGTAAGGCTTAGGTCTGCAGTAGTTGGGTATGTATCCCCATGTGGTGCAACTGTTGTTTTTATGTCACTTTTTATTAGTTTTGCAGCAGTCTGAAGAATTGCACGTTTTTGTGCTTCTTCATCATCTTCTCGTGGTGCATTGTAGTGGTCACGGAGGATCTGGGACATTTTTTCTCTGAATGTCACAATGTCTTTTAAGCCTCTACCCTCTGCCATGAATATAGATTCACCATATCGTTTTTTAAGCTGTTCCTTCATGTATTGGTTCCCATATGCATTGGATTCACTATCGCCCAGGTATTGTTCCATTCTAGCCACGAGGTCTGTAATTGTTAACTGTTCCTCATCATTGTCTTCAAGAAAAGAGCACACCTTATCGAAAGCCTCATTCTGGTCACTGTCCTTAGGCCTTCCCATTTTTCGTCTCTTGTTTGACTCAGTCGGCTTGAACCGTTGTGGAATGTCTCGCATTGTGCGGAAATTAATGTTGCAGGACTTGTGGTACACACAGTCAGCTGCATGGAGATCACCCTCAAAATATTCAATGCGGCCTTGAACAGCAAGGGCCCATTCATCGCTCCTTGTTTTGCAATGAACTGATATAGTTTTAACAAATGCGTCAGTCTTCACGTAGCCAAAACTGGCTGTTTCTGCATGGCCTCGCTTTGGGCCCTCTTCCTTAACTTCAGTGCCGCAGAAAAGGCAATGTGTTTTACTGTCATATGGTCCCAGGGAAATGCGAGCACTCCTCTTGACTGATGGACCTGATTCCGCATGATCCTTCTTGGTTAAAGCAATGTCCTTTTTGTTTATGTGATTCACTCGGCATGATTTGTGAACACTGGTACCAGCTAGAATTCTGATGTCAACACCCCTTTCGGCACTTGCACGGTTGATGCCTTCTGCTCCTTTCTCACGAACTGATACTGTTTCCTCACAGTCCAATCCCCTTTGGCATAAAGGGCAGGTCTCTTTACCATATAAAGAGTTCATTTTCTATCTCTGAAAATACAAAAATGAGATCTTTTAGAAGCATGCAGTCAATTTACATTGGCCATATACATTGAATGCCATCAGAGCATTCTCCGCCCCTGAAACTGAGATATTTATGTAAGATATATATTAGGAGGAAACATACTATGGAATAATCTGCATAGTGGTCATCCCATTGCTTTCTGCATCTGAAATGAATTATATACAAGGGCTCTGTTGCTTAGTCACAAGGTGCACCAGGAAAAGATATGTATAGTCCAGAAGAAAAACATACTGATAGACCCCCCCCCCCCCCCTTCCCCCAATCAACTGGTCCCATTCCTATTAAATAAATATGCATCCCCACAACTCTAGAACCTGGAAAATAAATACCATCATACACTACAGTTGTAGGAGTACAAAATACATGTAGAATATATGGGGCAATTGTATGCATAGGCCTACCTGTCTTTTTGCTACTGCCTTGGCCTTGGTTGTATTGTACTGTATCTCCTTGGTTGTATTGTATTGTATCTCCAATGTTTACCATACAACGTTGTCCAATTGAGTCCTAATTAGGTGTAATTCACTCATTCATGTGGAGTTGTTACTCAGTCAAGCTGCACAACTACCAGTGAGGAATTAGGTCATTAGCCTACATGCTGGGAGGTCATATTGTTAAAGACATGTGTCAGGTAGCAGATGTAAACATTGTTAAAGACACGAAACAAGTGTTATAAAATGTTGCCTTTGCAGCTGGTCTCAGTGGAACAAATTAATTTATATAAACAAAAAGAAACAAAAATAAAAAACCAAAGACGTTTTCGACGTAGTGAATCGTGCATGGTTTTGTGACATTTTTATCATGTCAAAAATTTTTACTTTCCCATGCTCCATTTATGTCCAACTTTTGATATGTTCCTAAGTAAGTCTTAAAATATAAGGAAATGCAATAAAACTAAAATTTGCAATTTTTTTGGGGTACGGCTGTTCTGGTTGTATATTGACCCGTCTACTTGTGTTGGTGTTGAAAAACCACTTTTCGCACTTGTGTTGGTGCGGGAAACCACTTTTGCACTTGTATTAGTGTGGAAAAACCACTTTTCGCACTTGTGTTAGTGTTGAAAAACCACCTTTCGCACTTGTGTTAGTGTTGAAAAACCACTTTTCGCACTTGTGTTAGTGTTGAGAAACCACTTTTCGCACTTGTGTTAGTGTTGAAAAACCAATTTTCGCACTTGTGTTAGTGTTGAAAAACCACTTTACGCACTTGTGTTGGTGCAGGAAACCACTTTTGCACTTGTATTAGTGTGGAAAACCACTTTTCGCACTTGTGTTAGTGTTGAAAAACCACTTTTCGCACTTATGTTAGTGTTGAAAAACCACTTTTCGCACTTGTGTTGGTGCAGGAAACCACTTTTGCACTTGTATTAATGTGGAAAAACCACTTTTCGCACTTGTGTTAGTGTTGAAAAACCACTTTTCGCACTTGTGTTAGTGTTGAAAAACCACTTTTCGCACTTGTGTTAGTGTTGAAAAACCACTTTTCGCACTTGTGTTTGTGCAGGAAACCACTTTTGCACTTGTATTAGTGTGGAAAAAACACTTTTCGCACTTGTCTTAGTGTTGAAAACCACTTTTCGCACTTGTGTTAGTGTTGAAAAACCACTTTTCGCACTTGTGTTAGTGTTGAAAAACCACTTTTCGCACTTGTGTTGGTGCAGGAAACCACTTTTGCACTTGTATTAGTGTGGAAAAAACACTTTTCGCACTTGTCTTAGTGTTGAAAAACCACTTTTCGAACTTGTGTTAGTGTTGAAAAACCACTTTTCGCACTGTGTTGGTGCAGGAAACCACTTTTGCACTTGTATTAGTGTGGAAAAACCACTTTTCGCACTTGTGTTAGTGTTGAAAAACCACTTTTCGCACTTGTGTTCGTGTTGAAAAACCACTTTTCGCACTTGTGTTAGTGTTGAAAAACCACTTTTCGCACTTGTGTTGGTGCAGGAAACCACTTTTGCACTTGTGTTAGTGTGGAAAAAACACTTTTCGCACTTGTCTTAGTGTTGAAAAACCACTTTTCGAACTTGTGTTAGTGTTGAAAAACCACTTTTCGCACTTGTGTTAGTGTTGAAAAACCACTTTTCGCACTTGTGTTGGTGCAGGAAACCACTTTTGCACTTGTATTAGTGTGGGAAAAACCACTTTTCGCACTTGTGTTAGTGTTGAAAAACCACTTTTCGCACTTGTGTTAGTGTTGAAAAACCACTTTTCGCACTTGTGTTAGTGTTGAAAAACCACTTTTCGCACTTGTGTTGGTGCAGGAAACCACTTTTGCACTTGTATTAGTGTGGAAAAAACACTTTTCGCACTTGTCTTAGTGTTGAAAAACCACTTTTCGCACTTGTGTTAGTGTTGAAAAACCACTTTTCGCACTTGTGTTAGTGTTGAAAAACCACTTTTCGCACTTGTGTTAGTGCAGGAAACCACTTTTGCACTTGTATTAGTGTGGAAAAAACACTTTTGCACTTGTGATAGTGTTGAAAAACCACTTTTCGCACTTGTGTTAGTGTTGAAAAACCACTTTTCGCACTTGTGTTAGTGTAGAGAAACCACTTTTCGCACTTGTGTTGGTGCAGGAAACCACTTTTGCACTTGTATTAGTGTGGAAAAAACACTTTTTGCACTTGTGATAGTGTTGAAAAACCACTTTTCGCACTTGTATTGGTGCAGGAAACCACTTTTGCACTTGTATTCGTGTGGAAAAACCACTTTTCGCACTTGTGTTAGTGTTGAAAAACCACTTTTCGCACTTGTATTGGTGCAGGAAACCACTATTGCACTTGTATTCGTGTGGAAAAACCACTTTTCGCACTTGTGTTAGTGTTGAAAAACAACTTTTCGCACTTGTGTTTGTGTTGAAAAACCACTTTTCGCACTTGTGTTAGTGTTGAAAAACAACTTTTCGCACTTGTGTTAGTGTTGAAAAACCACTTTTCGCACTTGTGTTAGTGTTGAAAAACCACTTGTCGCACTTGTGTTGGTGCAGGAAACCACTTTTGCACTTGTATTAGTGTGGAAAAACCACTTTTTGCACTTGTGATAGTGTTGAAAAAACACTTTTCGCACTTGTGTTAGTGTTGAAAAACCACTTTTCGCACTAGTGTTAGTGTTGAAAAACCACTTTTCGCACTTGTGTTAGTGTTGAAAAACCACTTTTCGCACTTCTGTTGGTGCAGGAAACCACTTTTGCACTTGTATTAGTGTGGAAAAAACACTTTTTACCTTCGCAAAAGCGGAAGGTTATGTTTTGATCGCTGTGTATTTATTTGTATGTCTGTGTGTGTGTGTGTGTGTGTGTGTGTATGTTATTCGCATAACTCAAAAAGTATTCAACCGAATTGCATGAAATTTGGTGGGATGATTGGTTATTATACGGGACACATTTGATTAGATTTTGGGAGCAATCGGGTCAAAGGTCAAGGTCAAGGTCACGAAAAGGTCAAATGTTCACTGTTCTGTTCCCTACACTCCCATGCCAAGTACAGAACAGTAGCTGCGGCGAAGGTATGCGCTCTACCGAGTGCCCGTTCTAGTTGCACTTGTGATAGTGTTGAAAAACCACTTTTCGCACTTGTGTTAGTGTTGAAAAACCACTTTTCGCACTTGTGTTAGTGTTGAAAAACCAGTTTTCGCACTTGTGTTGGTGTTGAAAAACCACTTTTCGCACTTGTGTTGGTGCGGGAAACCACTTTTGCACTTGTATTAGTGTGGAAAAACCACTTTTCGCACTTGTGTTAGTGTTGAAAAACCACCTTTCGCACTTGTGTTAGTGTTGAAAAACCACCTTTCGCACTTGTGTTAGTGTTGAAAAACCACTTGTCACACTTGTGTTGGTGCAGGAAACCACTTTTGCACTTGTATTAGTGTGGATAAAACACTTTTTGCACTTGTGATAGTGTTGAAAAACCACTTTTCGCACTTGTGTTAGTGTTGAAAAACCACTTTTCGCACTTGTGTTAGTGTTGAGAACCCACTTTTCGCACTTGTGTTAGTGTTGAAAAACCAATTTTCGCACTTGTGTTAGTTTTGAAAAACCACTTTTCGCACTTGTGTTGGTGCAGGAAACCACTTTTGCACTTGTATTAGTGTGGAAAACCACTTTTCGCACTTGTGTTAGTGTTGAAAAACCACTTTTCGCACTTATGTTAGTGTTGAAAAACCACTTTTCGCACTTGTGTTGGTGCAGGAAACCACTTTTGCACTTGTATTAATGTGGAAAAACCACTTTTCGCACTTGTGTTAGTGTTGAAAAACCACTTTTCGCACTTGTGTTAGTGTTGAAAAACCACTTTTCGCACTTGTGTTTGTGTTGAAAAACCACTTTTCGCACTTGTGTTTGTGCAGGAAACCACTTTTGCACTTGTATTAGTGTGGAAAAAACACTTTTCGCACTTGTCTTAGTGTTGAAAACCACTTTTCGCACTTGTGTTAGTGTTGAAAAACCACTTTCGCACTTGTGTTAGTGTTGAAAAACCACTTTTCGCACTTGTGTTGGTGCAGGAAACCACTTTTGCACTTGTATTAGTGTGGAAAAAACACTTTTCGCACTTGTCTTAGTGTTGAAAAACCACTTTTCGAACTTGTGTTAGTGTTGAAAAACCACTTTTCGCACTGTGTTGGTGCAGGAAACCACTTTTGCACTTGTATTAGTGTGGAAAAACCACTTTTCGCACTTGTGTTAGTGTTGAAAAACCACTTTTCGCACTTGTGTTCGTGTTGAAAAACCACTTTTCGCACTTGTGTTAGTGTTGAAAAACCACTTTTCGCACTTGTGTTGGTGCAGGAAACCACTTTTGCACTTGTATTAGTGTGGAAAAAACACTTTTCGCACTTGTCTTAGTGTTGAAAAACCACTTTTCGAACTTGTGTTAGTGTTGAAAAACCACTTTTCGCACTTGTGTTAGTGTTGAAAAACCACTTTTCGCACTTGTGTTGGTGCAGGAAACCACTTTTGCACTTGTATTAGTGTGGGAAAAACCACTTTTCGCACTTGTGTTAGTGTTGAAAAACCACTTTTCGCACTTATGTTAGTGTTGAAAAACCACTTTTCGCACTTGTGTTAGTGTTGAAAAACCACTTTTCGCACTTGTGTTGGTGCAGGAAACCACTTTTGCACTTGTATTAGTGTGGAAAAAACACTTTTCGCACTTGTCTTAGTGTTGAAAAACCACTTTTCGCACTTGTGTTAGTGTTGAAAAACCACTTTTCGCACTTGTGTTAGTGTTGAAAAACCACTTTTCGCACTTGTGTTAGTGCAGGAAACCACTTTTGCACTTGTATTAGTGTGGAAAAAACACTTTTGCACTTGTGATAGTGTTGAAAAACCACTTTTCGCACTTGTGTTAGTGTTGAAAAACCACTTTTCGCACTTGTGTTAGTGTAGAGAAACCACTTTTCGCACTTGTGTTGGTGCAGGAAACCACTTTTGCACTTGTATTAGTGTGGAAAAAACACTTTTTGCACTTGTGATAGTGTTGAAAAACCACTTTTCGCACTTGTATTGGTGCAGGAAACCACTTTTGCACTTGTATTCGTGTGGAAAAACCACTTTTCGCACTTGTGTTAGTGTTGAAAAACCACTTTTCGCACTTGTATTGGTGCAGGAAACCACTATTGCACTTGTATTCGTGTGGAAAAACCACTTTTCGCACTTGTGTTAGTGTTGAAAAACAACTTTTCGCACTTGTGTTTGTGTTGAAAAACCACTTTTCGCACTTGTGTTAGTGTTGAAAAACAACTTTTCGCACTTGTGTTAGTGTTGAAAAACCACTTTTCGCACTTGTGTTAGTGTTGAAAAACCACTTGTCGCACTTGTGTTGGTGCAGGAAACCACTTTTGCACTTGTATTAGTGTGGAAAAACCACTTTTTGCACTTGTGATAGTGTTGAAAAACCACTTTTCGCACTTGTGTTAGTGTTGAAAAACCACTTTTCGCACTAGTGTTAGTGTTGAAAAACCAATTTTCGCACTTGTGTTAGTGTTGAAAAACCACTTTTCGCACTTCTGTTGGTGCAGGAAACCACTTTTGCACTTGTATTAGTGTGGAAAACCACTTTTCGCACTTGTGTTAGTGTTGAAAAACCACTTTTCGCACTTATGTTAGTGTTGAAAAACCACTTTTCGCACTTGTGTTGGTGCAGGAAACCACTTTTGCACTTGTATTAATGTGGAAAGACCACTTTTCGCACTTGTGTTAGTGTTGAAAAACCACTTTTCGCACTTGTATTGCTGCAGGAAACCACTTTTCGCACTTGTGTTGGTGCAGGAAACCACTTTTGCACTTGTATTCGTGTGGAAAAACCACTTTTCGCACTTGTGTTAGTGTTGAAAAACCACTTTTCGCACTTGTATTGGTGCAGGAAACCACTTTTGCACTTGTATTCATGTGGAAAAAACCACTTTTCACACTTGTGTTAGTGTTGAAAAACAACTTTTCGCTCTTGTGTTTGTGTTGAAAAACCACTTTTCGCACTTGTGTTAGTGTTGAAAAACCACTTTTCGCACTTGTGTTAGTGTTGAAAAACCACTTGTCACACTTGTGTTGGTGCAGGAAACCACTTTTGCACTTGTATTAGTGTGGAAAACCCACTTTTTGCACTTGTGGTAGTGTTGAAAAACCACTTTTCGCACTTGTGTTAGTGTTGAAAAACCACTTTTCGCACTTGTGTTAGTGTTGAAAAACCAATTTTCGCACTTGTGTTAGTGTTGAAAAACCACTTTTCGCACTTGTGTTGGTGCAGGAAACCACTTTTGCACTTGTATTAGTGTGGAAAACCACTTTTCGCACTTGTGTTAGTGTTGAAAAACCACTTTTCGCACTTATGTTAGTGTTGAAAAACCACTTTTCGCAATTGCGTTGGTGCAGGAAACCACTTTTGCACTTGTATTAATGTGGAAAAACCACTTTTCGCACTTGTGTTAGTGTTGAAAAACCACTTTTCGCACTTGTGTTAGTGTTGAAAAACCACTTTTCGCACTTGTGTTAGTGTTGAAAAACCACTTTTCGCACTTGTGTTTGTGCAGGAAACCACTTTTGCACTTGTATTAGTGTGGAAAAAACACTTTTCGCACTTGTCTTAGTGTTGAAAATCACTTTTTGCACTTGTGTTAGTGTTGAAAAACCACTTTTTGCACTTGTGTTAATGTTGAAAAACCACTTTTCGCACTTGTGTTGGTGCAGGAAACCACTTTTGCACTTGTATTAGTGTGGAAAAAACACTTTTCGCACTTGTGTTAGTGTTGAAAAACCACTTTTCGCACTTGTGTTAGTGTTGAAAAACCACTTTTCGCACTTATGTTAGTGTTGAAAAACCACTTTTCGCACTTGTGTTGGTGCAGGAAACCACTTTTGCACTTGTGTTAGTGTGGAAAACCACTTTTTGCACTTGTGTTAGTGTTGAAAAACCACTTTTCGCACTTGTGTTGGTGCAGGAAACCACTTTTGCACTTGTGTTAGTGTGGAAAACCACTTTTCGCACTTGTGTTAGTGTTGAAAAACCACTTTTCGCACTTGTGTTAGTGTTGAAAAACCACTTTTCGCACTTGTGTTGGTGCAGGAAACCACTTTTGCACTTGTATTAGTGTGGAAAAAACCACTTTTCGCACTTGTGTTAGTGTTGAAAAACCACTTTTCGCACTTGTGTTCGTGTTGAAAAACCACTTTTCGCACTTGTGTTAGTGTTGAAAAACCACTTTTCGCACTTGTGTTAGTGTTGAAAAACCACTTTTCGCACTTGTGTTAGTGTTGAAAAACCACTTTTCGCACTTGTGTTAGTGTTGAAAAACCACTTTTCGCACTTGTGTTAGTGCAGGAAACCACTTTTGCACTTGTATTAGTGTGGAAAAAACACTTTTTGCACTTGTGATAGTGTTGAAAAACCACTTTTCGCACTTGTGTTAGTGTTGAAAAACCACTTTTCGCACTTGTGTTAGTGTTGAAAAACCACTTTTCGCACTTGTGTTAGTGTTGAAAAACCACTTTTCGCACTTGTGTGGATGCAGGAACCCACTTTTTGCACTTGTGATAGTGTTGAAAAACCACTTTTAGCACTTGTGTTAGTGTTGAAAAACCAATTTTCGCACTTGTGTTAGTTTTGAAAAACCACTTTTCGCACTTGTGTTGGTGCAGGAAACCACTTTTGCACTTGTATTAGTGTGGAAAACCACTTTTCGCACTTGTGTTAGTGTTGAAAAACCACTTTTCGCACTTATGTTAGTGTTGAAAAACCACTTTTCGCACTTGTGTTGGTGCAGGAAACCACTTTTGCACTTGTATTAATGTGGAAAAACCACTTTTCGCACTTGTGTTAGTGTTGAAAAACCACTTTTCGCACTTGTGTTAGTGTTGAAAAACCACTTTTCGCACTTGTGTTTGTGTTGAAAAACCACTTTTCGCACTTGTGTTTGTGCAGGAAACCACTTTTGCACTTGTATTAGTGTGGAAAAAACACTTTTCGCACTTGTCTTAGTGTTGAAAACCACTTTTCGCACTTGTGTTAGTGTTGAAAAACCACTTTCGCACTTGTGTTAGTGTTGAAAAACCACTTTTCGCACTTGTGTTGGTGCAGGAAACCACTTTTGCACTTGTATTAGTGTGGAAAAAACACTTTTCGCACTTGTCTTAGTGTTGAAAAACCACTTTTCGAACTTGTGTTAGTGTTGAAAAACCACTTTTCGCACTGTGTTGGTGCAGGAAACCACTTTTGCACTTGTATTAGTGTGGAAAAACCACTTTTCGCACTTGTGTTAGTGTTGAAAAACCACTTTTCGCACTTGTGTTCGTGTTGAAAAACCACTTTTCGCACTTGTGTTAGTGTTGAAAAACCACTTTTCGCACTTGTGTTGGTGCAGGAAACCACTTTTGCACTTGTATTAGTGTGGAAAAAACACTTTTCGCACTTGTCTTAGTGTTGAAAAACCACTTTTCGAACTTGTGTTAGTGTTGAAAAACCACTTTTCGCACTTGTGTTAGTGTTGAAAAACCACTTTTCGCACTTGTGTTGGTGCAGGAAACCACTTTTGCACTTGTATTAGTGTGGGAAAAACCACTTTTCGCACTTGTGTTAGTGTTGAAAAACCACTTTTCGCACTTATGTTAGTGTTGAAAAACCACTTTTCACACTTGTGTTAGTGTTGAAAAACCACTTTTCGCACTTGTGTTGGTGCAGGAAACCACTTTTGCACTTGTATTAGTGTGGAAAAAACACTTTTCGCACTTGTCTTAGTGTTGAAAAACCACTTTTCGCACTTGTGTTAGTGTTGAAAAACCACTTTTCGCACTTGTGTTAGTGTTGAAAAACCACTTTTCGCACTTGTGTTAGTGCAGGAAACCACTTTTGCACTTGTATTAATGTGGAAAAACCACTTTTCGCACTTGTGTTAGTGTTGAAAAACCACTTTTCGCACTTGTGTTAGTGTTGAAAAACCACTTTTCGCACTTGTGTTTGTGTTGAAAAACCACTTTTCGCACTTGTGTTTGTGCAGGAAACCACTTTTGCACTTGTATTAGTGTGGAAAAAACACTTTTCGCACTTGTCTTAGTGTTGAAAACCACTTTTCACACTTGTGTTAGTGTTGAAAAACCACTTTCGCACTTGTGTTAGTGTTGAAAAACCACTTTTCGCACTTGTGTTGGTGCAGGAAACCACTTTTGCACTTGTATTAGTGTGGAAAAAACACTTTTCGCACTTGTCTTAGTGTTGAAAAACCACTTTTCGAACTTGTGTTAGTGTTGAAAAACCACTTTTCGCACTGTGTTGGTGCAGGAAACCACTTTTGCACTTGTATTAGTGTGGAAAAACCACTTTTCGCACTTGTGTTAGTGTTGAAAAACCACTTTTCGCACTTGTGTTCGTGTTGAAAAACCACTTTTCGCACTTGTGTTAGTGTTGAAAAACCACTTTTCGCACTTGTGTTGGTGCAGGAAACCACTTTTGCACTTGTATTAGTGTGGAAAAAACACTTTTCGCACTTGTCTTAGTGTTGAAAAACCACTTTTCGAACTTGTGTTAGTGTTGAAAAACCACTTTTCGCACTTGTGTTAGTGTTGAAAAACCACTTTTCGCACTTGTGTTGGTGCAGGAAACCACTTTTGCACTTGTATTAGTGTGGGAAAAACCACTTTTCGCACTTGTGTTAGTGTTGAAAAACCACTTTTCGCACTTATGTTAGTGTTGAAAAACCACTTTTCGCACTTGTGTTAGTGTTGAAAAACCACTTTTCGCACTTGTGTTGGTGCAGGAAACCACTTTTGCACTTGTATTAGTGTGGAAAAAACACTTTTCGCACTTGTCTTAGTGTTGAAAAACCACTTTTCGCACTTGTGTTAGTGTTGAAAAACCACTTTTCGCACTTGTGTTAGTGTTGAAAAACCACTTTTCGCACTTGTGTTAGTGCAGGAAACCACTTTTGCACTTGTATTAGTGTGGAAAAAACACTTTTGCACTTGTGATAGTGTTGAAAAACCACTTTTCGCACTTGTGTTAGTGTTGAAAAACCACTTTTCGCACTTGTGTTAGTGTAGAGAAACCACTTTTCGCACTTGTGTTGGTGCAGGAAACCACTTTTGCACTTGTATTAGTGTGGAAAAAACACTTTTTGCACTTGTGATAGTGTTGAAAAACCACTTTTCGCACTTGTATTGGTGCAGGAAACCACTTTTGCACTTGTATTCGTGTGGAAAAACCACTTTTCGCACTTGTGTTAGTGTTGAAAAACCACTTTTCGCACTTGTATTGGTGCAGGAAACCACTATTGCACTTGTATTCGTGTGGAAAAACCACTTTTCGCACTTGTGTTAGTGTTGAAAAACAACTTTTCGCACTTGTGTTTGTGTTGAAAAACCACTTTTCGCACTTGTGTTAGTGTTGAAAAACAACTTTTCGCACTTGTGTTAGTGTTGAAAAACCACTTTTCGCACTTGTGTTAGTGTTGAAAAACCACTTGTCGCACTTGTGTTGGTGCAGGAAACCACTTTTGCACTTGTATTAGTGTGGAAAAACCACTTTTTGCACTTGTGATAGTGTTGAAAAACCACTTTTCGCACTTGTGTTAGTGTTGAAAAACCACTTTTCGCACTAGTGTTAGTGTTGAAAAACCAATTTTCGCACTTGTGTTAGTGTTGAAAAACCACTTTTCGCACTTCTGTTGGTGCAGGAAACCACTTTTGCACTTGTATTAGTGTGGAAAACCACTTTTCGCACTTGTGTTAGTGTTGAAAAACCACTTTTCGCACTTATGTTAGTGTTGAAAAACCACTTTTCGCACTTGTGTTGGTGCAGGAAACCACTTTTGCACTTGTATTAATGTGGAAAGACCACTTTTCGCACTTGTGTTAGTGTTGAAAAACCACTTTTCGCACTTGTATTGCTGCAGGAAACCACTTTTCGCACTTGTGTTGGTGCAGGAAACCACTTTTGCACTTGTATTCGTGTGGAAAAACCACTTTTCGCACTTGTGTTAGTGTTGAAAAACCACTTTTCGCACTTGTATTGGTGCAGGAAACCACTTTTGCACTTGTATTCATGTGGAAAAAACCACTTTTCACACTTGTGTTAGTGTTGAAAAACAACTTTTCGCTCTTGTGTTTGTGTTGAAAAACCACTTTTCGCACTTGTGTTAGTGTTGAAAAACCACTTTTCGCACTTGTGTTAGTGTTGAAAAACCACTTGTCACACTTGTGTTGGTGCAGGAAACCACTTTTGCACTTGTATTAGTGTGGAAAACCCACTTTTTGCACTTGTGGTAGTGTTGAAAAACCACTTTTCGCACTTGTGTTAGTGTTGAAAAACCACTTTTCGCACTTGTGTTAGTGTTGAAAAACCAATTTTCGCACTTGTGTTAGTGTTGAAAAACCACTTTTCGCACTTGTGTTGGTGCAGGAAACCACTTTTGCACTTGTATTAGTGTGGAAAACCACTTTTCGCACTTGTGTTAGTGTTGAAAAACCACTTTTCGCACTTATGTTAGTGTTGAAAAACCACTTTTCGCAATTGCGTTGGTGCAGGAAACCACTTTTGCACTTGTATTAATGTGGAAAAACCACTTTTCGCACTTGTGTTAGTGTTGAAAAACCACTTTTCGCACTTGTGTTAGTGTTGAAAAACCACTTTTCGCACTTGTGTTAGTGTTGAAAAACCACTTTTCGCACTTGTGTTTGTGCAGGAAACCACTTTTGCACTTGTATTAGTGTGGAAAAAACACTTTTCGCACTTGTCTTAGTGTTGAAAATCACTTTTTGCACTTGTGTTAGTGTTGAAAAACCACTTTTTGCACTTGTGTTAATGTTGAAAAACCACTTTTCGCACTTGTGTTGGTGCAGGAAACCACTTTTGCACTTGTATTAGTGTGGAAAAAACACTTTTCGCACTTGTGTTAGTGTTGAAAAACCACTTTTCGCACTTGTGTTAGTGTTGAAAAACCACTTTTCGCACTTATGTTAGTGTTGAAAAACCACTTTTCGCACTTGTGTTGGTGCAGGAAACCACTTTTGCACTTGTGTTAGTGTGGAAAACCACTTTTTGCACTTGTGTTAGTGTTGAAAAACCACTTTTCGCACTTGTGTTGGTGCAGGAAACCACTTTTGCACTTGTGTTAGTGTGGAAAACCACTTTTCGCACTTGTGTTAGTGTTGAAAAACCACTTTTCGCACTTGTGTTAGTGTTGAAAAACCACTTTTCGCACTTGTGTTGGTGCAGGAAACCACTTTTGCACTTGTATTAGTGTGGAAAAAACCACTTTTCGCACTTGTGTTAGTGTTGAAAAACCACTTTTCGCACTTGTGTTCGTGTTGAAAAACCACTTTTCGCACTTGTGTTAGTGTTGAAAAACCACTTTTCGCACTTGTGTTGGTGCAGGAAACCACTTTTGCACTTGTATTAGTGTGAAAAAAACACTTTTCGCACTTGTGTTAGTGTTGAAAAACCACTTTTCGCACTTGTGTTAGTGTTGAAAAACCACTTTTCGCACTTGTCTTAGTGTTGAAAAACCACTTTTTGCACTTGTGTTAGTGTTGAAAAACCACTTTTCGCACTTGTGTTAGTGTTGAAAAACCACTTTTCGCACTTGTGTTAGTGTTGAAAAACCACTTTTCGCACTTGTGTTAGTGCAGGAAACCACTTTTGCACTTGTATTAGTGTGGAAAAAACACTTTTTGCACTTGTGATAGTGTTGAAAAACCACTTTTCGCACTTGTGTTAGTGTTGAAAAACCACTTTTCGCACTTGTGTTAGTGTTGAAAAACCACTTTTCGCACTTGTGTTAGTGTTGAAAAACCACTTTTCGCACTTGTGTGGATGCAGGAACCCACTTTTTGCACTTGTGATAGTGTTGAAAAACCACTTTTAGCACTTGTGTTAGTGTTGAAAAACCACTTTTCGCACTTGTGTTGGTGTTGAAAAACCACTTTTCGCACTTGTGTTGGTGCGGGAAACCACTTTTGCACTTGTATTAGTGTGGAAAAACCACTTTTCGCACTTGTGTTAGTGTTGAAAAACCACTTTTTGCACTTGTGTTAGTGTTGAAAAAACACTTTTTGCACTTGTGTTAGTGTTGAAAAACCACCTTTCGCACTTGTGTTAGTGTTGAAAAACCACTTTTCGCACTTGTGTTAGTGTTGAAAAACCACTTTTCGCACTTGTGTTGGTGCAGGAAACCACTTTTGCACTTGTATTAGTGTGGAAAAAACACTTTTTGCACTTGTGATAGTGTTGAAAAACCACTTTTCGCACTTGTGTTAGTGTTGAAAAACCACTTTTCGCACTTGTGTTAGTGTTGAGAAACCACTTTTCGCACTTGTGTTAGTGTTGAAAAACCAATTTTCGCACTTGTGTTAGTGTTGAAAAACCACTTTTCGCACTTGTGTTGGTGCAGGAAACCACTTTTGCACTTGTATTAGTGTGGAAAACCACTTTTCGCACTTGTGTTAGTGTTGAAAAACCACTTTTCGCACTTATGTTAGTGTTGAAAAACCACTTTTCGCACTTGTGTTGGTGCAGGAAACCACTTTTGCACTTGTATTAATGTGGAAAAACCACTTTTCGCACTTGTGTTAGTGTTGAAAAACCACTTTTCGCACTTGTGTTAGTGTTGAAAAACCACTTTTCGCACTTGTGTTAGTGTTGAAAAACCACTTTTCGCACTTGTGTTTGTGCAGGAAACCACTTTTGCACTTGTATTAGTGTGGAAAAAACACTTTTCGCACTTGTCTTAGTGTTGAAAACCACTTTTCGCACTTGTGTTAGTGTTGAAAAACCACTTTTCGCACTTGTGTTAGTGTTGAAAAACCACTTTTCGCACTTGTGTTGGTGCAGGAAACCACTTTTGCACTTGAATTAGTGTGGAAAAAACACTTTTCCCACTTGTGTTAGTGTTGAAAAACCACTTTTCGCACTTGTGTTAGTGTTGAAAAACCACTTTTCGCACTTATGTTAGTGTTGAAAAACCACTTTTCGCACTTGTGTTGGTGCAGGAAACCACTTTTGCACTTGTGTTAGTGTGGAAAAAACACTTTTTGCACTTGTGTTAGTGTTGAAAAACCACTTTTCGCACTTGTGTTGGTGCAGGAAACCACTTTTGCACTTGTGTTAGTGTGGAAAACCACTTTTCGCACTTGTGTTAGTGTTGAAAAACCACTTTTCGCACTTGTGTTAGTGTTGAAAAACCACTTTTCGCACTTGTGTTGGTGCAGGAAACCACTTTTGCACTTGTATTAGTGTGGAAAAACCACTTTTCGCACTTGTGTTAGTGTTGAAAAACCACTTTTCGCACTTGTGTTCGTGTTGAAAAACCACTTTTCGTACTTGTGTTAGTGTTGAAAAACCACTTTTCGCACTTGTGTTGGTGCAGGAAACCACTTTTGCACTTGTATTAGTGTGGAAAAAACACTTTTCGCACTTGTCTTAGTGTTGAAAAACCACTTTTCGCACTTGTGTTAGTGTTGAAAAACCACTTTTCGCACTTGTGTTAGTGTTGAAAAACCACTTTTCGCACTTGTGTTAGTGCAGGAAACCACTTTTGCACTTGTATTAGTGTGGAAAAAACACTTTTTGCACTTGTGATAGTGTTGACATACCACTTTTGGCACTTGTGTTAGCGTTGAAAAACCACTTTTCGCACTTGTATTGGTGCAGGAAACCACTTTTGCACTTGTATTCGTGTGGAAAAACCACTTTTTACACTTGTGTTAGTGTTGAAAAACAACTTTTCGCACTTGTGTTAGTGTTGAAAAACCACTTTTCGCACTTGTGTTAGTGTTGAAAAACCACTTTTCGCACTTGTGTTAGTGTTGAAAAACAACTTTTCGCACTTGTGTTGGTGCAGGAAACCACTTTTGCACTTGTATTAGTGTGGAAAACCACTTTTCGCACTTGTGTTAGTGTTGAAAAACCACTTTTCGCACTTATGTTAGTGTTGAAAAACCACTTTTGGCACTTGTGTTGGTGCAGGAAACCACTTTTGCACTTGTATTAGTGTGGAAAAACCACTATTCGCACTTGTGTTAGTGTTGAAAAACCACTTTTCGCACTTGTGTTAGTGTTGAAAAACCACTTTTCGCACTTGTGTTAGTGTTGAAAAACCACTTTTCGCACTTGTATTGGTGCAGGAAACCACTTTTGCACTTGTATTCGTGTGGAAAAACCACTTTTCGCACTTGTGTTAGTGTTGAAAAACAACTTTTCGCACTTGTGTTTGTGTTGAAAAACCGCTTTTCGCACTTGTGTTAGTGTTGAAAAACAACTTTTCGCACTTGTGTTAGTGTTGAAAAACCACTTTTCGCACTTGTGTTAGTGTTGAAAAACCACTTGTCGCACTTGTGTTGGTGCAGCAAACCACTTTTGCACTTGTATTAGTGTGGAAAAACCACTTTTTGCACTTGTGATAGTGTTGAAAAACCACTTTTCGCACTTGTGTTAGTGTTGAAAAACCACTTTTCGCACTTGTGTTAGTGTTGAAAAACCAATTTTCGCACTTGTGTTAGTGTTGAAAAACAACTTTTTGCACTTGTGTTGGTGCAGGAAACCACTTTTGCACTTGTATTAATGTGGAAAAACCACTTTTCGCACTTGTGTTAGTGTTGAAAAACCACTTTTCGCACTTGTGTTAGTGTTGAAAAACCACTTTTCGCACTTGTGTTAGTGTTGAAAAACCACTTTTCGCACTTGTGTTTGTGCAGGAAACCACTTTTGCACTTGTATTAGTGTGGAAAAAACACTTTTCGCACTTGTCTTAGTGTTGAAAAACCACTTTTCACACTTGTGTTAGTGTTGAAAAACCACTTTTCGCACTTGTGTTAGTGTTGAAAAACCACTTTTCGCACTTGTGTTAGTGCAGGAAACCACTTTTGCACTTGTATTAGTGTGGAAAAAACACTTTTTGCACTTGTGATAGTGTTGAAAAACCACTTTTCGCACTTGTGTTAGTGTTGAAAAACCACTTTTCGCACTTGTGTTAGGGTTGAAAAACCACTTTTCGCACTTGTGTTAGGGTTGAAAAACCACTTTTCGCACTTGTGTTGGTGCAGGAAACCACTTTTGCACTTGTATTAGTGTGGAAAAAACACTTTTTGCACTTGTGATAGTGTTGAAATACCACTTTTCGCACTTGTTTAGCGTTGAAAAACCACTTTTCGCACTTGTGTTGGTGCAGGAAACCACTTTTGCACTTGTATTAGTGTGGAAAAAACACTTTTCGCACTTGTCTTAGTGTTGAAAACCACTTTTTGCACTTGTGTTAGTGTTGAAAAACCACTTTTCGCACTTGTGTTGGTGCAGGAAACCACTTTTGCACTTGTGTTAGTGTTGAAAAACCACTTTTCGCACTTATGTTAGTGTTGAAAAACCACTTTTCGCACTTGTGTTGGTGCAGGAAACCACTTTTGCACTTGTGTTAGTGTGGAAAACCACTTTTTGCACTTGTGTTAGTGTTGAAAAACCACTTTTCGCACTTGTGTTGGTGCAGGAAACCACTTTTGCACTTGTGTTAGTGTGGAAAACCACTTTTCGCACTTGTGTTAGTGTTGAAAAACCACTTTTCGCACTTGTGTTAGTGTTGAAAAACCACTTTTCGCACTTGTGTTGGTGCAGGAAACCACTTTTGCACTTGTATTAGTGTGGAATAAACCACTTTTCGCACTTGTGTTAGTGTTGAAAAACCACTTTTCGCACTTGTGTTCGTGTTGAAAAACCACTTTTCGCACTTGTGTTAGTGTTGAAAAACCACTTTTCGCACTTGTGTTGGTGCAGGAAACCACTTTTGCATTTGTATTAGTGTGAAAAAAACACTTTTCGCACTTGTCTTAGTGTTGAAAAACCACTTTTCGCACTTGTATTAGTGTTGAAAAACCACTTTTCGCACTTGTGTTAGTGTTGAAAAACCACTTTTCGCACTTGTGTTAGGGCAGGAAACCACCTTTGCACTTGTATTAGTGTGCAAAAAACACTTTTTGCATTTGTGATAGTGTTGAAAAACCACTTTTCGCACTTGTGTTAGTGTTGAAAAACCACTTTTCGCACTTGTGTTAGTGTTGAAAAACCACTTTTCGCACTTGTGTGGGTGCAGGAAACCACTTTTTGCACTTGTGATAGTGTTGAAAAACCACTTTTCGCACTTGTGTTAGTGTTGAAAAACCACTTTTCGCACTTGTGTTGGTGTTGAAAAACCACTTTTCGCACTTGTGTTGGTGCGGGAAACCACTTTTGCACTTGTATTAGTGTGGAAAAACCACTTTTCGCACTTGTGTCAGTGTTGAAAAACCACTTTTTGCACTTGTGTTAGTGTTGAAAAAACACTTTTCGCACTTGTGTTAGTGTTGAAAAACCACCTTTCGCACTTGTGTTAGTGTTGAAAAACCACCTTTCGCACTTGTGTTGGTGCAGGAAACCACTTTTGCACTTGTATTAGTGTGGAAAAAACACTTTTTGCACTTGTGATAGTGTTGAAAAACCACTTTTCGCATTTGTGTTAGTGTTGAAAAACCACTTTTCGCACTTGTGTTAGTGTTGAGAAACCACTTTTCGCACTTGTGTTGGTGCAGGAAACCACTTTTGCACTTGTATTAGTGTGGAAAAAACACTTTTTGCACTTGTGATAGTGTTGAAAAACCACTTTTCGCACTTGTATTGGTGCAGGAAATCACTTTTGCACTTGTATTCGTGTGGCAAAACCACTTTTCGCACTTGTGTTAGTGTTGAAAAACCACTTTTCGTACTTGTATTGGTGCAGGAAACCACTATTGCACTTGTATTCGTGTGGAAAAACCACTTTTCGCACTTGTGTTAGTGTTGAAAAACAACTTTTCGCACTTGTGTTTGTGTTGAAAAACCACTTTTCGCACTTGTGTTAGTGTTGAAAAACCACTTTTCGCACTTGTGTTCGTGTTGAAAAACCACTTTTCGTACTTGTGTTAGTGTTGAAAAACCACTTTTCGCACTTGTGTTGGTGCAGGAAACCACTTTTGCACTTGTATTAGTGTGGAAAACCACTTTTCGCACTTGTCTTAGTGTTGAAAAACCACTTTTCGCACTTGTGTTAGTGTTGAAAAACCACTTTTCGCACTTGTGTTAGTGTTGAAAAACCACTTTTCGCACTTGTGTTAGTGCAGGAAACCACTTTTGCACTTGTATTAGTGTGGAAAAAACACTTTTTGCACTTGTGATAGTGTTGAAAAACCACTTTTCGCACTTGTGTTAGTGTTGAAAAACCACTTTTCGCACTTGTGTTAGTGTTGAAAAACCACTTCTCGCACTTGTGTTGGTGCAGGAAACCACTTTTGCACTTGTATTAGTGTGGAAAAAACACTTTTTGCACTTGTGATAGTGTTGACATACCACTTTTGGCACTTGTGTTGGCGTTGAAAAACCACTTTTCGCACTTGTATTGGTGCAGGAAACCACTTTTGCACTTGTATTCGTGTGGAAAAACCACTTTTTACACTTGTGTTAGTGTTGAAAAACAACTTTTCGCACTTGTGTTAGTGTTGAAAAACCACTTTTCGCACTTGTGTTAGTGTTGAAAAACCACTTTTCGCACTTGTGTTAGTGTTGAAAAACAACTTTTCGCACTTGTGTTGGTGCAGGAAACCACTTTTGCACTTGTATTAGTGTGGAAAACCACTTTTCGCACTTGTGTTAGTGTTGAAAAACCACTTTTCGCACTTATGTTAGTGTTGAAAAACCACTTTTGACACTTGTGTTGGTGCAGGAAACCACTTTTGCACTTGTATTAGTGTGGAAAAACCACTTTTCGCACTTGTGTTAGTGTTGAAAAACCACTTTTCGCACTTGTGTTAGTGTTGAAAAACCACTTTTCGCACTTGTGTTAGTGTTGAAAAACCACTTTTCGCACTTGTATTGGTGCAGGAAACCACTTTTGCACTTGTATTCGTGTGGAAAAACCACTTTTCGCACTTGTGTTAGTGTTGAAAAACAACTTTTCGCAGTGGTGTTTGTGTTGAAAAACCGCTTTTCGCACTTGTGTTAGTGTTGAAAAACAACTTTTCGCACTTGTGTTAGTGTTGAAAAACCACTTTTCGCACTTGTGTTAGTGTTGAAAAACCACTTGTCGCACTTGTGTTGGTGCAGGAAACCACTTTTGCACTTGTATTAGTGTGGAAAAACCACTTTTTGCACTTGTGATAGTGTTGAAAAACCACTTTTCGCACTTGTGTTAGTGTTGAAAAACCACTTTTCGCACTTGTGTTAGTGTTGAAAAACCACTTTTCGCACTTGTGTTAGTGTTGAAAAACCACTTTTCGCACTTGTGTTAGTGTTGAAAAACCACTTTTCGCACTTGTGTTAGTGTTGAAAAACCACTTTTCGCACTTGTGTTTGTGCAGGAAACCACTTTTGCACTTGTATTAGTGTGGAAAAAACACTTTTCGCACTTGTCTTAGTGTTGAAAAACCACTTTTCACACTTGTGTTAGTGTTGAAAAACCACTTTTCGCACTTGTGTTAGTGCAGGAAACCACTTTTGCACTTGTATTAGTGTGGAAAAAACACTTTTTGCACTTGTGATAGTGTTGAAAAACCACTTTTCGCACTTGTGTTAGTGTTGAAAAACCACTTTTCGCACTTGTGTTAGGGTTGAAAAACCACTTTTCGCACTTGTGTTAGGGTTGAAAAACCACTTTTCGCACTTGTGTTGGTGCAGGAAACCACTTTTGCACTTGTATTAGTGTGGAAAAAACACTTTTTGCACTTGTGATAGTGTTGAAATACCACTTTTCGCACTTGTTTTAGCGTTGAAAAACCACTTTTCGCACTTGTGTTGGTGCAGGAAACCACTTTTGCACTTGTATTAGTGTGGAAAAAACACTTTTCGCACTTGTCTTAGTGTTGAAAACCACTTTTTGCACTTGTGTTAGTGTTGAAAAACCACTTTTCGCACTTGTGTTTGTGCAGGAAACCACTTTTGCACTTGTATTAGTGTGGAAAAAACACTTTTCGCACTTGTGTTAGTGTTGAAAAACCACTTTTCGCACTTGTGTTAGTGTTGAAAAACCACTTTTCGCACTTATGTTAGTGTTGAAAAACCACTTTTCGCACTTGTGTTGGTGCAGGAAACCACTTTTGCACTTGTGTTAGTGTGGAAAACCACTTTTTGCACTT
This sequence comes from Myxine glutinosa, assembly GCF_964187855.1. Taxonomy (NCBI): domain Eukaryota; kingdom Metazoa; phylum Chordata; class Myxini; order Myxiniformes; family Myxinidae; genus Myxine; species Myxine glutinosa. The sequence continues at coordinate 100,723,931 of NC_136264.1, forward strand.
GTGTTAGTGTTGAAAAACCACTTTTCGCACTTGTGTTGGTGCAGGAAACCACTTTTGCACTTGTGTTAGTGTGGAAAACCACTTTTCGCACTTGTGTTAGTGTTGAAAAACCACTTTTCGCACTTGTGTTAGTGTTGAAAAACCACTTTTCGCACTTGTGTTGGTGCAGGAAACCACTTTTGCACTTGTATTAGTGTGGAATAAACCACTTTTCGCACTTGTGTTAGTGTTGAAAAACCACTTTTCGCACTTGTGTTCGTGTTGAAAAACCACTTTTCGCACTTGTGTTAGTGTTGAAAAACCACTTTTCGCACTTGTGTTGGTGCAGGAAACCACTTTTGCATTTGTATTAGTGTGAAAAAAACACTTTTCGCACTTGTCTTAGTGTTGAAAAACCACTTTTCGCACTTGTGTTAGTGTTGAAAAACCACTTTTCGCACTTGTGTTAGTGTTGAAAAACCACTTTTCGCACTTGTGTTAGTGCAGGAAACCACTTTTGCACTTGTATTAGTGTGCAAAAAACACTTTTTGCACTTGTGATAGTGTTGAAAAACCACTTTTCGCACTTGTGTTAGTGTTGAAAAACCACTTTTCGCACTTGTGTTAGTGTTGAAAAACCACTTTTCGCACTTGTGTGGGTGCAGGAAACCACTTTTTGCACTTGTGATAGTGTTGAAAAACCACTTTTCGCACTTGTGTTAGTGTTGAAAAACCACTTTTCGCACTTGTGTTGGTGTTGAAAAACCACTTTTCGCACTTGTGATGGTGCGGGAAACCACTTTTGCACTTGTATTAGTGTGGAAAAACCACTTTTCGCACTTGTGTTAGTGTTGAAAAACCACTTTTTGCACTTGTGTTAGTGTTGAAAAAACACTTTTCGCACTTGTGTTAGTGTTGAAAAACCACCTTTCGCACTTGTGGTAGTGTTGAAAAACCACCTTTCGCACTTGTGTTGGTGCAGGAAACCACTTTTGCACTTGTATTAGTGTGGAAAAAACACTTTTTGCACTTGTGATAGTGTTGAAAAACCACTTTTCGCATTTGTGTTAGTGTTGAAAAACCACTTTTCGCACTTGTGTTAGTGTTGAGAAACCACTTTTCGCACTTGTGTTGGTGCAGGAAACCACTTTTGCACTTGTATTAGTGTGGAAAAAACACTTTTTGCACTTGTGATAGTGTTGAAAAACCACTTTTCGCACTTGTATTGGTGCAGGAAATCACTTTTGCACTTGTATTCGTGTGGCAAAACCACTTTTCGCACTTGTGTTAGTGTTGAAAAACCACTTTTCGCACTTGTATTGGTGCAGGAAACCACTATTGCACTTGTATTCGTGTGGAAAAACCACTTTTCGCACTTGTGTTAGTGTTGAAAAACAACTTTTCGCACTTGTGTTTGTGTTGAAAAACCACTTTTCGCACTTGTGTTAGTGTTGAAAAACAACTTTTCGCACTTGTGTTAGTGTTGAAAAACCACTTTTCGCACTTGTGTTAGTGTTGAAAAACCACTTGTCGCACTTGTGTTGGTGCAGGAAACCACTTTTGCACTTGTATTAGTGTGGAAAAACCACTTTTTGCACTTGTGATAGTGTTGAAAAACCACTTTTCGCACTTGTGTTAGTGTTGAAAAACCACTTTTCGCACTTGTGTTAGTGTTGAAAAACCACTTTTCGCACTTGTGTTAGTGTTGAAAAACCACTTTTCGCACTTGTGTTGGTGCAGGAAACCACTTTTGCACTTGTATTAGTGTGGAAAACCACTTTTCGCACTTGTGTTAGTGTTGAAAAACCACTTTTCGCACTTATGTTAGTGTTGAAAAACCACTTTTCGCACTTGTGTTGGTGCAGGAAACCACTTTTGCACTTGTATTAATGTGGAAAAACCACTTTTCGCACTTGTGTTAGTGTTGAAAAACCACTTTTCACACTTGTATTGGTGCAGGAAACCACTTTTCGCACTTGTGTTGGTGCAGGAAACCACTTTTGCACTTGTATTCGTGTGGAAAAACCACTTTTCGCACTTGTGTTAGTGTTGAAAAACCACTTTTCGCACTTGTGTTAGTGCAGGAAACCACTTTTGCACTTGTATTAGTGTGGAAAAAACACTTTTTGCACTTGTGATAGTGTTGAAAAACCACTTTTCGCACTTGTGTTAGTGTTGAAAAACCACTTTTCGCACTTGTGTTAGGGTTGAAAAACCACTTTTCGCACTTGTGTTAGGGTTGAAAAACCACTTTTCGCACTTGTGTTGGTGCAGGAAACCACTTTTGCACTTGTATTAGTGTGGAAAAAACACTTTTTGCACTTGTGATAGTGTTGAAATACCACTTTTCGCACTTGTTTTAGCGTTGAAAAACCACTTTTCGCACTTGTGTTGGTGCAGGAAACCACTTTTGCACTTGTATTAGTGTGGAAAAAAACACTTTTCGCACTTGTCTTAGTGTTGAAAACCACTTTTTGCACTTGTGTTAGTGTTGAAAAACCACTTTTCGCACTTGTGTTGGTGCAGGAAACCACTTTTGCACTTGTATTAGTGTGGAAAAAACACTTTTCGCACTTGTGTTAGTGTTGAAAAACCACTTTTCGCACTTGTGTTAGTGTTGAAAAACCACTTTTCGCACTTATGTTAGTGTTGAAAAACCACTTTTCGCACTTGTGTTGGTGCAGGAAACCACTTTTGCACTTGTGTTAGTGTGGAAAACCACTTTTTGCACTTGTGTTAGTGTTGAAAAACCACTTTTCGCACTTGTGTTGGTGCAGGAAACCACTTTTGCACTTGTATTAGTGTGGAAAAAACACTTTTTGCACTTGTGATAGTGTTGAAAAACCACTTTTCGCATTTGTGTTAGTGTTGAAAAACCACTTTTCGCACTTGTGTTAGTGTTGAGAAACCACTTTTCGCACTTGTGTTGGTGCAGGAAACCACTTTTGCACTTGTATTAGTGTGGAAAAAACACTTTTTGCACTTGTGATAGTGTTGAAAAACCACTTTTCGCACTTGTATTGGTGCAGGAAATCACTTTTGCACTTGTATTCGTGTGGCAAAACCACTTTTCGCACTTGTGTTAGTGTTGAAAAACCACTTTTCGCACTTGTATTGGTGCAGGAAACCACTATTGCACTTGTATTCGTGTGGAAAAACCACTTTTCGCACTTGTGTTAGTGTTGAAAAACAACTTTTCGCACTTGTGTTTGTGTTGAAAAACCACTTTTCGCACTTGTGTTAGTGTTGAAAAACAACTTTTCGCACTTGTGTTAGTGTTGAAAAACCACTTTTCGCACTTGTGTTGGTGTTGAAAAACCACTTGTCGCACTTGTGTTGGTGCAGGAAACCACTTTTGCACTTGTATTAGTGTGGAAAAACCACTTTTTGCACTTGTGATAGTGTTGAAAAACCACTTTTCGCACTTGTGTTAGTGTTGAAAAACCACTTTTCGCACTTGTGTTAGTGTTGAAAAACCACTTTTCGCACTCGTGTTAGGGTTGAAAAACCACTTTTCGCACTTGTGTTGGTGCAGGAAACCACTTTTGCACTTGTATTAGTGTGGAAAAAACACTTTTTGCACTTGTGATAGTGTTGAAAAACCACTTTTCGCACTTGTTTTAGCGTTGAAAAACCACTTTTCGCACTTGTGTTGGTGCAGGAAACCACTTTTGCACTTGTATTAGTGTGGAAAAAAACACTTTTCGCACTTGTCTTAGTGTTGAAAACCACTTTTTGCACTTGTGTTAGTGTTGAAAAACCACTTTTCGCACTTGTGTTGGTGCAGGAAACCACTTTTGCCCTTGTATTAGTGTGGAAAAAACACTTTTCGCACTTGTGTTAGTGTTGAAAAACCACTTTTCGCATTTGTGTTAGTGTTGAAAAACCACTTTTCGCACTTATGTTAGTGTTGAAAAACCACTTTTCGCACTTGTGTTGGTGCAGGAAACCACTTTTGCACTTGTGTTAGTGTGGAAAACCACTTTTTGCACTTGTGTTAGTGTTGAAAAACCACTTTTCGCACTTGTGTTGGTGCAGGAAACCACTTTTGCACTTGTATTAGTGTTGAAAAACCACTTTTCGCACTTGTGTTAGTGTTGAAAAACCACTTTTCGCACTTGTGTTAGGGTTGAAAAACCACTTTTCGCACTTGTGTTAGGGTTGAAAAACCACTTTTCGCACTTGTGTTGGTGCAGGAAACCACTTTTGCACTTGTATTAGTGTGGAAAAAACACTTTTTGCACTTGTGATAGTGTTGAAATACCACTTTTCGCACTTGTTTTAGCGTTGAAAAACCACTTTTCGCACTTGTGTTGGTGCAGGAAACCACTTTTGCACTTGTATTAGTGTGGAAAAAAACACTTTTCGCACTTGTCTTAGTGTTGAAAACCACTTTTTGCACTTGTGTTAGTGTTGAAAAACCACTTTTCGCACTTGTGTTGGTGCAGGAAACCACTTTTGCACTTGTATTAGTGTGGAAAAAACACTTTTCGCACTTGTGTTAGTGTTGAAAAACCACTTTTCGCACTTGTGTTAGTGTTGAAAAACCACTTTTCGCACTTATGTTAGTGTTGAAAAACCACTTTTCGCACTTGTGTTGGTGCAGGAAACCACTTTTGCACTTGTGTTAGTGTGGAAAACCACTTTTTGCACTTGTGTTAGTGTTGAAAAACCACTTTTCGCACTTGTGTTGGTGCAGGAAACCACTTTTGCACTTGTATTAGTGTGGAAAAAACACTTTTTGCACTTGTGATAGTGTTGAAAAACCACTTTTCGCATTTGTGTTAGTGTTGAAAAACCACTTTTCGCACTTGTGTTAGTGTTGAGAAACCACTTTTCGCACTTGTGTTGGTGCAGGAAACCACTTTTGCACTTGTATTAGTGTGGAAAAAACACTTTTTGCACTTGTGATAGTGTTGAAAAACCACTTTTTGCACTTGTATTGGTGCAGGAAATCACTTTTGCACTTGTATTCGTGTGGCAAAACCACTTTTCGCACTTGTGTTAGTGTTGAAAAACCACTTTTCGCACTTGTATTGGTGCAGGAAACCACTATTGCACTTGTATTCGTGTGGAAAAACCACTTTTCGCACTTGTGTTAGTGTTGAAAAACAACTTTTCGCACTTGTGTTTGTGTTGAAAAACCACTTTTCGCACTTGTGTTAGTGTTGAAAAACAACTTTTCGCACTTGTTTTAGTGTTGAAAAACCACTTTTCGCACTTGTGTTAGTGTTGAAAAACCACTTGTCGCACTTGTGTTGGTGCAGGAAACCACTTTTGCACTTGTATTAGTGTGGAAAAACCACTTTTTGCACTTGTGATAGTGTTGAAAAACCACTTTTCGCACTTGTGTTAGTGTTGAAAAACCACTTTTCGCACTTGTGTTAGTGTTGAAAAACCACTTTTCGCACTTGTGTTAGTGTTGAAAAACCACTTTTCGCACTTGTGTTGGTGCAGGAAACCACTTTTGCACTTGTATTAGTGTGGAAAACCACTTTTCGCACTTGTGTTAGTGTTGAAAAACCACTTTTCGCACTTATGTTAGTGTTGAAAAACCACTTTTCGCACTTGTGTTGGTGCAGGAAACCACTTTTGCACTTGTATTAATGTGGAAAAACCACTTTTCGCACTTGTGTTAGTGTTGAAAAACCACTTTTCACACTTGTATTGGTGCAGGAAACCACTTTTCGCACTTGTGTTGGTGCAGGAAACCACTTTTGCACTTGTATTCGTGTGGAAAAACCACTTTTCGCACTTGTGTTAGTGTTGAAAAACCACTTTTCGCACTTGTGTTAGTGCAGGAAACCACTTTTGCACTTGTATTAGTGTGGAAAAAACACTTTTTGCACTTGTGATAGTGTTGAAAAACCACTTTTCGCACTTGTGTTAGTGTTGAAAAACCACTTTTCGCACTTGTGTTAGGGTTGAAAAACCACTTTTCGCACTTGTGTTAGGGTTGAAAAACCACTTTTCGCACTTGTGTTGGTGCAGGAAACCACTTTTGCACTTGTATTAGTGTGGAAAAAACACTTTTTGCACTTGTGATAGTGTTGAAATACCACTTTTCGCACTTGTTTTAGCGTTGAAAAACCACTTTTCGCACTTGTGTTGGTGCAGGAAACCACTTTTGCACTTGTATTAGTGTGGAAAAAAACACTTTTCGCACTTGTCTTAGTGTTGAAAACCACTTTTTGCACTTGTGTTAGTGTTGAAAAACCACTTTTCGCACTTGTGTTGGTGCAGGAAACCACTTTTGCACTTGTATTAGTGTGGAAAAAACACTTTTCGCACTTGTGTTAGTGTTGAAAAACCACTTTTCGCACTTCTGTTAGTGTTGAAAAACCACTTTTCGCACTTATGTTAGTGTTGAAAAACCACTTTTCGCACTTGTGTTGGTGCAGGAAACCACTTTTGCACTTGTGTTAGTGTGGAAAACCACTTTTTGCACTTGTGTTAGTGTTGAAAAACCACTTTTCGCACTTGTGTTGGTGCAGGAAACCACTTTTGCACTTGTGTTAGTGTGGAAAACCACTTTTCACACTTGTGTTAGTGTTGAAAAACCACTTTTCACACTTGTGTTAGTGCTGAAAAACCACTTTTCGCACTTGTGTTGGTGCAGGAAACCACTTTTGCACTTGTATTAGTGTGGAATAAACCACTTTTCGCACTTGTGTTAGTGTTGTAAAACCACTTTTCACACTTGTGTTCGTGTTGAAAAACCACTTTTCGCACTTGTGTTCGTGTTGAAAAACCACTTTTCGCACTTGTGTTGGTGCAGGAAACCACTTTTGCATTTGTATTAGTGTGAAAAAAACACTTTTCGCACTTGTCTTAGTGTTGAAAAACCACTTTTCGCACTTGTGTTAGTGTTGAAAAACCACTTTTCGCACTTGTGTTAGTTTTGAAAAACCACTTTTCGCACTTGTGTTAGTGCAGGAAACCACTTTTGCACTTGTATTAGTGTGGAAAAAACACTTTTTGCACTTGTGATAGTGTTGAAAAACCACTTTTCGCACTTGTGTTAGTGTTGAAAAACCACTTTTCGCACTTGTGTTAGTGTTGAAAAACCACTTTTCGCACTCGTGTGGGTGCAGGAAACCACTTTTGCACTTGTATTAGTGTGGAAAAAACACTTTTTGCACTTGTGATAGTGTTGAAAAACCACTTTTCGCACTTGTGTTAGTGTTGAAAAACCACTTTTCGCACTTGTGTTAGTGTTGAAAAACCACTTTTCGCACTTGTGTGGGTGCAGGAAACCACTTTTTGCACTTGTGATAGTGTTGAAAAACCACTTTTCGCACTTGTTAGTGTTGAAAAACCACTTTTCGCACTTGTGTTGGTGTTGAAAAACCACTTTTCGCACTTGTGTTGGTGCGGGAAACCACTTTTGCACTTGTATTAGTGTGGAAAAACCACTTTTCGCACTTGTGTTAGTGTTGAAAAACCACTTTTTGCACTTGTGTTAGTGTTGAAAAAACACTTTTCGCACTTGTGTTAGTGTTGAAAAACCACCTTTCGCACTTGTGTTAGTGTTGAAAAACCACCTTTCGCACTTGTGTTGGTGCAGGAATCCACTTTTGCACTTGTATTAGTGTGGAAAAAACACTTTTTGCACTTGTGATAGTGTTGAAAAACCACTTTTCGCACTTGTGTTAGTGTTGAAAAACCACTTTTCGCACTTGTGTTAGTGTTGAGAAACCACTTTTCGCACTTGTGTTGGTGCAGGAAACCACTTTTGCACTTGTATTAGTGTGGAAAAAACACTTTTTGCACTTGTGATAGTGTTGAAAAACCACTTTTCGCACTTGTATTGGTGCAGGAAACCACTTTTGCACTTGTATTCGTGTGGAAAAACCACTTTTCGCACTTGTGTTAGTGTTGAAAAACCACTTTTCGCACTTGTATTGGTGCAGGAAACCACTATTGCACTTGTATTCGTGTGGAAAAACCACTTTTCGCACTTGTGTTAGTGTTGAAAAACAACTTTTCGCACTTGTGTTTGTGTTGAAAAACCACTTTTCGCACTTGTGTTAGTGTTGAAAAACAACTTTTCGCACTTGTGTTCGTGTTGAAAAACCACTTTTCGCACTTGTGTTAGTGTTGAAAAACCACTTTTCGCACTTGTGTTGGTGCAGGAAACCACTTTTGCATTTGTATTAGTGTGAAAAAAACACTTTTCGCACTTGTCTTAGTGTTGAAAAACCACTTTTCGCACTTGTGTTAGTGTTGAAAAACCACTTTTCGCACTTGTGTTAGTGTTGAAAAACCACTTTTCGCACTTGTGTTAGTGCAGGAAACCACTTTTGCACTTGTATTAGTGTGCAAAAAACACTTTTTGCACTTGTGATAGTGTTGAAAAACCACTTTTCGCACTTGTGTTAGTGTTGAAAAACCACTTTTCGCACTTGTGTTAGTGTTGAAAAACCACTTTTCGCACTTGTGTGGGTGCAGGAAACCACTTTTTGCACTTGTGATAGTGTTGAAAAACCACTTTTCGCACTTGTGTTAGTGTTGAAAAACCACTTTTCGCACTTGTGTTGGTGTTGAAAAACCACTTTTCGCACTTGTGTTGGTGCGGGAAACCACTTTTGCACTTGTATTAGTGTGGAAAAACCACTTTTTGCACTTGTGTTAGTGTTGAAAAACCACTTTTTGCACTTGTGTTAGTGTTGAAAAAACACTTTTCGCACTTGTGTTAGTGTTGAAAAACCACCTTTCGCACTTGTGGTAGTGTTGAAAAACCACCTTTCGCACTTGTGTTGGTGCAGGAAACCACTTTTGCACTTGTATTAGTGTGGAAAAAACACTTTTTGCACTTGTGATAGTGTTGAAAAACCACTTTTCGCATTTGTGTTAGTGTTGAAAAACCACTTTTCGCACTTGTGTTAGTGTTGAGAAACCACTTTTCGCACTTGTGTTGGTGCAGGAAACCACTTTTGCACTTGTATTAGTGTGGAAAAAACACTTTTTGCACTTGTGATAGTGTTGAAAAACCACTTTTCGCACTTGTATTGGTGCAGGAAATCACTTTTGCACTTGTATTCGTGTGGCAAAACCACTTTTCGCACTTGTGTTAGTGTTGAAAAACCACTTTTCGCACTTGTATTGGTGCAGGAAACCACTATTGCACTTGTATTCGTGTGGAAAAACCACTTTTCGCACTTGTGTTAGTGTTGAAAAACAACTTTTCGCACTTGTGTTTGTGTTGAAAAACCACTTTTCGCACTTGTGTTAGTGTTGAAAAACAACTTTTCGCACTTGTGTTAGTGTTGAAAAACCACTTTTCGCACTTGTGTTAGTGTTGAAAAACCACTTGTCGCACTTGTGTTGGTGCAGGAAACCACTTTTGCACTTGTATTAGTGTGGAAAAACCACTTTTTGCACTTGTGATAGTGTTGAAAAACCACTTTTCGCACTTGTGTTAGTGTTGAAAAACCACTTTTCGCACTTGTGTTGGTGCAGGAAACCACTTTTGCACTTGTATTAGTGTGGAAAAAACACTTTTTGCACTTGTGATAGTGTTGAAAAACCACTTTTCGCATTTGTGTTAGTGTTGAAAAACCACTTTTCGCACTTGTGTTAGTGTTGAGAAACCACTTTTCGCACTTGTGTTGGTGCAGGAAACCACTTTTGCACTTGTATTAGTGTGGAAAAAACACTTTTTGCACTTGTGATAGTGTTGAAAAACCACTTTTCGCACTTGTATTGGTGCAGGAAATCACTTTTGCACTTGTATTCGTCTGGCAAAACCACTTTTCGCACTTGTGTTAGTGTTGAAAAACCACTTTTCGCACTTGTATTGGTGCAGGAAACCACTATTGCACTTGTATTCGTGTGGAAAAACCACTTTTCGCACTTGTGTTAGTGTTGAAAAACAACTTTTCGCACTTGTGTTTGTGTTGAAAAACCACTTTTCGCACTTGTGTTAGTGTTGAAAAACAACTTTTCGCACTTGTTTTAGTGTTGAAAAACCACTTTTCGCACTTGTGTTAGTGTTGAAAAACCACTTGTCGCAGTTGTGTTGGTGCAGGAAACCACTTTTGCACTTGTATTAGTGTGGAAAAACCACTTTTTGCACTTGTGATAGTGTTGAAAAACCACTTTTCGCACTTGTGTTAGTGTTGAAAAACCACTTTTCGCACTTGTGTTAGTGTTGAAAAACCACTTTTCGCACTTGTGTTAGTGTTGAAAAACCACTTTTCGCACTTGTGTTGGTGCAGGAAACCACTTTTGCACTTGTATTAGTGTGGAAAACCCCTTTTCGCACTTGTGTTAGTGTTGAAAAACCACTTTTCGCACTTATGTTAGTGTTGAAAAACCACTTTTCGCACTTGTGTTGGTGCAGGAAACCACTTTTGCACTTGTATTAATGTGGAAAAACCACTTTTCGCACTTGTGTTAGTGTTGAAAAACCACTTTTCACACTTGTATTGGTGCAGGAAACCACTTTTCGCACTTGTGTTGGTGCAGGAAACCACTTTTGCACTTGTATTCGTGTGGAAAAACCACTTTTCGCACTTGTGTTAGTGTTGAAAAACCACTTTTCGCACTTGTGTTAGTGCAGGAAACCACTTTTGCACTTGTATTAGTGTGGAAAAAACACTTTTTGCACTTGTGATAGTGTTGAAAAACCACTTTTCGCACTTGTGTTAGTGTTGAAAAAACACTTTTCGCACTTGTGTTAGGGTTGAAAAACCACTTTTCGCACTTGTGTTAGGGTTGAAAAACCACTTTTCGCACTTGTGTTGGTGCAGGAAACCACTTTTGCACTTGTATTAGTGTGGAAAAAACACTTTTTGCACTTGTGATAGTGTTGAAATACCACTTTTCGCACTTGTTTTAGCGTTGAAAAACCACTTTTCGCACTTGTGTTGGTGCAGGAAACCACTTTTGCACTTGTATTAGTGTGGAAAAAAACACTTTTCGCACTTGTCTTAGTGTTGAAAACCACTTTTTGCACTTGTGTTAGTGTTGAAAAACCACTTTTCGCACTTGTGTTGGTGCAGGAAACCACTTTTGCACTTGTAATAGTGTGGAAAAAACACTTTTCGCACTTGTGTTAGTGTTGAAAAACCACTTTTCGCACTTCTGTTAGTGTTGAAAAACCACTTTTCGCACTTATGTTAGTGTTGAAAAACCACTTTTCGCACTTGTGTTGGTGCAGGAAACCACTTTTGCACTTGTGTTAGTGTGGAAAACCACTTTTTGCACTTGTGTTAGTGTTGAAAAACCACTTTTCGCACTTGTGTTGGTGCAGGAAACCACTTTTGCACTTGTGTTAGTGTGGAAAACCACTTTTCACACTTGTGTTAGTGTTGAAAAACCACTTTTCACACTTGTGTTAGTGCTGAAAAACCACTTTTCGCACTTGTGTTGGTGCAGGAAACCACTTTTGCACTTGTATTAGTGTGGAATAAACCACTTTTCGCACTTGTGTTAGTGTTGTAAAACCACTTTTCGCACTTGTGTTCGTGTTGAAAAACCACTTTTCGCACTTGTGTTCGTGTTGAAAAACCACTTTTCGCACTTGTGTTGGTGCAGGAAACCACTTTTGCATTTGTATTAGTGTGAAAAAAACACTTTTCGCACTTGTCTTAGTGTTGAAAAACCACTTTTCGCACTTGTGTTAGTGTTGAAAAACCACTTTTCGCACTTGTGTTAGTGCAGGAAACCACTTTTGCACTTGTATTAGTGTGGAAAAAACACTTTTTGCACTTGTGATAGTGTTGAAAAACCACTTTTCGCACTTGTGTTAGTGTTGAAAAACCACTTTTCGCACTTGTGTTAGTGTTGAAAAACCACTTTTCGCACTTGTGTGGGTGCAGGAAACCACTTTTGCACTTGTATTAGTGTGGAAAAAACACTTTTTGCACTTGTGATAGTGTTGAAAAACCACTTTTCGCACTTGTGTTAGTGTTGAAAAACCACTTTTCGCACTTGTGTTAGTGTTGAAAAACCACTTTTCGCACTTGTGTGGGTGCAGGAAACCACTTTTTGCACTTGTGATAGTGTTGAAAAACCACTTTTCGCACTTGTTAGTGTTGAAAAACCACTTTTCGCACTTGTGTTGGTGTTGAAAAACCACTTTTCGCACTTGTGTTGGTGCGGGAAACCACTTTTGCACTTGTATTAGTGTGGAAAAACCACTTTTCGCACTTGTGTTAGTGTTGAAAAACCACTTTTTGCACTTGTGTTAGTGTTGAAAAAACACTTTTCGCACTTGTGTTAGTGTTGAAAAACCACCTTTCGCACTTGTGTTAGTGTTGAAAAACCACCTTTCGCACTTGTGTTGGTGCAGGAATCCACTTTTGCACTTATATTAGTGTGGAAAAAACACTTTTTGCACTTGTGATAGTGTTGAAAAACCACTTTTCGCACTTGTGTTAGTGTTGAAAAACCACTTTTCGCACTTGTGTTAGTGTTGAGAAACCACTTTTCGCACTTGTGTTGGTGCAGGAAACCACTTTTGCACTTGTATTAGTGTGGAAAAAACACTTTTTGCACTTGTGATAGTGTTGAAAAACCACTTTTCGCACTTGTATTGGTGCAGGAAACCACTTTTGCACTTGTATTCGTGTGGAAAAACCACTTTTCGCACTTGTGTTAGTGTTGAAAAACCACTTTTCGCACTTGTATTGGTGCAGGAAACCACTATTGCACTTGTATTCGTGTGGAAAAACCACTTTTCGCACTTGTGTTAGTGTTGAAAAACAACTTTTCGCACTTGTGTTTGTGTTGAAAAACCACTTTTCGCACTTGTGTTAGTGTTGAAAAACAACTTTTCGCACTTGTGTTAGTGTTGAAAAACCACTTTTTGCACTTGTGTTAGTGTTGAAAAACCACTTGTCGCACTTGTGTTGGTGCAGGAAACCACTTTTGCACTTGTATTAGTGTGGAAAAACCACTTTTTGCACTTGTGATAGTGTTGAAAAACCACTTTTCGCACTTGTGTTAGTGTTGAAAAACCACTTTTCGCACTTGTGTTAGTGTTGAAAAACCACTTTTCGCACTTGTGTTAGTGTTGAAAAACCACTTTTCTAACTTGTGTTAGTGTTGAAAAACCACTTTTCGCACTTGTGTTGGTGCAGGAAACCACTTTTGCACTTGTATTAGTGTGGAAAACCACTTTTCGCACTTGTGTTAGTGTTGAAAAACCACTTTTCGCACTTATGTTAGTGTTGAAAAACCACTTTTCGCACTTGTGTTGGTGCAGGAAACCAATTTTGCACTTGTATTAATGTGGAAAAACCACTTTTCGCACTTGTGTTAGTGTTGAAAAACCACTTTTCGCACTTGTATTGGTGCAGGAAACCACTTTTCGCACTTGTGTTGGTGCAGGAAACCACTTTTGCACTTGTATTCGTGTGGAAAAACGACTTTTCGCACTTGTGTTAGTGTTGAAAAACCACTTTTCGCACTTGTATTGGTGCAGGAAACCACTTTTGCACTTGTATTCGTGTGGAAAAACCACTTTTCACACTTGTGTTAGCGTTGAAAAACAACTTTTCGCTCTTGTGTTTGTGTTGAAAAACCACTTTTCGCACTTGTGTTAGTGTTGAAAAACAACTTTTCGCACTTGTGTTAGTGTTGAAAAACCACTTTTCGCACTTGTGTTAGTGTTGAAAAACCACTTGTCACACTTGTGTTGGTGCAGGAAACCACTTTTGCACTTGTATTAGTGTGGAAAAACCACTTTTTGCACTTGTGGTAGTGTTGAAAAACCACTTTTCGCACTTGTGTTAGTGTTGAAAAACCACTTTTCGCACTTGTGTTAGTGTTGAAAAACCAATTTTCGCACTTGTGTTAGTGTTGAAAAACCGCTTTTCGCACTTGTGTTAGTGTTGAAAAACAACTTTTCGCACTTGTGTTAGTGTTGAAAAACCACCTTTCGCACTTGTGTTGGTGCAGGAAACCACTTTTGCACTTGTATTAGTGTGGAAAAAACACTTTTTGCACTTGTGATAGTGTTGAAAAACCACTTTTCGCATTTGTGTTAGTGTTGAAAAACCACTTTTCGCACTTGTGTTAGTGTTGAGAAACCACTTTTCGCACTTGTGTTGGTGCAGGAAACCACTTTTGCACTTGTATTAGTGTGGAAAAAACACTTTTTGCACTTGTGATAGTGTTGAAAAACCACTTTTCGCACTTGTGTTAGTGTTGAAAAACCACTTTTCGCACTTGTGTTAGTGTTGAAAAACCACTTTTCGCACTTGTGTGGGTGCAGGAAACCACTTTTGCACTTGTATTAGTGTGGAAAAAACACTTTTTGCACTTGTGATAGTGTTGAAAAACCACTTTTCGCACTTGTGTTAGTGTTGAAAAACCACTTTTCGCACTTGTGTTAGTGTTGAAAAACCACTTTTCGCACTTGTGTGGGTGCAGGAAACCACTTTTTGCACTTGTGATAGTGTTGAAAAACCACTTTTCGCACTTGTGTTAGTGTTGAAAAACCACTTTTCGCACTTGTGTTGGTGTTGAAAAACCACTTTTCGCACTTGTGTTGGTGCGGGAAACCACTTTTGCACTTGTATTAGTGTGGAAAAACCACTTTTCGCACTTGTGTTAGTGTTGAAAAACCACTTTTTGCACTTGTGTTAGTGTTGAAAAAACACTTTTCGCACTTGTGTTAGTGTTGAAAAACCACCTTTCGCACTTGTGTTAGTGTTGAAAAACCACCTTTCGCACTTGTGTTGGTGCAGGAAACCACTTTTGCACTTGTATTAGTGTGGAAAAAACACTTTTTGCACTTGTGATAGTGTTGAAAAACCACTTTTCGCACTTGTGTTAGTGTTGAAAAACCACTTTTCGCACTTGTGTTAGTGTTGAGAAACCACTTTTCGCACTTGTGTTGGTGCAGGAAACCACTTTTGCACTTGTATTAGTGTGGAAAAAACACTTTTTGCACTTGTGATAGTGTTGAAAAACCACTTTTCGCACTTGTATTGGTGCAGGAAACCACTTTTGCACTTGTATTCGTGTGGAAAAAACCACTTTTCGCACTTGTGTTAGTTAGTGTTGAAAAACCACTTTTCGCACTTGTATTGGTGCAGGAAACCACTATTGCACTTGTATTCGTGTGGAAAAACCACTTTTCGCACTTGTGTTAGTGTTGAAAAACAACTTTTCGCACTTGTGTTTGTGTTGAAAAACCACTTTTCGCACTTGTGTTAGTGTTGAAAAACAACTTTTCGCACTTGTGTTAGTGTTGAAAAACCACTTTTCGCACTTGTGTTAGTGTTGAAAAACCACTTGTCGCACTTGTGTTTGTGCAGGAAACCACTTTTGAACTTGTATTAGTGTGGAAAAACCACTTTTTGCACTTGTGATAGTGTTGAAAAACCACTTTTCGCACTTGTGTTAGTGTTGAAAAACCACTTTTCGCACTTGTGTTAGTGTTGAAAAACCACTTTTCGCACTTGTGTTAGTGTTGAAAAACCACTTTTCGCACTTGTGTTGGTGCAGGAAACCACTTTTGCACTTGTATTAGTGTGGAAAACCACTTTTCGCACTTGTGTTAGTGTTGAAAAACCACTTTTCGCACTTATGTTAGTGTTGAAAAACCACTTTTCGCACTTGTGTTGGTGCAGGAAACCACTTTTGCACTTGTATTAATGTGGAAAAACCACTTTTCGCACTTGTGTTAGTGTTGAAAAACCACTTTTCGCACTTGTATTGGTGCAGGAAACCACTTTTCGCACTTGTGTTGGTGCAGGAAACCACTTTTGCACTTGTATTCGTGTGGAAAAACCACTTTTCGCACTTGTGTTAGTGTTGAAAAACCACTTTTCGCACTTGTATTGGTTCAGGAAACCACTTTTGCACTTGTGTTAGTGTTGAAAAACCACTTTTTGCACTTGTGTTGTTGCAGGAAACCACTTTTGCACTTGTATTAGTGTGGAAAAACCACTTTTCGCACTTGTGTTCGTGTTGAAAAACCACTTTTTGCACTTGTGATTTTTTTTTTTTTTTTTTTTTTTTTTTTTTGTTGTTGTATACAAGTTCGAGGCTCGTGAAAGAGCGAACATTAATCACACAGAAAGACAAACCGACACATAAAACATATAACATAGGGAGCGGTAGACAAGATGGGGAGAGAGGGGGAAGGACACAAACACAACATTTGAGAGCAGGGACCGAGAGACATGGAGACATCGAGAGATCTGAGAGAGGGCGAGGGCTTTGGGGGGGGTGGGGGGGGGGGCGTGGGAAGGGGGCAGTGGGAGAGGTATAAAACATATGGACCCTGCCAGGACTTCCAGGAAAGAAGTTGGAATTTCAAACAAGGTGGATCTGGGGTGAATTAGCGGGGGTAGAAAAGATCAAGGTTTTGGATGGGGGAAGATAAGAGATGGTGGTGAACAGCTGTTTTAAAGACCTGGAGGGAGGAGTGGGATTGAAGGGAGTGAGGTAGTTTGTTCCAGAGGCGGGAGAAAAGAGGAATGAAAGAGTGAAGGTGAGCGGAGAGCCGAGATTTCGGCAGTTTAACCATCAGAGGGTTGCTGGCAGATCTTGTGCGACCTGTAGGAATATTTGGGGGACAGAGCACAGAGAGAGCTGGGGGTGCAAGGCCGGAGAGGAGTCGGTAGAAGACAGAAAGACCACCTACCTGCCTGCGGTGAGCGAGTGAAAGGCCCTCAGAGATAGCTTCATCGCGGGAGATTCCAATAATTCTGAAACCACTTTTGAAAAACCACTTTTCGCACTTGTGTTAGTGTTGGAAAACCACTTTTCGCACTTGTATTAGTGTGGAAAACCACTTTTTGCACTTGTGATGGTGTTGAAAAACCACTTTTCGCACTTGTGTTAGTGTTGGAAAACCACTTTTCGCACTTGTGTTGTGCAGGAAACCACTTTTGCACTTGTATTAGTGTGGAAAAACCACTTTTCGCACTTGTGTTAGTGTTGAAAAACCACTTTTTGCACTTGTGTTAGTGTTGAGAAACCACTTTTCGCACTTGTGTTGGTGCAGGAAACCACTTTTGCACTTGTATTAGTGTGGAAAAAACACTTTTTGCACTTGTGATAGTGTTGAAAAACCACTTTTCGCACTTGTATTGGTGCAGGAAATCACTTTTGCACTTGTATTCGTGTGGCAAAACCACTTTTCGCACTTGTGTTAGTGTTGAAAAACCACTTTTCGTACTTGTATTGGTGCAGGAAACCACTATTGCACTTGTATTCGTGTGGAAAAACCACTTTTCGCACTTGTGTTAGTGTTGAAAAACAACTTTTCGCACTTGTGTTTGTGTTGAAAAACCACTTTTCGCACTTGTGTTAGTGTTGAAAAACAACTTTTCGCACTTGTGTTAGTGTTGAAAAACCACTTTTCGCACTTGTGTTAGTGTTGAAAAACCACTTGTCGCACTTGTGTTGGTGCAGGAAACCACTTTTGCACTTGTATTAGTGTGGAAAAACCACTTTTCGCACTTGTGTTAGTGTTGAAAAACCACTTTTCGCACTTGTGTTGGTGCAGGAAACCACTTTTGCACTTGTATTAGTGTGGAAAAACCACTTTTCGCACTTGTGTTAGTGTTGAAAAACCACTTTTCGCACTTGTGTTCGTGTTGAAAAACCACTTTTCGTACTTGTGTTAGTGTTGAAAAACCACTTTTCGCACTTGTGTTGGTGCAGGAAACCACTTTTGCACTTGTATTAGTGTGGAAAAAACACTTTTCGCACTTGTCTTAGTGTTGAAAAACCACTTTTCGCACTTGTGTTAGTGTTGAAAAACCACTTTTCGCACTTGTGTTAGTGTTGAAAAACCACTTTTCGCACTTGTGTTAGTGCAGGAAACCACTTTTGCACTTGTATTAGTGTGGAAAAAACACTTTTTGCACTTGTGATAGTGTTGAAAAACCACTTTTCGCACTTGTGTTAGTGTTGAAAAACCACTTTTCGCACTTGTGTTAGTGTTGAAAAACCACTTCTCGCACTTGTGTTGGTGCAGGAAACCACTTTTGCACTTGTATTAGTGTGGAAAAAACACTTTTTGCACTTGTGATAGTGTTGACATACCACTTTTGGCACTTGTGTTAGCGTTGAAAAACCACTTTTCGCACTTGTATTGGTGCAGGAAACCACTTTTGCACTTGTATTCGTGTGGAAAAACCACTTTTTACACTTGTGTTAGTGTTGAAAAACAACTTTTCGCACTTGTGTTAGTGTTGAAAAACCACTTTTCGCACTTGTGTTAGTGTTGAAAAACCACTTTTCGCACTTGTGTTAGTGTTGAAAAACAACTTTTCGCACTTGTGTTGGTGCAGGAAACCACTTTTGCACTTGTATTAGTGTGGAAAACCACTTTTCGCACTTGTGTTAGTGTTGAAAAACCACTTTTCGCACTTATGTTAGTGTTGAAAAACCACTTTTGACACTTGTGTTGGTGCAGGAAACCACTTTTGCACTTGTATTAGTGTGGAAAAACCACTTTTCGCACTTGTGTTAGTGTTGAAAAACCACTTTTCGCACTTGTGTTAGTGTTGAAAAACCACTTTTCGCACTTGTGTTAGTGTTGAAAAACCACTTTTCGCACTTGTATTGGTGCAGGAAACCACTTTTGCACTTGTATTCGTGTGGAAAAACCACTTTTCGCACTTGTGTTAGTGTTGAAAAACAACTTTTCGCACTTGTGTTTGTGTTGAAAAACCGCTTTTCGCACTTGTGTTAGTGTTGAAAAACAACTTTTCGCACTTGTGTTAGTGTTGAAAAACCACTTTTCGCACTTGTGTTAGTGTTGAAAAACCACTTGTCGCACTTGTGTTGGTGCAGGAAACCACTTTTGCACTTGTATTAGTGTGGAAAAACCACTTTTTGCACTTGTGATAGTGTTGAAAAACCACTTTTCGCACTTGTGTTAGTGTTGAAAAACCACTTTTCGCACTTGTGTTAGTGTTGAAAAACCACTTTTCGCACTTGTGTTAGTGTTGAAAAACCACTTTTCGCACTTGTGTTAGTGTTGAAAAACCACTTTTCGCACTTGTGTTAGTGTTGAAAAACCACTTTTCGCACTTGTGTTTGTGCAGGAAACCACTTTTGCACTTGTATTAGTGTGGAAAAAACACTTTTCGCACTTGTCTTAGTGTTGAAAAACCACTTTTCACACTTGTGTTAGTGTTGAAAAACCACTTTTCGCACTTGTGTTAGTGTTGAAAAACCACTTTTCGCACTTGTGTTAGTGCAGGAAACCACTTTTGCACTTGTATTAGTGTGGAAAAAACACTTTTTGCACTTGTGATAGTGTTGAAAAACCACTTTTCGCACTTGTGTTAGTGTTGAAAAACCACTTTTCGCACTTGTGTTAGGGTTGAAAAACCACTTTTCGCACTTGTGTTAGGGTTGAAAAACCACTTTTCGCACTTGTGTTGGTGCAGGAAACCACTTTTGCACTTGTATTAGTGTGGAAAAAACACTTTTTGCACTTGTGATAGTGTTGAAATACCACTTTTCGCACTTGTTTTAGCGTTGAAAAACCACTTTTCGCACTTGTGTTGGGGCAGGAAACCACTTTTGCACTTGTATTAGTGTGGAAAAAACACTTTTCGCACTTGTCTTAGTGTTGAAAACCACTTTTTGCACTTGTGTTAGTGTTGAAAAACCACTTTTCGCACTTGTGTTGGTGCAGGAAACCACTTTTGCACTTGTATTAGTGTGGAAAAAACACTTTTCGCACTTGTGTTAGTGTTGAAAAACCACTTTTCGCACTTGTGTTAGTGTTGAAAAACCACTTTTCGCACTTATGTTAGTGTTGAAAAACCACTTTTCGCACTTGTGTTGGTGCAGGAAACCACTTTTGCACTTGTGTTAGTGTGGAAAACCACTTTTTGCACTTGTGTTAGTGTTGAAAAACCACTTTTCGCACTTGTGTTGGTGCAGGAAACCACTTTTGCACTTGTGTTAGTGTGGAAAACCACTTTTCGCACTTGTGTTAGTGTTGAAAAACCACTTTTCGCACTTGTGTTAGTGTTGAAAAACCACTTTTCGCACTTGTGTTGGTGCAGGAAACCACTTTTGCACTTGTATTAGTGTGGAATAAACCACTTTTCGCACTTGTGTTAGTGTTGAAAAACCACTTTTCGCACTTGTGTTCGTGTTGAAAAACCACTTTTCGCACTTGTGTTAGTGTTGAAAAACCACTTTTCGCACTTGTGTTGGTGCAGGAAACCACTTTTGCATTTGTATTAGTGTGAAAAAAACACTTTTCGCACTTGTCTTAGTGTTGAAAAACCACTTTTCGCACTTGTGTTAGTGTTGAAAAACCACTTTTCGCACTTGTGTTAGTGTTGAAAAACCACTTTTCGCACTTGTGTTAGTGCAGGAAACCACTTTTGCACTTGTATTAGTGTGCAAAAAACACTTTTTGCACTTGTGATAGTGTTGAAAAACCACTTTTCGCACTTGTGTTAGTGTTGAAAAACCACTTTTCGCACTTGTGTTAGTGTTGAAAAACCACTTTTCGCACTTGTGTGGGTGCAGGAAACCACTTTTTGCACTTGCGATAGTGTTGAAAAACCACTTTTCGCACTTGTGTTAGTGTTGAAAAACCACTTTTCGCACTTGTGTTGGTGTTGAAAAACCACTTTTCGCACTTGTGTTGGTGCGGGAAACCACTTTTGCACTTGTATTACTGTGGAAAAACCACTTTTCGCACTTGTGTTAGTGTTGAAAAACCACTTTTTGCACTTGTGTTAGTGTTGAAAAAACACTTTTCGCACTTGTGTTCGTGTTGAAAAACCACCTTTCGCACTTGTGGTAGTGTTGAAAAACCACCTTTCGCACTTGTGTTGGTGCAGGAAACCACTTTTGCACTTGTATTAGTGTGGAAAAAACACTTTTTGCACTTGTGATAGTGTTGAAAAACCACTTTTCGCATTTGTGTTAGTGTTGAAAAACCACTTTTCGCACTTGTGTTAGTGTTGAGAAACCACTTTTCGCACTTGTGTTGGTGCAGGAAACCACTTTTGCACTTGTATTAGTGTGGAAAAAACACTTTTTGCACTTGTGATAGTGTTGAAAAACCACTTTTCGCACTTGTATTGGTGCAGGAAATCACTTTTGCACTTGTATTCGTGTGGCAAAACCACTTTTCGCACTTGTGTTAGTGTTGAAAAACCACTTTTCGCACTTGTATTGGTGCAGGAAACCACTATTGCACTTGTATTCGTGTGGAAAAACCACTTTTCGCACTTGTGTTAGTGTTGAAAAACAACTTTTCGCACTTGTGTTTGTGTTGAAAAACCACTTTTCGCACTTGTGTTAGTGTTGAAAAACAACTTTTCGCACTTGTGTTAGTGTTGAAAAACCACTTTTCGCACTTGTGTTAGTGTTGAAAAACCACTTGTCGCACTTGTGTTGGTGCAGGAAACCACTTTTGCACTTGTATTAGTGTGGAAAAACCACTTTTTGCACTTGTGATAGTGTTGAAAAACCACTTTTCGCACTTGTGTTAGTGTTGAAAAACCACTTTTCGCACTTGTGTTAGTGTTGAAAAACCACTTTTCGCACTTGTGTTAGTGTTGAAAAACCACTTTTCGCACTTGTGTTGGTGCAGGAAACCACTTTTGCACTTGTATTAGTGTGGAAAACCACTTTTCGCACTTGTGCTAGTGTTGAAAAACCACTTTTCGCACTTATGTTAGTGTTGAAAAACCACTTTTCGCACTTGTGTTGGTGCAGGAAACCACTTTTGCACTTGTATTAATGTGGAAAAACCACTTTTCGCACTTGTGTTAGTGTTGAAAAACCACTTTTCACACTTGTATTGGTGCAGGAAACCACTTTTCGCACTTGTGTTGGTGCAGGAAACCACTTTTGCACTTGTATTCGTGTGGAAAAACCACTTTTCGCACTTGTGTTAGTGTTGAAAAACCACTTTTCGCACTTGTGTTAGTGCAGGAAACCACTTTTGCACTTGTATTAGTGTGGAAAAAACACTTTTTGCACTTGTGATAGTGTTGAAAAACCACTTTTCGCACTTGTGTTAGTGTTGAAAAACCACTTTTCGCACTTGTGTTAGGGTTGAAAAACCACTTTTCGCACTTGTGTTAGGGTTGAAAAACCACTTTTCGCACTTGTGTTGGTGCAGGAAACCACTTTTGCACTTGTATTAGTGTGGAAAAAACACTTTTTGCACTTGTGATAGTGTTGAAATACCACTTTTCGCACTTGTTTTAGCGTTGAAAAACCACTTTTCGCACTTGTGTTGGTGCAGGAAACCACTTTTGCACTTGTATTAGTGTGGAAAAAAACACTTTTCGCACTTGTCTTAGTGTTGAAAACCACTTTTTGCACTTGTGTTAGTGTTGAAAAACCACTTTTCGCACTTGTGTTGGTGCAGGAAACCACTTTTGCACTTGTATTAGTGTGGAAAAAACACTTTTCGCACTTGTGTTAGTGTTGAAAAACCACTTTTCGCACTTGTGTTAGTGTTGAAAAACCACTTTTCGCACTTATGTTAGTGTTGAAAAACCACTTTTCGCACTTGTGTTGGTGCAGGAAACCACTTTTGCACTTGTGTTAGTGTGGAAAACCACTTTTTGCACTTGTGTTAGTGTTGAAAAACCACTTTTCGCACTTGTGTTGGTGCAGGAAACCACTTTTGCACTTGTATTAGTGTGGAAAAAACACTTTTTGCACTTGTGATAGTGTTGAAAAACCACTTTTCGCATTTGTGTTAGTGTTGAAAAACCACATTTCGCACTTGTGTTAGTGTTGAGAAACCACTTTTCGCACTTGTGTTGGTGCAGGAAACCACTTTTGCACTTGTATTAGTGTGGAAAAAACACTTTTTGCACTTGTGATAGTGTTGAAAAACCACTTTTCGCACTTGTATTGGTGCAGGAAATCACTTTTGCACTTGTATTCGTGTGGCAAAACCACTTTTCGCACTTGTGTTAGTGTTGAAAAACCACTTTTCGCACTTGTATTGGTGCAGGAAACCACTATTGCACTTGTATTCGTGTGGAAAAACCACTTTTCGCACTTGTGTTAGTGTTGAAAAACAACTTTTCGCACTTGTGTTTGTGTTGAAAAACCACTTTTCGCACTTGTGTTAGTGTTGAAAAACAACTTTTCGCACTTGTGTTAGTGTTGAAAAACCACTTTTCGCACTTGTGTTAGTGTTGAAAAACCACTTGTCGCACTTGTGTTGGTGCAGGAAACCACTTTTGCACTTGTATTAGT
Source organism: Myxine glutinosa (assembly GCF_964187855.1). Lineage (NCBI taxonomy): Eukaryota > Metazoa > Chordata > Myxini > Myxiniformes > Myxinidae > Myxine > Myxine glutinosa. The sequence goes on from NC_136264.1 coordinate 100,747,088, forward strand.
GTGGAAAAACCACTTTTTGCACTTGTGATAGTGTTGAAAAACCACTTTTCGCACTTGTGTTAGTGTTGAAAAACCACTTTTCGCACTTGTGTTAGTGTTGAAAAACCACTTTTCGCACTCGTGTTAGGGTTGAAAAACCACTTTTCGCACTTGTGTTGGTGCAGGAAACCACTTTTGCACTTGTATTAGTGTGGAAAAAACACTTTTTGCACTTGTGATAGTGTTGAAAAACCACTTTTCGCACTTGTTTTAGCGTTGAAAAACCACTTTTCGCACTTGTGTTGGTGCAGGAAACCACTTTTGCACTTGTATTAGTGTGGAAAAAAACACTTTTCGCACTTGTCTTAGTGTTGAAAACCACTTTTTGCACTTGTGTTAGTGTTGAAAAACCACTTTTCGCACTTGTTTTGGTGCAGGAAACCACTTTTGCCCTTGTATTAGTGTGGAAAAAACACTTTTCGCACTTGTGTTAGTGTTGAAAAACCACTTTTCGCACTTGTGTTAGTGTTGAAAAACCACTTTTCGCACTTATGTTAGTGTTGAAAAACCACTTTTCGCACTTGTGTTGGTGCAGGAAACCACTTTTGCACTTGTGTTAGTGTGGAAAACCACTTTTTGCACTTGTGTTAGTGTTGAAAAACCACTTTTCGCACTTGTGTTGGTGCAGGAAACCACTTTTGCACTTGTATTAGTGTTGAAAAACCACTTTTCGCACTTGTGTTAGTGTTGAAAAACCACTTTTCGCACTTGTGTTAGGGTTGAAAAACCACTTTTCGCACTTGTGTTAGGGTTGAAAAACCACTTTTCGCACTTGTGTTGGTGCAGGAAACCACTTTTGCACTTGTATTAGTGTGGAAAAAACACTTTTTGCACTTGTGATAGTGTTGAAATACCACTTTTCGCACTTGTTTTAGCGTTGAAAAACCACTTTTCGCACTTGTGTTGGTGCAGGAAACCACTTTTGCACTTGTATTAGTGTGGAAAAAAACACTTTTCGCACTTGTCTTAGTGTTGAAAACCACTTTTTGCACTTGTGTTAGTGTTGAAAAACCACTTTTCGCACTTGTGTTGGTGCAGGAAACCACTTTTGCACTTGTATTAGTGTGGAAAAAACACTTTTCGCACTTGTGTTAGTGTTGAAAACCACTTTTCGCACTTGTGTTAGTGTTGAAAAACCACTTTTCGCACTTATGTTAGTGTTGAAAAACCACTTTTCGCACTTGTGTTGGTGCAGGAAACCACTTTTGCACTTGTGTTAGTGTGGAAAACCACTTTTTGCACTTGTGTTAGTGTTGAAAAACCACTTTTCGCACTTGTGTTGGTGCAGGAAACCACTTTTGCACTTGTATTAGTGTGGAAAAAACACTTTTTGCACTTGTGATAGTGTTGAAATACCACTTTTCGCACTTGTTTTAGCGTTGAAAAACCACTTTTCGCACTTGTGTTGGTGCAGGAAACCACTTTTGCACTTGTATTAGTGTGGAAAAAAACACTTTTCGCACTTGTCTTAGTGTTGAAAACCACTTTTTGCACTTGTGTTAGTGTTGAAAAACCACTTTTCGCACTTGTGTTGGTGCAGGAAACCACTTTTGCACTTGTATTAGTGTGGAAAAAACACTTTTCGCACTTGTGTTAGTGTTGAAAAACCACTTTTCGCACTTCTGTTAGTGTTGAAAAACCACTTTTCGCACTTATGTTAGTGTTGAAAAACCACTTTTCGCACTTGTGTTGGTGCAGGAAACCACTTTTGCACTTGTGTTAGTGTGGAAAACCACTTTTTGCACTTGTGTTAGTGTTGAAAAACCACTTTTCGCACTTGTGTTGGTGCAGGAAACCACTTTTGCACTTGTGTTAGTGTGGAAAACCACTTTTCACACTTGTGTTAGTGTTGAAAAACCACTTTTCACACTTGTGTTAGTGCTGAAAAACCACTTTTCGCACTTGTGTTGGTGCAGGAAACCACTTTTGCACTTGTATTAGTGTGGAATAAACCACTTTTCGCACTTGTGTTAGTGTTGTAAAACCACTTTTCGCACTTGTGTTCGTGTTGAAAAACCACTTTTCGCACTTGTGTTCGTGTTGAAAAACCACTTTTCGCACTTGTGTTGGTGCAGGAAACCACTTTTGCATTTGTATTAGTGTGAAAAAAACACTTTTCGCACTTGTCTTAGTGTTGAAAAACCACTTTTCGCACTTGTGTTAGTGTTGAAAAACCACTTTTCGCACTTGTGTTAGTTTTGAAAAACCACTTTTCGCACTTGTGTTAGTGCAGGAAACCACTTTTGCACTTGTATTAGTGTGGAAAAAACACTTTTTGCACTTGTGATAGTGTTGAAAAACCACTTTTCGCACTTGTGTTAGTGTTGAAAAACCACTTTTCGCACTTGTGTTAGTGTTGAAAAACCACTTTTCGCACTTGTGTGGGTGCAGGAAACCACTTTTGCACTTGTATTAGTGTGGAAAAAACACTTTTTGCACTTGTGATAGTGTTGAAAAACCACTTTTCGCACTTGTGTTAGTGTTGAAAAACCACTTTTCGCACTTGTGTTAGTGTTGAAAAACCACTTTTCGCACTTGTGTGGGTGCAGGAAACCACTTTTTGCACTTGTGATAGTGTTGAAAAACCACTTTTCGCACTTGTTAGTGTTGAAAAACCACTTTTCGCACTTGTGTTGGTGTTGAAAAACCACTTTTCGCACTTGTGTTGGTGCGGGAAACCACTTTTGCACTTGTATTAGTGTGGAAAACCACTTTTCGCACTTGTGTTAGTGTTGAAAAACCACTTTTTGCACTTGTGTTAGTGTTGAAAAAACACTTTTCGCACTTGTGTTGGTGCAGGAAACCACTTTTGCACTTGTATTAGTGTGGAAAAAACACTTTTCGCACTTGTGTTAGTGTTGAAAAACCACTTTTCGCACTTGTGTTAGTGTTGAAAAACCACTTTTCGCACTTGTGTTAGTGTTGAAAAACCACATTTCGCACTTGTGTTGGTGCAGGAAACCACTTTTGCACTTGTATTAGTGTTGAGAAACCACTTTTCGCACTTGTGTTGGTGCAGGAAACCACTTTTGCACTTGTATTAGTGTGGAAAAAACACTTTTTGCACTTGTGATAGTGTTGAAAAACCACTTTTCGCACTTGTATTGGTGCAGGAAACCACTTTTGCACTTGTATTCGTGTGGAAAAACCACTTTTCGCACTTGTGTTAGTGTTGAAAAACCACTTTTCGCACTTGTATTGGTGCAGGAAACCACTATTGCACTTGTATTCGTGTGGAAAAACCACTTTTCGCACTTGTGTTAGTGTTGAAAAACAACTTTTCGCACTTGTGTTTGTGTTGAAAAACCACTTTTCGCACTTGTGTTAGTGTTGAAAAACAACTTTTCGCACTTGTGTTCGTGTTGAAAAACCACTTTTCGCACTTGTGTTAGTGTTGAAAAACCACTTTTCGCACTTGTGTTGGTGCAGGAAACCACTTTTGCATTTGTATTAGTGTGAAAAAAACACTTTTCGCACTTGTCTTAGTGTTGAAAAACCACTTTTCGCACTTGTGTTAGTGTTGAAAAACCACTTTTCGCACTTGTGTTAGTGTTGAAAAACCACTTTTCGCACTTGTGTTAGTGCAGGAAACCACTTTTGCACTTGTATTAGTGTGCAAAAAACACTTTTTGCACTTGTGATAGTGTTGAAAAACCACTTTTCGCACTTGTGTTAGTGTTGAAAAACCACTTTTCGCACTTGTGTTAGTGTTGAAAAACCACTTTTCGCACTTGTGTGGGTGCAGGAAACCACTTTTTGCACTTGTGATAGTGTTGAAAAACCACTTTTCGCACTTGTGTTAGTGTTGAAAAACCACTTTTCGCACTTGTGTTGGTGTTGAAAAACCACTTTTCGCACTTGTGTTGGTGCGGGAAACCACTTTTGCACTTGTATTAGTGTGGAAAAACCACTTTTTGCACTTGTGTTAGTGTTGAAAAACCACTTTTTGCACTTGTGTTAGTGTTGAAAAAACACTTTTCGCACTTGTGTTAGTGTTGAAAAACCACCTTTCGCACTTGTGGTAGTGTTGAAAAACCACCTTTCGCACTTGTGTTGGTGCAGGAAACCACTTTTGCACTTGTATTAGTGTGGAAAAAACACTTTTTGCACTTGTGATAGTGTTGAAAAACCACTTTTCGCATTTGTGTTAGTGTTGAAAAACCACTTTTCGCACTTGTGTTAGTGTTGAGAAACCACTTTTCGCACTTGTGTTGGTGCAGGAAACCACTTTTGCACTTGTATTAGTGTGGAAAAAACACTTTTTGCACTTGTGATAGTGTTGAAAAACCACTTTTCGCACTTGTATTGGTGCAGGAAATCACTTTTGCACTTGTATTCGTGTGGCAAAACCACTTTTCGCACTTGTGTTAGTGTTGAAAAACCACTTTTCGCACTTGTATTGGTGCAGGAAACCACTATTGCACTTGTATTCGTGTGGAAAAACCACTTTTCGCACTTGTGTTAGTGTTGAAAAACAACTTTTCGCACTTGTGTTTGTGTTGAAAAACCACTTTTCGCACTTGTGTTAGTGTTGAAAAACAACTTTTCGCACTTGTGTTAGTGTTGAAAAACCACTTTTCGCACTTGTGTTAGTGTTGAAAAACCACTTGTCGCACTTGTGTTGGTGCAGGAAACCACTTTTGCACTTGTATTAGTGTGGAAAAACCACTTTTTGCACTTGTGATAGTGTTGAAAAACCACTTTTCGCACTTGTGTTAGTGTTGAAAAACCACTTTTCGCACTTGTGTTGGTGCAGGAAACCACTTTTGCACTTGTATTAGTGTGGAAAAAACACTTTTTGCACTTGTGATAGTGTTGAAAAACCACTTTTCGCATTTGTGTTAGTGTTGAAAAACCACTTTTCGCACTTGTGTTAGTGTTGAGAAACCACTTTTCGCACTTGTGTTGGTGCAGGAAACCACTTTTGCACTTGTATTAGTGTGGAAAAAACACTTTTTGCACTTGTGATAGTGTTGAAAAACCACTTTTCGCACTTGTATTGGTGCAGGAAATCACTTTTGCACTTGTATTCGTGTGGCAAAACCACTTTTCGCACTTGTGTTAGTGTTGAAAAACCACTTTTCGCACTTGTATTGGTGCAGGAAACCACTATTGCACTTGTATTCGTGTGGAAAAACCACTTTTCGCACTTGTGTTAGTGTTGAAAAACAACTTTTCGCACTTGTGTTTGTGTTGAAAAACCACTTTTCGCACTTGTGTTAGTGTTGAAAAACAACTTTTCGCACTTGTTTTAGTGTTGAAAAACCACTTTTCGCACTTGTGTTAGTGTTGAAAAACCACTTGTCGCACTTGTGTTGGTGCAGGAAACCACTTTTGCACTTGTATTAGTGTGGAAAAACCACTTTTTGCACTTGTGATAGTGTTGAAAAACCACTTTTCGCACTTGTGTTAGTGTTGAAAAACCACTTTTCGCACTTGTGTTAGTGTTGAAAAACCACTTTTCGCACTTGTGTTAGTGTTGAAAAACCACTTTTCGCACTTGTGTTGGTGCAGGAAACCACTTTTGCACTTGTATTTGTGTGGAAAACCACTTTTCGCACTTGTGTTAGTGTTGAAAAACCACTTTTCACACTTATGTTAGTGTTGAAAAACCACTTTTCGCACTTGTGTTGGTGCAGGAAACCACTTTTGCACTTGTATTAATGTGGAAAAACCACTTTTCGCACTTGTGTTAGTGTTGAAAAACCACTTTTCACACTTGTATTGGTGCAGGAAACCACTTTTCGCACTTGTGTTGGTGCAGGAAACCACTTTTGCACTTGTATTCGTGTGGAAAAACCACTTTTCGCACTTGTGTTAGTGTTGAAAAACCACTTTTCGCACTTGTGTTAGTGCAGGAAACCACTTTTGCACTTGTATTAGTGTGGAAAAAACACTTTTTGCACTTGTGATAGTGTTGAAAAACCACTTTTCGCACTTGTGTTAGTGTTGAAAAACCACTTTTCGCACTTGTGTTAGGGTTGAAAAACCACTTTTCGCACTTGTGTTAGGGTTGAAAAACCACTTTTCGCACTTGTGTTGGTGCAGGAAACCACTTTTGCACTTGTATTAGTGTGGAAAAAACACTTTTTGCACTTGTGATAGTGTTGAAATACCACTTTTCGCACTTGTTTTAGCGTTGAAAAACCACTTTTCGCACTTGTGTTGGTGCAGGAAACCACTTTTGCACTTGTATTAGTGTGGAAAAAAACACTTTTCGCACTTGTCTTAGTGTTGAAAACCACTTTTTGCACTTGTGTTAGTGTTGAAAAACCACTTTTCGCACTTGTGTTGGTGCAGGAAACCACTTTTGCACTTGTATTAGTGTGGAAAAAACACTTTTCGCACTTGTGTTAGTGTTGAAAAACCACTTTTCGCACTTCTGTTAGTGTTGAAAAACCACTTTTCGCACTTATGTTAGTGTTGAAAAACCACTTTTCGCACTTGTGTTGGTGCAGGAAACCACTTTTGCACTTGTGTTAGTGTGGAAAACCACTTTTTGCACTTGTGTTAGTGTTGAAAAACCACTTTTCGCACTTGTGTTGGTGCAGGAAACCACTTTTGCACTTGTGTTAGTGTGGAAAACCACTTTTCACACTTGTGTTAGTGTTGAAAAACCACTTTTCACACTTGTGTTAGTGCTGAAAAACCACTTTTCGCACTTGTGTTGGTGCAGGAAACCACTTTTGCACTTGTATTAGTGTGGAATAAACCACTTTTCGCACTTGTGTTAGTGTTGTAAAACCACTTTTCGCACTTGTGTTCGTGTTGAAAAACCACTTTTCGCACTTGTGTTCGTGTTGAAAAACCACTTTTCGCACTTGTGTTGGTGCAGGAAACCACTTTTGCATTTGTATTAGTGTGAAAAAAACACTTTTCGCACTTGTCTTAGTGTTGAAAAACCACTTTTCGCACTTGTGTTAGTGTTGAAAAACCACTTTTCGCACTTGTGTTAGTGTTGAAAAACCACTTTTCGCACTTGTGTTAGTGCAGGAAACCACTTTTGCACTTGTATTAGTGTGGAAAAAACACTTTTTGCACTTGTGATAGTGTTGAAAAACCACTTTTCGCACTTGTGTTAGTGTTGAAAAACCACTTTTCGCACTTGTGTTAGTGTTGAAAAACCACTTTTCGCACTTGTGTGGGTGCAGGAAACCACTTTTGCACTTGTATTAGTGTGGAAAAAACACTTTTTGCACTTGTGATAGTGTTGAAAAACCACTTTTCGCACTTGTGTTAGTGTTGAAAAACCACTTTTCGCACTTGTGTTAGTGTTGAAAAACCACTTTTCGCACTTGTGTGGGTGCAGGAAACCACTTTTTGCACTTGTGATAGTGTTGAAAAACCACTTTTCGCACTTGTTAGTGTTGAAAAACCACTTTTCGCACTTGTGTTGGTGTTGAAAAACCACTTTTCGCACTTGTGTTGGTGCGGGAAACCACTTTTGCACTTGTATTAGTGTGGAAAAACCACTTTTCGCACTTGTGTTAGTGTTGAAAAACCACTTTTTGCACTTGTGTTAGTGTTGAAAAAACACTTTTCGCACTTGTGTTAGTGTTGAAAAACCACCTTTCGCACTTGTGTTAGTGTTGAAAAACCACCTTTCGCACTTGTGTTGGTGCAGGAATCCACTTTTGCACTTGTATTAGTGTGGAAAAAACACTTTTTGCACTTGTGATAGTGTTGAAAAACCACTTTTCGCACTTGTGTTAGTGTTGAAAAACCACTTTTCGCACTTGTGTTAGTGTTGAGAAACCACTTTTCGCACTTGTGTTGGTGCAGGAAACCACTTTTGCACTTGTATTAGTGTGGAAAAAACACTTTTTGCACTTGTGATAGTGTTGAAAAACCACTTTTCGCACTTGTATTGGTGCAGGAAACCACTTTTGCACTTGTATTCGTGTGGAAAAACCACTTTTCGCACTTGTGTTAGTGTTGAAAAACCACTTTTCGCACTTGTATTGGTGCAGGAAACCACTATTGCACTTGTATTCGTGTGGAAAAACCACTTTTCGCACTTGTGTTAGTGTTGAAAAACAACTTTTCGCACTTGTGTTTGTGTTGAAAAACCACTTTTCGCACTTGTGTTAGTGTTGAAAAACAACTTTTCGCACTTGTGTTAGTGTTGAAAAACCACTTTTTGCACTTGTGTTAGTGTTGAAAAACCACTTGTCGCACTTGTGTTGGTGCAGGAAACCACTTTTGCACTTGTATTAGTGTGGAAAAACCACTTTTTGCACTTGTGATAGTGTTGAAAAACCACTTTTCGCACTTGTGTTAGTGTTGAAAAACCACTTTTCGCACTTGTGTTAGTGTTGAAAAACCACTTTTCGCACTTGTGTTAGTGTTGAAAAACCACTTTTCTAACTTGTGTTAGTGTTGAAAAACCACTTTTCGCACTTGTGTTGGTGCAGAAAACCACTTTTGCACTTGTATTAGTGTGGAAAACCACTTTTCGCACTTGTGTTAGTGTTGAAAAACCACTTTTCGCACTTATGTTAGTGTTGAAAAACCACTTTTCGCACTTGTGTTGGTGCAGGAAACCACTTTTGCACTTGTATTAATGTGGAAAAACCACTTTTCGCACTTGTGTTAGTGTTGAAAAACCACTTTTCGCACTTGTATTGGTGCAGGAAACCACTTTTCGCACTTGTGTTGGTGCAGGAAACCACTTTTGCACTTGTATTCGTGTGGAAAAACGACTTTTCGCACTTGTGTTAGTGTTGAAAAACCACTTTTCGCACTTGTATTGGTGCAGGAAACCACTTTTGCACTTGTATTCGTGTGGAAAAACCACTTTTCACACTTGTGTTAGCGTTGAAAAACAACTTTTCGCTCTTGTGTTTGTGTTGAAAAACCACTTTTCGCACTTGTGTTAGTGTTGAAAAACAACTTTTCGCACTTGTGTTAGTGTTGAAAAACCACTTTTCGCACTTGTGTTAGTGTTGAAAAACCACTTGTCACACTTGTGTTGGTGCAGGAAACCACTTTTGCACTTGCATTAGTGTGGAAAAACCACTTTTTGCACTTGTGGTAGTGTTGAAAAACCACTTTTCGCACTTGTGTTAGTGTTGAAAAACCACTTTTCGCACTTGTGTTAGTGTTGAAAAACCAATTTTCGCACTTGTGTTAGTGTTGAAAAACCGCTTTTCGCACTTGTGTTAGTGTTGAAAAACAACTTTTCGCACTTGTGTTAGTGTTGAAAAACCACCTTTCGCACTTGTGTTGGTGCAGGAAACCACTTTTGCACTTGTATTAGTGTGGAAAAAACACTTTTTGCACTTGTGATAGTGTTGAAAAACCACTTTTCGCATTTGTGTTAGTGTTGAAAAACCACTTTTCGCACTTGTGTTAGTGTTGAGAAACCACTTTTCGCACTTGTGTTGGTGCAGGAAACCACTTTTGCACTTGTATTAGTGTTGAAAAACCACTTTTCGCACTTGTGTTAGTGTTGAAAAACCACTTTTCGCACTTGTGTTAGTGTTGAAAAACCACTTTTCGCACTTGTGTGGGTGCAGGAAACCACTTTTGCACTTGTATTAGTGTGGAAAAAACACTTTTTGCACTTGTGATAGTGTTGAAAAACCACTTTTCGCACTTGTGTTAGTGTTGAAAAACCACTTTTCGCACTTGTGTTAGTGTTGAAAAACCACTTTTCGCACTTGTGTGGGTGCAGGAAACCACTTTTTGCACTTGTGATAGTGTTGAAAAATCACTTTTCGCACTTGTGTTAGTGTTGAAAAACCACTTTTCGCACTTGTGTTGGTGTTGAAAAACCACTTTTCGCACTTGTGTTGGTGCGGGAAACCACTTTTGCACTTGTATTAGTGTGGAAAAACCACTTTTCGCACTTGTGTTAGTGTTGAAAAACCACTTTTTGCACTTGTGTTAGTGTTGAAAAAACACTTTTCGCACTTGTGTTAGTGTTGAAAAACCACCTTTCGCACTTGTGTTAGTGTTGAAAAACCACCTTTCGCACTTGTGTTGGTGCAGGAAACCACTTTTGCACTTGTATTAGTGTGGAAAAAACACTTTTTGCACTTGTGATAGTGTTGAAAAACCACTTTTCGCACTTGTGTTAGTGTTGAAAAACCACTTTTCGCACTTGTGTTAGTGTTGAGAAACCACTTTTCGCACTTGTGTTGGTGCAGGAAACCACTTTTGCACTTGTATTAGTGTGGAAAAAACACTTTTTGCACTTGTGATAGTGTTGAAAAACCACTTTTCGCACTTGTATTGGTGCAGGAAACCACTTTTGCACTTGTATTCGTGTGGAAAAAACCACTTTTCGCACTTGTGTTAGTGTTGAAAAACCACTTTTCGCACTTGTATTGGTGCAGGAAACCACTATTGCACTTGTATTCGTGTGGAAAAACCACTTTTCGCACTTGTGTTAGTGTTGAAAAACAACTTTTCGCACTTGTGTTTGTGTTGAAAAACCACTTTTCGCACTTGTGTTAGTGTTGAAAAACAACTTTTCGCACTTGTGTTAGTGTTGAAAAACCACTTTTCGCACTTGTGTTAGTGTTGAAAAACCACTTGTCGCACTTGTGTTGGTGCAGGAAACCACTTTTGAACTTGTATTAGTGTGGAAAAACCACTTTTTGCACTTGTGATAGTGTTGAAAAACCACTTTTCGCACTTGTGTTAGTGTTGAAAAACCACTTTTCGCACTTGTGTTAGTGTTGAAAAACCACTTTTCGCACTTGTGTTAGTGTTGAAAAACCACTTTTCGCACTTGTGTTGGTGCAGGAAACCACTTTTGCACTTGTATTAGTGTGGAAAACCACTTTTCGCACTTGTGTTAGTGTTGAAAAACCACTTTTTGCACTTATGTTAGTGTTGAAAAACCACTTTTCGCACTTGTGTTGGTGCAGGAAACCACTTTTGCACTTGTATTAATGTGGAAAAACCACTTTTCGCACTTGTGTTAGTGTTGAAAAACCACTTTTCGCACTTGTATTGGTGCAGGAAACCACTTTTCGCACTTGTGTTGGTGCAGGAAACCACTTTTGCACTTGTATTCGTGTGGAAAAACCACTTTTCGCACTTGTGTTAGTGTTGAAAAACCACTTTTCGCACTTGTATTGGTTCAGGAAACCACTTTTGCACTTGTGTTAGTGTTGAAAAACCACTTTTTGCACTTGTGTTGTTGCAGGAAACCACTTTTGCACTTGTATTAGTGTGGAAAAACCACTTTTCGCACTTGTGTTCGTGTTGAAAAACCACTTTTTGCACTTGTGATTTTTTTTTTTTTTTTTTTTTTTTTTTTTTTGTTGTTGTATACAAGTTCGAGGCTCGTGAAAGAGCGAACATTAATCACACAGAAAGACAAACCGACACATAAAACATATAACATAGGGAGCGGTAGACAAGATGGGGAGAGAGGGGGAAGGACACAAACACAACATTTGAGAGCAGGGACCGAGAGACATGGAGACATCGAGAGATCTGAGAGAGGGCGAGGGCTTTGGGGGGGGGGGGGGGGGCGTGGGAAGGGGGCAGTGGGAGAGGTATAAAACATATGGACCCTGCCAGGACTTACAGGAAAGAAGTTGGAATTTCAAACAAGGTGGATCTGGGGTGAATTAGCGGGGGTAGAAAAGATCAAGGTTTTGGATGGGGGAAGATAAGAGATGGTGGTGAACAGCTGTTTTAAAGACCTGGAGGGAGGAGTGGGATTGAAGGGAGTGAGGTAGTTTGTTCCAGAGGCGGGAGAAAAGAGGAATGAAAGAGTGAAGGTGAGCGGAGAGCCGAGATTTCGGCAGTTTAACCATCAGAGGGTTGCTGGCAGATCTTGTGCGACCTGTAGGAATATTTGGGGGACAGAGCACAGAGAGAGCTGGGGGTGCAAGGCCGGAGAGGAGTCGGTAGAAGACAGAAAGACCACCTACCTGCCTGCGGTGAGCGAGTGAAAGGCCCTCAGAGATAGCTTCATCGCGGGAGATTCCAATAATTCTGAAACCACTTTTGAAAAACCACTTTTCGCACTTGTGTTAGTGTTGGAAAACCACTTTTTGCACTTGTATTAGTGTGGAAAACCACTTTTTGCACTTGTGATGGTGTTGAAAAACCACTTTTCGCACTTGTGTTAGTGTTGGAAAACCACTTTTCGCACTTGTGTTGTGCAGGAAACCACTTTTGCACTTGTATTAGTGTGGAAAAACCACTTTTCGCACTTGTGTTAGTGTTGAAAAACCACTTTTTGCACTTGTGTTGTTGCAGGAAACCACTTTTGCACTTGTATTAGTGTGGAAAAACCACTTTTCGCACTTGTGTTAGTGTTGAAAAACCACTTTTTGCACTTGTGATGGTGTTGAAAAACCACTTTTCGCACTTGTGTTAGTGTTGGAAAACCACTTTTGGCACTTGTATTAGTGTGGAAAAAACACTTTTTGCACTTGTGATAGTGTTGAAAAAACACTTTTCGCACTTGTGTTAGTGTTGAAAAACCACTTTTTGCACTTGTGTTGGTGCAGGAAACCACATTTGCACTTGTATTAGTGTGGAAAAACCACTTTTCGCACTTGTGTTAGTTTTGAAAAACCACTTTTCGCAATTGTGTTAGTGTTGAAAAACCACTTTTCGCACTTGTGTTGGTGCAGGAACCCACTTTTGCACTTGTATTAGTGTGGATAAAACACTTTTTGCACTTGTGATAGTGTTGAAAAACCACTTTTCGCACTTGTGTTAGTGATCAAAAACCACTTTTCGCACTTGTGTTGGTGCAGGAAACCACTTTTGCACTTGTGTTAGTGTGGGAAAACCACTTTTTGCACTTGTGTTAGTGTTGAAAAACCACTTTTCGCACTTGTGTTAGTGTTGAAAAACCACTTTTCGCACTTGTGTTGGTGCAGGAAACCACTTTTGCACTTGTATTAGTGTGGAAAACCACTTTTCGCACTTGTGTTAGTGTTGAAAAACCACTTTTCGCACTTGTGTTAGTGTTGAAAAACCACTTTTTGCACTTGTGTTAGTGTTGAAAAACCACTTTTCGCACTTGTGTTGGTGCAGGAAACCACTTTTGCACTTGTATTAGTGTGGAAAAAACACTTTTTGCACTTGTGATAGTGTTGAAAAACCACTTTTCGCACTTGCGTTAGTGTGGAAAAAACACTTTTCGCACTTGTGTTAGTGTTGAAAAACCACTTTTTGCACTTGTGTTAGTGCAGGAAACCACTTTTGCACTTGTATTAGTGTGGAAAAAACACTTTTTGCACTTGTGATAGTGTTGAAAAACCACTTTTTGCACTTGTGATAGTGTTGAAAAACCACTTTTCGCACTTGTGTTAGTGTTGAAAAACCACTTTTCGCACTTGTGTTGGTGCAGGAAACCACTTTTGCACTTGTATTCGTGTGGAAAAACCACTTTTCGCACTTGTGTTAGTGTTGAAAAAACACTTTTTGCACTTGTGTTAGTGTTGAAAAACCACTTTTCGCACTTGTGTTGGTGCAGGAAACCACTTTTGCACTTGTATTAGTGTGGAAAAACCACTTTTCGCACTTGTGTTAGTGTTGAAAAACCACTTTTCGCACTTGTGTTAGTGTTGAAAAACCACTTTTCGCACTTGTGTTTGTGTTGAAAAACCACTTTTCGCACTTGTGTTAGTGTTGAAAAACCACTTTTCGCACTTGTGTTGGTGCAGGAAACCACTTTTGCACTTGTATTAGTGTGGAAAAAACACTTTTCGCACTTGTATTAGTGTGGAAAAAACACTTTTCGCACTTGTGTTAGTGTTGAAAAACCACTTTTCGCACTTGTGTTAGTGTTGAAAAATCACTTTTCGCACTTGTGTTAGTGTTGAAAAACCACTTTTCGCACTTGTTTTGGTGCAGGAAACCACTTTTGCACTTGTATTAGTGTGGAAAAAACACTTTTTGCACTTGTGATAGTGTTGAAAAACCACTTTTTGCACTTGTGATAGTGTTGAAAAACCACTTTTCGCACTTGTGTTAGTGTTGAAAAACCACTTTTCGCACTTGTGTTGGTGCAGGAAACCACTTTTGCACTTGTATTCGTGTGGAAAAACCACTTTTCGCGCTTGTGTTAGTGTTGAAAAAACACTTTTTGCACTTGTGTTAGTGTTGAAAAACCACTTTTCGCACTTGTGTTGGTGCAGGAAACCACTTTTGCAATTGTATTAGTGTGGAAAAACCACTTTTCGCACTTGTGTTAGTGTTGAAAAACCACTTTTCGCACTTGTGTTAGTGTTGAAAAACCACTTTTCGCACTTGTGTTTGTGTTGAAAAACCACTTTTCGCACTTGTGTTAGTGTTGAAAAACCACTTTTCGCACTTGTGTTGGTGCAGGAAACCACTTTTGCACTTGTATTAGTGTGGAAAAAACACTTTTCGCACTTGTATTAGTGTGGAAAAAACACTTTTCGCACTTGTGTTAGTGTTGAAAAACCACTTTTCGCACTTGTGTTAGTGTTGAAAAATCACTTTTCGCACTTGTGTTAGTGTTGAAAAACCACTTTTCGCACTTGTTTTGGTGCAGGAAACCACTTTTGCACTTGTATTAGTGTGGAAAACCCACTTTTTGCACTTGTGATAGTGTCGAAAAACCACTTTTCGCACTTGTGTTAGTGTTGAAAAACCACTTTTCGCACTTGTGTTAGTGTTGAAAAACCACTTTTTGCACTTGTGTTGTTGCAGGAAACCACTTTTTCACTTGTATTAGTGTGGAAAAACCACTTTTCGCACTTGTGTTCGTGTTGAAAAACCACTTTTTGCACTTGTGATTTTTTTTTTTTTTTTTTTTTTTTTTTTTGTTGTTGTATACAAGTTCGAGGCTCGTGAAAGAGCGAACATTAATCACACAGAAAGACAAACCGACACATAAAACATATAACATAGGGAGCGGTAGACAAGATGGGGAGAGAGGGGGAAGGACACAAACACAACATTTGAGAGCAGGGACCGAGAGACATGGAGACATCGAGAGATCTGAGAGAGGGCGAGGGCTTTGGGGGGGGGGGGGGGGGCGTGGGAAGGGGGCAGTGGGAGAGGTATAAAACATATGGACCCTGCCAGGACTTCCAGGAAAGAAGTTGGAATTTCAAACAAGGTGGATCTGGGGTGAATTAGCGGGGGTAGAAAAGATCAAGGTTTTGGATGGGGGAAGATAAGAGATGGTGGTGAACAGCTGTTTTAAAGACCTGGAGGGAGGAGTGGGATTGAAGGGAGTGAGGTAGTTTGTTCCAGAGGCGGGAGAAAAGAGGAATGAAAGAGTGAAGGTGAGCGGAGAGCCGAGATTTCGGCAGTTTAACCATCAGAGGGTTGCTGGCAGATCTTGTGCGACCTGTAGGAATATTTGGGGGACAGAGCACAGAGAGAGCTGGGGGTGCAAGGCCGGAGAGGAGTCGGTAGAAGACAGAAAGACCACCTACCTGCCTGCGGTGAGCGAGTGAAAGGCCCTCAGAGATAGCTTCATCGCGGGAGATTCCAATAATTCTGAAACCACTTTTGAAAAACCACTTTTCGCACTTGTGTTAGTGTTGGAAAACCACTTTTTGCACTTGTATTAGTGTGGAAAACCACTTTTTGCACTTGTGATGGTGTTGAAAAACCACTTTTCGCACTTGTGTTAGTGTTGGAAAACCACTTTTCGCACTTGTGTTGTGCAGGAAACCACTTTTGCACTTGTATTAGTGTGGAAAAACCACTTTTCGCACTTGTGTTAGTGTTGAAAAACCACTTTTTGCACTTGTGTTGTTGCAGGAAACCACTTTTGCACTTGTATTAGTGTGGAAAAACCACTTTTCGCACTTGTGTTAGTGTTGAAAAACCACTTTTTGCACTTGTGATGGTGTTGAAAAACCACTTTTCGCACTTGTGTTAGTGTTGGAAAACCACTTTTGGCACTTGTATTAGTGTGGAAAAAACACTTTTTGCACTTGTGATAGTGTTGAAAAAACACTTTTCGCACTTGTGTTAGTGTTGAAAAACCACTTTTTGCACTTGTGTTGGTGCAGGAAACCACATTTGCACTTGTATTAGTGTGGAAAAACCACTTTTCGCACTTGTGTTAGTTTTGAAAAACCACTTTTCGCAATTGTGTTAGTGTTGAAAAACCACTTTTCGCACTTGTGTTGGTGCAGGAACCCACTTTTGCACTTGTATTAGTGTGGATAAAACACTTTTTGCACTTGTGATAGTGTTGAAAAACCACTTTTCGCACTTGTGTTAGTGATCAAAAACCACTTTTCGCACTTGTGTTGGTGCAGGAAACCACTTTTGCACTTGTGTTAGTGTGGGAAAACCACTTTTTGCACTTGTGTTAGTGTTGAAAAACCACTTTTCGCACTTGTGTTAGTGTTGAAAAACCACTTTTCGCACTTGTGTTGGTGCAGGAAACCACTTTTGCACTTGTATTAGTGTGGAAAACCACTTTTCGCACTTGTGTTAGTGTTGAAAAACCACTTTTCGCACTTATGTTAGTGTTGAAAAACCACTTTTTGCACTTGTGTTAGTGTTGAAAAACCACTTTTCGCACTTGTGTTGGTGCAGGAAACCACTTTTGCACTTGTATTAGTGTGGAAAAAACACTTTTTGCACTTGTGATAGTGTTGAAAAACCACTTTTCGCACTTGCGTTAGTGTGGAAAAAACACTTTTCGCACTTGTGTTAGTGTTGAAAAACCACTTTTTGCACTTGTGTTAGTGCAGGAAACCACTTTTGCACTTGTATTAGTGTGGAAAAAACACTTTTTGCACTTGTGATAGTGTTGAAAAACCACTTTTTGCACTTGTGATAGTGTTGAAAAACCACTTTTCGCACTTGTGTTAGTGTTGAAAAACCACTTTTCGCACTTGTGTTGGTGCAGGAAACCACTTTTGCACTTGTATTCGTGTGGAAAAACCACTTTTCGCACTTGTGTTAGTGTTGAAAAAACACTTTTTGCACTTGTGTTAGTGTTGAAAAACCACTTTTCGCACTTGTGTTGGTGCAGGAAACCACTTTTGCACTTGTATTAGTGTGGAAAAACCACTTTTCGCACTTGTGTTAGTGTTGAAAAACCACTTTTCGCACTTGTGTTAGTGTTGAAAAACCACTTTTCGCACTTGTGTTTGTGTTGAAAAACCACTTTTCGCACTTGTGTTAGTGTTGAAAAACCACTTTTCGCACTTGTGTTGGTGCAGGAAACCACTTTTGCACTTGTATTAGTGTGGAAAAAACACTTTTCGCACTTGTATTAGTGTGGAAAAAACACTTTTCGCACTTGTGTTAGTGTTGAAAAACCACTTTTCGCACTTGTGTTAGTGTTGAAAAATCACTTTTCGCACTTGTGTTAGTGTTGAAAAACCACTTTTCGCACTTGTTTTGGTGCAGGAAACCACTTTTGCACTTGTATTAGTGTGGAAAAAACACTTTTTGCACTTGTGATAGTGTTGAAAAAC
The DNA here is from genome assembly GCF_964187855.1 of Myxine glutinosa. NCBI lineage: Eukaryota > Metazoa > Chordata > Myxini > Myxiniformes > Myxinidae > Myxine > Myxine glutinosa. Next base: position 100,764,529 of record NC_136264.1, read on the forward strand.
CACTTTTTGCACTTGTGATAGTGTTGAAAAACCACTTTTCGCACTTGTGTTAGTGTTGAAAAACCACTTTTCGCACTTGTGTTGGTGCAGGAAACCACTTTTGCACTTGTATTCGTGTGGAAAAACCACTTTTCGCGCTTGTGTTAGTGTTGAAAAAACACTTTTTGCACTTGTGTTAGTGTTGAAAAACCACTTTTCGCACTTGTGTTGGTGCAGGAAACCACTTTTGCAATTGTATTAGTGTGGAAAAACCACTTTTCGCACTTGTGTTAGTGTTGAAAAACCACTTTTCGCACTTGTGTTAGTGTTGAAAAACCACTTTTCGCACTTGTGTTTGTGTTGAAAAACCACTTTTCGCACTTGTGTTAGTGTTGAAAAACCACTTTTCGCACTTGTGTTGGTGCAGGAAACCACTTTTGCACTTGTATTAGTGTGGAAAAAACACTTTTCGCACTTGTATTAGTGTGGAAAAAACACTTTTCGCACTTGTGTTAGTGTTGAAAAACCACTTTTCGCACTTGTGTTAGTGTTGAAAAATCACTTTTCGCACTTGTGTTAGTGTTGAAAAACCACTTTTCGCACTTGTTTTGGTGCAGGAAACCACTTTTGCACTTGTATTAGTGTGGAAAACCCACTTTTTGCACTTGTGATAGTGTCGAAAAACCACTTTTCGCACTTGTGTTAGTGTTGAAAAACCACTTTTCGCACTTGTGTTAGTGTTGAAAAACCACTTTTTGCACTTGTGTTGTTGCAGGAAACCACTTTTTCACTTGTATTAGTGTGGAAAAACCACTTTTCGCACTTGTGTTCGTGTTGAAAAACCACTTTTTGCACTTGTGATTTTTTTTTTTTTTTTTTTTTTTTTTTGTTGTTGTTGTATACAAGTTCGAGGCTCGTGAAAGAGCGAACATTAATCACACAGAAAGACAAACCGACACATAAAACATATAACATAGGGAGCGGTAGACAAGATGGGGAGAGAGGGGGAAGGACACAAACACAACATTTGAGAGCAGGGACCGAGAGACATGGAGACATCGAGAGATCTGAGAGAGGGCGAGGGCTTTGGGGGGGGGGGGGGGGGGCGTGGGAAGGGGGCAGTGGGAGAGGTATAAAACATATGGACCCTGCCAGGACTTCCAGGAAAGAAGTTGGAATTTCAAACAAGGTGGATCTGGGGTGAATTAGCGGGGGTAGAAAAGATCAAGGTTTTGGATGGGGGAAGATAAGAGATGGTGGTGAACAGCTGTTTTAAAGACCTGGAGGGAGGAGTGGGATTGAAGGGAGTGAGGTAGTTTGTTCCAGAGGCGGGAGAAAAGAGGAATGAAAGAGTGAAGGTGAGCGGAGAGCCGAGATTTCGGCAGTTTAACCATCAGAGGGTTGCTGGCAGATCTTGTGCGACCTGTAGGAATATTTGGGGGACAGAGCACAGAGAGAGCTGGGGGTGCAAGGCCGGAGAGGAGTCGGTAGAAGACAGAAAGACCACCTACCTGCCTGCGGTGAGCGAGTGAAAGGCCCTCAGAGATAGCTTCATCGCGGGAGATTCCAATAATTCTGAAACCACTTTTGAAAAACCACTTTTCGCACTTGTGTTAGTGTTGGAAAACCACTTTTCGCACTTGTATTAGTGTGGAAAACCACTTTTTGCATTTGTGATGGTGTTGAAAAACCACTTTTCGCACTTGTGTTAGTGTTGGAAAACCACTTTTCGCACTTGTGTTGTGCAGGAAACCACTTTTGCACTTGTATTAGTGTGGAAAAACCACTTTTCGCACTTGTGTTAGTGTTGAAAAACCACTTTTTGCACTTGTGTTGTTGCAGGAAACCACTTTTGCACTTGTATTAGTGTGGAAAAACCACTTTTCGCACTTGTGTTAGTGTTGAAAAACCACTTTTTGCACTTGTGATGGTGTTGAAAAACCACTTTTCGCACTTGTGTTAGTGTTGGAAAACCACTTTTGGCACTTGTATTAGTGTGGAAAAAACACTTTTTGCACTTGTGATAGTGTTGAAAAAACACTTTTTGCACTTGTGTTAGTGTTGAAAAACCACTTTTTGCACTTGTGTTGGTGCAGGAAACCACTTTTGCACTTGTATTAGTGTGGAAAAACCACTTTTCGCACTTGTGTTAGTTTTGAAAAACCACTTTTCGCAATTGTGTTAGTGTTGAAAAACCACTTTTCGCACTTGTGTTGGTGCAGGAACCCACTTTTGCACTTGTATTAGTGTGGATAAAACACTTTTTGCACTTGTGATAGTGTTGAAAAACCACTTTTCGCACTTGTGTTAGTGATCAAAAACCACTTTTCGCACTTGTGTTGGTGCAGGAAACCACTTTTGCACTTGTGTTAGTGTGGGAAAACCACTTTTTGCACTTGTGTTAGTGTTGAAAAACCACTTTTCGCACTTGTGTTAGTGTTGAAAAACCACTTTTCGCACTTGTGTTGGTGCAGGAAACCACTTTTGCACTTGTATTAGTGTGGAAAACCACTTTTCGCACTTGTGTTAGTGTTGAAAAACCACTTTTCGCACTTGTGTTAGTGTTGAAAAACCACTTTTTGCACTTGTGTTAGTGTTGAAAAACCACTTTTCGCACTTGTGTTGGTGCAGGAAACCACTTTTGCACTTGTATTAGTGTGGAAAAAACACTTTTTGCACTTGTGATAGTGTTGAAAAACCACTTTTCGCACTTGCGTTAGTGTGGAAAAAACAATTTTCGCACTTGTGTTAGTGTTGAAAAACCACTTTTTGCACTTGTGTTAGTGCAGGAAACCACTTTTGCACTTGTATTAGTGTGGAAAAAACACTTTTTGCACTTGTGATAGTGTTGAAAAACCACTTTTTGCACTTGTGATAGTGTTGAAAAACCACTTTTCGCACTTGTGTTAGTGTTGAAAAACCACTTTTCGCACTTGTGTTGGTGCAGGAAACCACTTTTGCACTTGTATTCGTGTGGAAAAACCACTTTTCGCACTTGTGTTAGTGTTGAAAAAACACTTTTTGCACTTGTGTTAGTGTTGAAAAACCACTTTTCGCACTTGTGTTGGTGCAGGAAACCACTTTTGCACTTGTATTAGTGTGGAAAAACCACTTTTCGCACTTGTGTTAGTGTTGAAAAACCACTTTTCGCACTTGTGTTAGTGTTGAAAAACCACTTTTCGCACTTGTGTTTGTGTTGAAAAACCACTTTTCGCACTTGTGTTAGTGTTGAAAAACCACTTTTCGCACTTGTGTTGGTGCAGGAAACCACTTTTGCACTTGTATTAGTGTGGAAAAAACACTTTTCGCACTTGTATTAGTGTGGAAAAAACACTTTTCGCACTTGTGTTAGTGTTGAAAAACCACTTTTCGCACTTGTGTTAGTGTTGAAAAATCACTTTTCGCACTTGTGTTAGTGTTGAAAAACCACTTTTCGCACTTGTTTTGGTGCAGGAAACCACTTTTGCACTTGTATTAGTGTGGAAAACCCACTTTTTGCACTTGTGATAGTGTCGAAAAACCACTTTTCGCACTTGTGTTAGTGTTGAAAAACCACTTTTCGCACTTGTGTTAGTGTTGAAAAACCACTTTTTGCACTTGTGTTGTTGCAGGAAACCACTTTTGCACTTGTATTAGTGTGGAAAAACCACTTTTCGCACTTGTGTTCGTGTTGAAAAACCACTTTTTGCACTTGTGATGGTGTTGAAAAACCACTTTTCGCACTTGTGTTAGTGTTGGAAAACCACTTTTCGCACTTGTATTAGTGTGGAAAAAACACTTTTTGCACTTGTGATAGTGTTGAAAAACCACTTTTCGCACTTGTGTTAGTGTTGAAAAACCACTTTTCGCACTTGTGTTGGTGCAGGAAACCACTTTTGCACTTGTATTAGTGTGGAAAAACCACTTCTCGCACTTGTGTTAGTGTTGAAAAACCACTTTTCGCACTGGTGTTGGTGAAGGAAACCACTTTTCGCACTTGTGTTAGTGTTGAAAACCCACTTTTCGCACTTGTGTTAGTGTTGAAAAACCACTTTTCGCACTTGTGTTAGTGTTGAAAAACCACTTTTCGCACTTGTTTTGGTGCAGGAAACCACTTTTGCACTTGTATTAATGTGGAAAACCCACTTTTTGCACTTGTGATAGTGTCGAAAAACCACTTTTCGCACTTGTGATAGTGTCGAAAAACCACTTTTCGCACTTGTGTTAGTGTTGAAAAACCACTTTTCGCACTTGTGTTAGTGTTGAAAAACCACTTTTTGCACTTGTGTTGTTGCAGGAAACCACTTTTGCACTTGTATTAGTGTGGAAAAACCACTTTTCGCACTTGTGTTAGTGTTGAAAAACCACTTTTTGCACTTGTGATGGTGTTGAAAAACCACTTTTCGCACTTGTGTTCGTGTTGGAAAACCACTTTTCGCACTTGTATTAGTGTGGAAAAAACACTTTTTGCACTTGTGATAGTGTTGAAAAACCACTTTTCGCACTTGTGTTAGTGTTGAAAAACCACTTTTTGCACTTGTGTTGGTGCAGGAAACCACTTTTGCACTTGTATTAGTGTGGAAAAACCACTTTTCGCACTTGTGTTAGTTTTGAAAAACCACTTTTCGCAATTGTGTTAGTGTTGAAAAACCACTTTTCGCACTTGTGTTGGTGCAGGAAACCACTTTTGCACTTGTATTAGTGTGGATAAAACACTTTTTGCACTTGTGATAGTGTTGAAAAACCACTTTTCGCACTTGTGTTAGTGATCAAAAACCACTTTTCGCACTTGTGTTGGTGCAGGAAACCACTTTTGCACTTGTATTAGTGTGGAAAAACAACTTTTCACACTTGTGTTAGTGTTGAAAAACCACTTTTCGCACTTGTGTTAGTGTTGAAAAACCACTTTTCGCACTTGTGTTGGTGCAGGAAACCACTTTTGCACTTGTGTTAGTGTGGAAAAACCACTTTTTGTACTTGTGTTAGTGTTGAAAAAGCACTTTTCGCACTTGTGTTAGTGTTGAAAAACCACTTTTCGCACTTGTGTTGGTGCAGGAAACCACTTTTGCTCTTGTATTAGTGTGGTCAAAACCACTTTTTGCACTTGTGTTAGTGTTGAAAAACCACTTTTCGCACTTGTGTTGGTGCAGGAAACCACTTTTGCACTTGTATTAGTGTGGAAAAAACACTTTTTGCACTTGTGATAGTGTTGAAAAACCACTTTTCGCACTTGTGTTAGTGTGGAAAAAACACTTTTCGCACTTGTGTTAGTGTTGAAAAACCACTTTTTGCACTTGTGTTAGTGCAGGAAACCACTTTTGCACTTGTATTAGTGTGGAAAAAACACTTTTTGCACTTGTGATAGTGTTGAAAAACCACTTTTCGCACTTGTGTTAGTGTTGAAAAACCACTTTTCGCACTTGTGTTAGTGTTGAAAAACCACTTTTCGCACTTGTGTTGGTGCAGGAAACCACTTTTGCTCTTGTATTAGTGTGGAAAAAACACTTTTTGCACTTGTGATAGTGTTGAAAAACCACTTTTCGCACTTGTGTTAGTGTTGAAAAACCACTTTTCGCACTTGTGTTGGTGCAGGAAACCACTTTTGCACTTGTATTAGTGTGGAAAAACCACTTTTCGCACTTGTGTTAGTGTTGAAAAACCACTTTTCGCACTTGTGTTAGTGTTGAAAAACCACTTTTCGCACTTGTGTTGGTGCAGGAAACCACTTTTGCACTTGTATTAGTGTGGAAAAACCACTTTTCGCACTTGTGTTAGTGTTGAAAAACCACTTTTCGCACTTGTGTTAGTGTTGAAAAACCACTTTTCGCACTTGTGTTGGTGCAGGAAACCACTTTTGCTCTTGTATTAGTGTGGAAAAAACACTTTTTGCACTTGTGATAGTGTTGAAAAACCACTTTTCGCACTTGTGTTAGTGTTGAAAAACCACTTTTCGCACTTGTGTTGGTGCAGGAAACCACTTTTGCACTTGTATTAGTGTGGAAAAACCACTTTTCGCACTTGTGTTAGTGTTGAAAAACCACTTTTCGCACTTGTGTTAGTGTTGAAAAACCACTTTTCGCACTTGTGTTGGTGCAGGAAACCACTTTTGCACTTGTATTAGTGTGGAAAAAACACTTTTTGCACTTGTGTTAGTGTTGAAAAACCACTTTTCGCACTTGTGTTAGTGTTGAAAAACCACTTTTCGCACTTGTGTTGGTGCAGGAAACCACTTTTGCACTTGTATTAGTGTGGAAAAACCACTTTTCGCACTTGTGTTAGTGTTGAAAAACCACTTTTCGCACTTGTGTTAGTGTTGAAAAACCACTTTTCGCACTTGTGTTGGTGCAGGAAACCACTTTTGCACTTGTATTAGTGTGGAAAAAACACTTTTTGCACTTGTGTTAGTGTTGAAAAACCACTTTTCGCACTTGTGTTAGTGTTGAAAAACCACTTTTCGCACTTGTGTTGGTGCAGGAAACCACTTTTGCTCTTGTATTAGTGTGGAAAAAACACTTTTTGCACTTGTGATAGTGTTGAAAAACCACTTTTCGCACTTGTGTTAGTGTTGAAAAACCACTTTTCGCACTTGTGTTGGTGCAGGAAACCACTTTTGCACTTGTATTAGTGTGGAAAAACCACTTTTCGCACTTGTGTTAGTGTTGAAAAACCACTTTTCGCACTTGTGTTAGTGTTGAAAAACCACTTTTCGCACTTGTGTTGGTGCAGGAAACCACTTTTGCACTTGTATTAGTGTGGAAAAACCACTTTTCGCACTTGTGTTAGTGTTGAAAAACCACTTTTCGCACTTGTGTTAGTGTTGAAAAACCACTTTTCGCACTTGTGTTGGTGCAGGAAACCACTTTTGCTCTTGTATTAGTGTGGAAAAAACACTTTTTGCACTTGTGATAGTGTTGAAAAACCACTTTTCGCACTTGTGTTAGTGTTGAAAAACCACTTTTCGCACTTGTGTTGGTGCAGGAAACCACTTTTGCACTTGTATTAGTGTGGAAAAACCACTTTTCGCACTTGTGTTAGTGTTGAAAAACCACTTTTCGCACTTGTGTTAGTGTTGAAAAACCACTTTTCGCACTTGTGTTGGTGCAGGAAACCACTTTTGCACTTGTATTAGTGTGGAAAAAACACTTTTTGCACTTGTGATAGTGTTGAAAAACCACTTTTCGCACTTGTGTTAGTGTTGAAAAACCACTTTTTGCACTTGGTGCAGGAAATTGGTGCAGGAAACCACTTTTGCACTTGTATTAGTGTGGAAAAACCACTTTTCGCACTTGTGTTAGTGTTGAAAAACCACTTTTCGCACTTGTGTTAGTGTTGAAAAAACACTTTTCGCACTTGTGTTTGTGTTGAAAAACCACTTTTCGCACTTGTGTTAGTGTTGAAAAACCACTTTTCGCACTTGTGTTGGTGCAGGAAACCACTTTTGCACTTGTATTAGTGTGGAAAAAACACTTTTCGCACTTGTATTAGTGTGGAAAAAACACTTTTCGCACTTGTGTTAGTGTTGAAAAACCACTTTTCGCACTTGTGTTAGTGTTGAAAAACCACTTTTCGCACTTGTGTTAGTGTTTAAAAACCACTTTTCGCACTTGTTTTGGTGCAGGAAACCACTTTTGCACTTGTATTAGTGTGGAAAACCCACTTTTTGCACTTGTGATAGTGTCGAAAAACCACTTTTCGCACTTGTGTTAGTGTTGAAAAACCACTTTTCGCACTTGTGTTAGTGTTGAAAAACCACTTTTTGCACTTGTGTTGTTGCAGGAAACCACTTTTGCACTTGTATTAGTGTGGAAAAACCACTTTTCGCACTTGTGTTAGTGTTGAAAAACCACTTTTTGCACTTGTGATGGTGTTGAAAAACCGCTTTTCGCACTTGTGTTAGTGTTGGAAAACCACTTTTCGCACTTGTATTAGTGTGGTAAAAACACTTTTTGCACTTGTGATAGTGTTGAAAAACCACTTTTCGCACTTGTGTTAGTGTTGAAAAACCACTTTTCGCACTTGTGTTGGTGCAGGAAACCACTTTTGCACTTGTATTAGTGTGGAAAAACCACTTCTCGCACTTGTGTTAGTGTTGAAAAACCACTTTTCGCACTGGTGTTGGTGAAGGAAACCACTTTTCGCACTTGTGTTAGTGTTGAAAACCCACTTTTCGCACTTGTGTTAGTGTTGAAAAACCACTTTTCGCACTTGTGTTAGTGTTGAAAAACCACTTTTCGCACTTGTTTTGGTGCAGGAAACCACTTTTGCACTTGTATTAGTGTGGAAAAAACACTTTTTGCACTTGTGATAGTGTTGAAAAACCACTTTTCGCACTTGTGTTAGTGTTGAAAAACCACTTTTCGCACTTGTGTTGGTGCAGGAAACCACTTTTGCACTTGTATTAGTGTGGAAAAACCACTTTTCGCACTTGTGTTAGTGTTGAAAAACCACTTTTCGCACTTGTGTTAGTGTTGAAAAACCACTTTTCGCACTTGTGTTGGTGCAGGAAACCACTTTTGCACTTGTATTAGTGTGGAAAAAACACTTTTTGCACTTGTGATAGTGTTGAAAAACCACTTTTCGCACTTGTGTTAGTGTTGAAAAACCACTTTTTGCACTTGGTGCAGGAAATTGGTGCAGGAAACCACTTTTGCACTTGTATTAGTGTGGAAAAACCACTTTTCGCACTTGTGTTAGTGTTGAAAAACCACTTTTCGCACTTGTGTTAGTGTTGAAAAAACACTTTTCGCACTTGTGTTTGTGTTGAAAAACCACTTTTCGCACTTGTGTTAGTGTTGAAAAACCACTTTTCGCACTTGTGTTGGTGCAGGAAACCACTTTTGCACTTGTATTAGTGTGGAAAAAACACTTTTCGCACTTGTATTAGTGTGGAAAAAACACTTTTCGCACTTGTGTTAGTGTTGAAAAACCACTTTTCGCACTTGTGTTAGTGTTGAAAAACCACTTTTCGCACTTGTGTTAGTGTTTAAAAACCACTTTTCGCACTTGTTTTGGTGCAGGAAACCACTTTTGCACTTGTATTAGTGTGGAAAACCCACTTTTTGCACTTGTGATAGTGTCGAAAAACCACTTTTCGCACTTGTGTTAGTGTTGAAAAACCACTTTTCGCACTTGTGTTAGTGTTGAAAAACCACTTTTTGCACTTGTGTTGTTGCAGGAAACCACTTTTGCACTTGTATTAGTGTGGAAAAACCACTTTTCGCACTTGTGTTAGTGTTGAAAAACCACTTTTTGCACTTGTGATGGTGTTGAAAAACCGCTTTTCGCACTTGTGTTAGTGTTGGAAAACCACTTTTCGCACTTGTATTAGTGTGGTAAAAACACTTTTTGCACTTGTGATAGTGTTGAAAAACCACTTTTCGCACTTGTGTTAGTGTTGAAAAACCACTTTTCGCACTTGTGTTGGTGCAGGAAACCACTTTTGCACTTGTATTAGTGTGGAAAAACCACTTCTCGCACTTGTGTTAGTGTTGAAAAACCACTTTTCGCACTGGTGTTGGTGAAGGAAACCACTTTTCGCACTTGTGTTAGTGTTGAAAACCCACTTTTCGCACTTGTGTTAGTGTTGAAAAACCACTTTTCGCACTTGTGTTAGTGTTGAAAAACCACTTTTCGCACTTGTTTTGGTGCAGGAAACCACTTTTGCACTTGTATTAGTGTGGAAAAACCACTTCTCGCACTTGTGTTAGTGTTGAAAAACCACTTTTCGCACTGGTGTTGGTGAAGGAAACCACTTTTCGCACTTGTGTTAGTGTTGAAAACCCACTTTTCGCACTTGTGTTAGTGTTGAAAAACCACTTTTCGCACTTGTGTTAGTGTTGAAAAACCACTTTTCGCACTTGTGTTAGTGTTGAAAAACCACTTTTTGCACTTGTGTTGTTGCAGGAAACCACTTTTGCACTTGTATTAGTGTGGAAAAACCACTTTTCGCACTTGTGTTAGTGTTGAAAAACCACTTTTTGCACTTGTGATGGTGTTGAAAAACCACTTTTCGCACTTGTGTTAGTGTTGGAAAACCACTTTTCGCACTTGTATTAGTGTGGAAAAAACACTTTTTGCACTTGTGTTGGTGCAGGAAACCACTTTTGCACTTGTATGAGTGTGGAAAAAACCACTTTTCGCACTTGTGTTAGTTTTGAAAAACCACTTTTCGCAATTGTGTTAGTGTTGAAAAACCACTTTTCGCACTTGTGTTGGTGCAGGAAACCACTTTTGCACTTGTATTAGTGTGGATAAAACACTTTTTGCACTTGTGATAGTGTTGAAAAACCACTTTTCGCACTTGTGTTAGTGATCAAAAACCACTTTTCGCACTTGTGTTGGTGCAGGAAACCACTTTTGCACTTGTATTAGTGTGGAAAAACAACTTTTCACACTTGTGTTAGTGTTGAAAAACCACTTTTCGCACTTGTGTTAGTGTTGAAAAACCACTTTTCGCACTTGTGTTGGTGCAGGAAACCACTTTTGCACTTGTGATAGTGTGGAAAAACCACTTTTTGCACTTGTGTTAGTGTTGAAAAACCACTTTTCGCACTTGTGTTAGTGTTGAAAAACCACTTTTCGCACTTGTGTTGGTGCAGGAAACCACTTTTGCACTTGTATTAGTGTGGAAAACCACTTTTCGCACTTGTGTTAGTGTTGAAAAACCACTTTTCGCACTTGTGTTAGTGTTGAAAAACCACTTTTTGCACTTGTGTTAGTGTTGAAAAACCACTTTTCGCACTTGTGTTGGTGCAGGAAACCACTTTTGCACTTGTATTAGTGTGGAAAAAACACTTTTTGCACTTGTGATAGTGTTGAAAAACCACTTTTCGCACTTGCGTTAGTGTGGAAAAAACACTTTTCGCACTTGTGTTAGTGTTGAAAAACCACTTTTTGCACTTGTGTTAGTGCAGGAAACCACTTTTGCACTTGTATTAGTGTGGAAAAAACACTTTTTGCACTTGTGATAGTGTTGAAAAACCACTTTTCGCACTTGTGTTAGTGTTGAAAAACCACTTTTCGCACTTGTGTTAGTGTTGAAAAACCACTTTTCGCACTTGTGTTGGTGCAGGAAACCACTTTTGCTCTTGTATTAGTGTGGAAAAAACACTTTTTGCACTTGTGATAGTGTTGAAAAACCACTTTTCGCACTTGTGTTAGTGTTGAAAAACCACTTTTCGCACTTGTGTTGGTGCAGGAAACCACTTTTGCACTTGTATTAGTGTGGAAAAACCACTTTTCGCACTTGTGTTAGTGTTGAAAAACCACTTTTCGCACTTGTGTTAGTGTTGAAAAACCACTTTTCGCACTTGTGTTGGTGCAGGAAACCACTTTTGCACTTGTATTAGTGTGGAAAAAACACTTTTTGCACTTGTGATAGTGTTGAAAAACCACTTTTCGCACTTGTGTTAGTGTTGAAAAACCACTTTTTGCACTTGGTGCAGGAAATTGGTGCAGGAAACCACTTTTGCACTTGTATTAGTGTGGAAAAACCACTTTTCGCACTTGTGTTAGTGTTGAAAAACCACTTTTCGCACTTGTGTTAGTGTTGAAAAACCACTTTTCGCACTTGTGTTAGTGTTGAAAAACCACTTTTCGCACTTGTGTTGGTGCAGGAAACCACTTTTGCACTTGTATTAGTGTGGAAAAACCACTTTTCGCACTTGTGTTAATGTTGAAAAACCACTTTTTGCACTTGGGTTGGTGTTGAAAAAACACTTTTCGCACCTGTGTTAGTGTTGAAAAACCACTTTTTGCATTTGTGATGGTGTTGAAAAACCACTTTTCGCACTTGTGTTAGTGATGAAAAACCACTTTTCGCACTTGTGTTGGTGCAGGAAACCACTTTTGCACTTGTATTAGTGTGGAAAAACCACTTTTCACACTTGTGTTACTGTTGAAAAACCACTTTTCGCACTTGTGTTAGTGTTGAAAAACCACTTTTCGCACTTGTGTTGGTGCAGGAAACCACTTTTGCACTTGTATTAGTGTAGAAAAACCACTTTTCGCACTTGTGTTAGTGTTGAAAAACCACTTTTTGCACTTGTGTTAGTGTTGAAAAACCACTTTTTGCACTTGTGTTGGTGCAGGAAACCACTTTTGCACTTGTATTAGTGTAGAAAAAACACTTTTCGCACTTGTGTTAGTGTTGAAAAACCACTTTTCACACTTGTGTTAGTGTTGAAAAACCACTTTTCGCACTTGTGTTAGTGTTGAAAAACCACTTTTCGCACTTGTGTTAGTGTTGAAAAACCACTTTTCGCACTTGTGTTGGTGCAGGAAAACCACTTTTTGCACTTGTGATAGTGTCGAAAAACCACTTTTCGCACTTGTGTTAGTGTTGAAAAACCACTTTTCGCACTTGTGTTAGTGTTGAAAAACCACTTTTCGCACTTGTGTTAGTGTTGAAAAACCACTTTTCGCACTTGTGTTGGTGCAGGAAACCACTTTTGCACTTGTATTAGTGTGGAAAAACCACTTTTCGCACTTGTGTTAATGTTGAAAAACCACTTTTTGCACTTGGGCTAGTGTTGAAAAAACACTTTTCGCACCTGTGTTAGTGTTGAAAAACCACTTTTTGCACTTGTGATGGTGTTGAAAAACCACTTTTCGCACTTGTGTTAGTGATGAAAAACCACTTTTCGCACTTGTGTTGGTGCAGGAAACCACTTTTGCACTTGTATTAGTGTGGAAAAACCACTTTTCACACTTGTGTTAGTGTTGAAAAACCACTTTTCGCACTTGTGTTAGTGTTGAAAAACCACTTTTCGCACTTGTGTTGGTGCAGGAAACCACTTTTGCACTTGTATTAGTGTAGAAAAACCACTTTTCGCACTTGTGTTATTGTTGAAAAACCACTTTTTGCACTTGTGTTAGTGTTGAAAAACCACTTTTCGCACTTGTGTTGGTGCAGTAAACCACTTTTGCTCTTGTATTAGTGTGGAAAAAACACTTTTTGCACTTGTGATAGTGTTGAAAAACCACTTTTCGCACTTGTGTTAGTGTTGAAAAACCACTTTTCGCACTTGTGTTGGTGCAGGAAACCACTTTTGCACTTGTATTAGTGTGGAAAAACCACTTTTCGCACTTGTGTTAGTGTTGAAAAACCACTTTTCGCACTTGTGTTAGTGTTGAAAAACCACTTTTCGCACTTGTGTTGGTGCAGGAAACCACTTTTGCACTTGTATTAGTGTGGAAAAAACACTTTTTGCACTTGTGTTAGTGTTGAAAAACCACTTTTCGCACTTGTGTTAGTGTTGAAAAACCACTTTTCGCACTTGTGTTGGTGCAGGAAACCACTTTTGCACTTGTATTAGTGTGGAAAAACCACTTTTCGCACTTGTGTTAGTGTTGAAAAACCACTTTTCGCACTTGTGTTAGTGTTGAAAAACCACTTTTCGCACTTGTGTTGGTGCAGGAAACCACTTTTGCACTTGTATTAGTGTGGAAAAAACACTTTTTGCACTTGTGTTAGTGTTGAAAAACCACTTTTCACACTTGTGTTAGTGTTGAAAAACCACTTTTCGCACTTGTGTTGGTGCAGGAAACCACTTTTGCTCTTGTATTAGTGTGGAAAAAACACTTTTTGCACTTGTGATAGTGTTGAAAAACCACTTTTCGCACTTGTGTTAGTGTTGAAAAACCACTTTTCGCACTTGTGTTGGTGCAGGAAACCACTTTTGCACTTGTATTAGTGTGGAAAAACCACTTTTCGCACTTGTGTTAGTGTTGAAAAACCACTTTTCGCACTTGTGTTAGTGTTGAAAAACCACTTTTCGCACTTGTGTTGGTGCAGGAAACCACTTTTGCACTTGTATTAGTGTGGAAAAAACACTTTTTGCACTTGTGATAGTGTTGAAAAATCACTTTTCGCACTTGTGTTAGTGTTGAAAAACCACTTTTTGCACTTGGTGCAGGAAATTGGTGCAGGAAACCACTTTTGCACTTGTATTAGTGTGGAAAAACCACTTTTCGCACTTGTGTTAGTGTTGAAAAACCACTTTTCGCACTTGTGTTAGTGTTGAAAAACCACTTTTCGCACTTGTGTTTGTGTTGAAAAACCACTTTTCGCACTTGTGTTAGTGTTGAAAAACCACTTTTCGCACTTGTGTTGGTGCAGGAAACCACTTTTGCACTTGTATTAGTGTGGAAAAAACACTTTTCGCACTTGTATTAGTGTGGAAAAAACACTTTTCGCACTTGTGTTAGTGTTGAAAAACCACTTTTCGCACTTGTGTTAGTGTTGAAAAACCACTTTTCGCACTTGTGTTAGTGTTTAAAAACCACTTTTCGCACTTGTTTTGGTGCAGGAAACCACTTTTGCACTTGTATTAGTGTGGAAAACCCACTTTTTGCACTTGTGATAGTGTCGAAAAACCACTTTTCGCACTTGTGTTAGTGTTGAAAAACCACTTTTCGCACTTGTGTTAGTGTTGAAAAACCACTTTTTGCACTTGTGTTGTTGCAGGAAACCACTTTTGCACTTGTATTAGTGTGGAAAAACCACTTTTCGCACTTGTGTTAGTGTTGAAAAACCACTTTTTGCACTTGTGATGGTGTTGAAAAACCACTTTTCGCACTTGTGTTAGTGTTGGAAAACCACTTTTCGCACTTGTATTAGTGTGGTAAAAACACTTTTTGCACTTGTGATAGTGTTGAAAAACCACTTTTCGCACTTGTGTTAGTGTTGAAAAACCACTTTTCGCACTTGTGTTGGTGCAGGAAACCACTTTTGCACTTGTATTAGTGTGGAAAAACCACTTTTCGCACTGGTGTTGGTGAAGGAAACCACTTTTCGCACTTGTGTTAGTGTTGAAAACCCACTTTTCGCACTTGTGTTAGTGTTGAAAAACCACTTTTCGCACTTGTGTTAGTGTTGAAAAACCACTTTTCGCACTTGTTTTGGTGCAGGAAACCACTTTTGCACTTGTATTAGTGTGGAAAAACCACTTCTCGCACTTGTGTTAGTGTTGAAAAACCACTTTTCGCACTGGTGTTGGTGAAGGAAACCACTTTTCGCACTTGTGTTAGTGTTGAAAACCCACTTTTCGCACTTGTGTTAGTGTTGAAAAACCACTTTTCGCACTTGTGTTAGTGTTGAAAAACCACTTTTCGCACTTGTGTTAGTGTTGAAAAACCACTTTTTGCACTTGTGTTGTTGCAGGAAACCACTTTTGCACTTGTATTAGTGTGGAAAAACCACTTTTCGCACTTGTGTTAGTGTTGAAAAACCACTTTTTGCACTTGTGATGGTGTTGAAAAACCACTTTTCGCACTTGTGTTAGTGTTGGAAAACCACTTTTCGCACTTGTATTAGTGTGGAAAAAACACTTTTTGCACTTGTGTTGGTGCAGGAAACCACTTTTGCACTTGTATGAGTGTGGAAAAAACCACTTTTCGCACTTGTGTTAGTTTTGAAAAACCACTTTTCGCAATTGTGTTAGTGTTGAAAAACCACTTTTTGCACTTGGTGCAGGAAATTGGTGCAGGAAACCACTTTTGCACTTGTATTAGTGTGGAAAAACCACTTTTCGCACTTGTGTTAGTGTTGAAAAACCACTTTTCGCACTTGTGTTAGTGTTGAAAAACCACTTTTCGCACTTGTGTTAGTGTTGAAAAACCACTTTTCGCACTTGTGTTGGTGCAGGAAACCACTTTTGCACTTGTATTAGTGTGGAAAAACCACTTTTCGCACTTGTGTTAATGTTGAAAAACCACTTTTTGCACTTGGGTTGGTGTTGAAAAAACACTTTTCGCACCTGTGTTAGTGTTGAAAAACCACTTTTTGCATTTGTGATGGTGTTGAAAAACCACTTTTCGCACTTGTGTTAGTGATGAAAAACCACTTTTCGCACTTGTGTTGGTGCAGGAAACCACTTTTGCACTTGTATTAGTGTGGAAAAACCACTTTTCACACTTGTGTTACTGTTGAAAAACCACTTTTCGCACTTGTGTTAGTGTTGAAAAACCACTTTTCGCACTTGTGTTGGTGCAGGAAACCACTTTTGCACTTGTATTAGTGTAGAAAAACCACTTTTCGCACTTGTGTTAGTGTTGAAAAACCACTTTTTGCACTTGTGTTAGTGTTGAAAAACCACTTTTTGCACTTGTGTTAGTGTTGAAAAACCACTTTTCGCACTTGTGTTAGTGTTGAAAAACCACTTTTCGCACTTGTGTTGGTGCAGGAAAACCACTTTTTGCACTTGTGATAGTGTCGAAAAACCACTTTTCGCACTTGTGTTAGTGTTGAAAAACCACTTTTCGCACTTGTGTTAGTGTTGAAAAACCACTTTTCGCACTTGTGTTAGTGTTGAAAAACCACTTTTCGCACTTGTGTTGGTGCAGGAAACCACTTTTGCACTTGTATTAGTGTGGAAAAACCACTTTTCGCACTTGTGTTAATGTTGAAAAACCACTTTTTGCACTTGGGCTAGTGTTGAAAAAACACTTTTCGCACCTGTGTTAGTGTTGAAAAACCACTTTTTGCACTTGTGATGGTGTTGAAAAACCACTTTTCGCACTTGTGTTAGTGATGAAAAACCACTTTTCGCACTTGAGTTGGTGCAGGAAACCACTTTTGCACTTGTATTAGTGTGGAAAAACCACTTTTCACACTTGTGTTAGTGTTGAAAAACCACTTTTCGCACTTGTGTTAGTGTTGAAAAACCACTTTTCGCACTTGTGTTGGTGCAGGAAACCACTTTTGCACTTGTATTAGTGTAGAAAAACCACTTTTCGCACTTGTGTTATTGTTGAAAAACCACTTTTTGCACTTGTGTTAGTGTTGAAAAACCACTTTTCGCACTTGTGTTGGTGCAGGAAACCACTTTTGCACTTGTATTAGTGTAGAAAAAACACTTTTCGCACTTGTGTTAGTGTTGAAAAACCACTTTTCACACTTGTGTTAGTGTTGAAAAACCACTTTTCGCACTTGTGTTAGTGTTGAAAAACCACTTTTCGCACTTGTGTTAGTGTTGAAAAACCACTTTTCGCACTTGTGTTGGTGCAGGAAAACCACTTTTTGCACTTGTGATAGTGTCGAAAAACCACTTTTCGCACTTGTGTTAGTGTTGAAAAACCACTTTTCGCACTTGTGTTAGTGTTGAAAAACCACTTTTCGCACTTGTGTTAGTGTTGAAAAACCACTTTTTGCACTTGTGTTGTTGCAGGAAACCACTTTTGCACTTGTATTAGTGTGGAAAACCCACTTTTCGCACTTGTGTTAGTGTTGAAAAACCACTTTTTGCACTTGTGATGGTGTTGAAAAAACACTTTTCGCACTTGTGTTAGTGTTGGAAAACCACTTTTCGCACTTGTGTTGTGCAGGAAACCACTTTTGCACTTGTATTAGTGTGGCAAAACCACTTTTCGCACTTGTGTTAGTGTTGAAAAACCACTTTTTGCACTTGTGTTGTTGCAGGAAACCACTTTTGCACTTGTATTAGTGTGGAAAAACCACTTTTCGCACTTGTGTTAGTGTTGAAAAACCACTTTTTGCACTTGTGATGGTGTTGAAAAACCACTTTTCGCACTTGTGTTAGTGTTGGAAAACCACTTTTGGCACTTGTATTAGTGTGGAAAAAACACTTTTTGCACTTGTGATAGTGTTGAAAAAACACTTTTCGCACTTGTGTTAGTGTTGAAAAACCACTTTTTGCACTTGTGTTGGTGCAGGAAACCACTTTTGCACTTGTATTAGTGTGGAAAAACCACTTTTCGCACTTGTGTTAGTTTTGAAAAACCACTTTTCGCAATTGTGTTAGTGTTGAAAAACCACTTTTCGCACTTGTGTTGGTGCAGGAACCCACTTTTGCACTTGTATTAGTGTGGATAAAACACTTTTTGCACTTGTGATAGTGTTGAAAAACCACTTTTCGCACTTGTGTTAGTGATCAAAAACCACTTTTCGCACTTGTGTTGGTGCAGGAAACCACTTTTGCACTTGTGTTAGTGTGGGAAAACCACTTTTTGCACTTGTGTTAGTGTTGAAAAACCACTTTTCGCACTTGTGTTAGTGTTGAAAAACCACTTTTCGCACTTGTGTTGGTGCAGGAAACCACTTTTGCACTTGTATTAGTGTGGAAAACCACTTTTCGCACTTGTGTTAGTGTTGAAAAACCACTTTTCGCACTTGTGTTAGTGTTGAAAAACCACTTTTTGCACTTGTGTTAGTGTTGAAAAACCACTTTTCGCACTTGTGTTGGTGCAGGAAACCACTTTTGCACTTGTATTAGTGTGGAAAAAACACTTTTTGCACTTGTGATAGTGTTGAAAAACCACTTTTCGCACTTGCGTTAGTGTGGAAAAAACACTTTTCGCACTTGCGTTAGTGTGGAAAAAACACTTTTCGCACTTGTGTTAGTGTTGAAAAACCACTTTTTGCACTTGTGTTAGTGCAGGAAACCACTTTTGCACTTGTATTAGTGTGGAAAAAACACTTTTTGCACTTGTGATAGTGTTGAAAAACCACTTTTTGCACTTGTGATAGTGTTGAAAAACCACTTTTCGCACTTGTGTTAGTGTTGAAAAACCACTTTTCGCACTTGTGTTGGTGCAGGAAACCACTTTTGCACTTGTATTCGTGTGGAAAACCCACTTTCGCACTTGTGTTAGTGTTGAAAAAACACTTTTTGCACTTGTGTTAGTGTTGAAAAACCACTTTTCGCACTTGTGTTGGTGCAGGAAACCACTTTTGCACTTGTATTAGTGTGGAAAAACCACTTTTCGCACTTGTGTTAGTGTTGAAAAACCACTTTTCGCACTTGTGTTAGTGTTGAAAAACCACTTTTCGCACTTGTGTTTGTGTTGAAAAACCACTTTTCGCACTTGTGTTAGTGTTGAAAAACCACTTTTCGCACTTGTGTTGGTGCAGGAAACCACTTTTGCACTTGTATTAGTGTGGAAAAAACACTTTTTGCACTTGTATTAGTGTGGAAAAAACACTTTTCGCACTTGTGTTAGTGTTGAAAAACCACTTTTCGCACTTGTGTTAGTGTTGAAAAATCACTTTTCGCACTTGTGTTAGTGTTGAAAAACCACTTTTCGCACTTGTTTTGGTGCAGGAAACCACTTTTGCACTTGTATTAGTGTGGAAAACCCACTTTTTGCACTTGTGATAGTGTCGAAAAACCACTTTTCGCACTTGTGTTAGTGTTGAAAAACCACTTTTTGCACTTGTGATGGTGTTGAAAAACCACTTTTCGCACTTGTGTTAGTGTTGGAAAACCACTTTTAGCACTTGTATTAGTGTGGAAAAAACACTTTTTGCACTTGTGATAGTGTTGAAAAAACACTTTTCGCACTTGTGTTAGTGTTGAAAAACCACTTTTTGCACTTGTGTTGGTGCAGGAAACCACTTTTGCACTTGTATTAGTGTGGAAAAACCACTTTTCGCACTTGTGTTAGTTTTGAAAAACCACTTTTCGCAATTGTGTTAGTGTTGAAAAACCACTTTTCGCACTTGTGTTGGTGCCGGAACCCACTTTTGCACTTGTATTAGTGTGGATAAAACACTTTTTGCACTTGTGATAGTGTTGAAAAACCACTTTTCGCACTTGTGTTAGTGATCAAAAACCACTTTTCGCACTTGTGTTGGTGCAGGAAACCACTTTTGCACTTGTGTTAGTGTGGGAAAACCACTTTTTGCACTTGTGTTAGTGTTGAAAAACCACTTTTCGCACTTGTGTTAGTGTTGAAAAACCACTTTTCGCACTTGTGTTGGTGCAGGAAACCACTTTTGCACTTGTATTAGTGTGGAAAACCACTTTTCGCACTTGTGTTAGTGTTGAAAAACCACTTTTCGCACTTGTGTTAGTGTTGAAAAACCACTTTTCGCACTTGTGTTAGTGTTGAAAAACCACTTTTTGCACTTGTGTTAGTGTTGAAAAACCACTTTTCGCACTTGTGTTGGTGCAGGAAACCACTTTTGCACTTGTATTAGTGTGGAAAAAACACTTTTTGCACTTGTGATAGTGTTGAAAAACCACTTTTCGCACTTGCGTTAGTGTGGAAAAAACACTTTTCGCACTTGTGTTAGTGTTGAAAAACCACTTTTTGCACTTGTGTTAGTGCAGGAAACCACTTTTGCACTTGTATTAGTGTGGAAAAAACACTTTTTGCACTTGTGATAGTGTTGAAAAACCACTTTTTGCACTTGTGATAGTGTTGAAAAACCACTTTTCGCACTTGTGTTAGTGTTGAAAAACCACTTTTCGCACTTGTGTTGGTGCAGGAAACCACTTTTGCACTTGTATTCGTGTGGAAAAACCACTTTTCGCACTTGTGTTAGTGTTGAAAAAACACTTTTTGCACTTGTGTTAGTGTTGAAAAACCACTTTTCGCACTTGTGTTGGTGCAGGAAACCACTTTTGCACTTGTATTAGTGTGGAAAAACCACTTTTCGCACTTGTGTTAGTGTTGAAAAACCACTTTTCGCACTTGTGTTAGTGTTGAAAAACCACTTTTCACACTTGTGTTTGTGTTGAAAAACCACTTTTCGCACTTGTGTTAGTGTTGAAAAACCACTTTTCGCACTTGTGTTGGTGCAGGAAACCACTTTTGCACTTGTATTAGTGTGGAAAAAACACTTTTCGCACTTGTATTAGTGTGGAAAAAACACTTTTCGCACTTGTGTTAGTGTTGAAAAACCACTTTTCGCACTTGTGTTAGTGTTGAAAAATCACTTTTCGCACTTGTGTTAGTGTTGAAAAACCACTTTTCGCACTTGTTTTGGTGCAGGAAACCACTTTTGCACTTGTATTAGTGTGGAAAAACCCACTTTTTTCACTTGTGATAGTGTCGAAAAACCACTTTTCGCACTTGTGTTAGTGTTGAAAAACCACTTTTCGCACTTGTGTTAGTGTTGAAAAACCACTTTTTGCACTTGTGTTGTTGCAGGAAACCACTTTTGCACTTGTATTAGTGTGGAAAAACCACTTTTCGCACTTGTGTTCGTGTTGAAAAACCACTTTTTGCACTTGTGATGGTGTTGAAAAACCACTTTTCGCACTTGTGTTAGTGTTGGAAAACCACTTTTCGCACTTGTATTAGTGTGGAAAAAACACTTTTTGCACTTGTGATAGTGTTGAAAAACCACTTTTCGCACTTGTGTTAGTGTTGAAAAACCACTTTTCGCACTTGTGTTGGTGCAGGAAACCACTTTTGCACTTGTATTAGTGTGGAAAAACCACTTCTCGCACTTGTGTTAGTGTTGAAAAACCACTTTTCGCACTGGTGTTGGTGAAGGAAACCACTTTTCGCACTTGTGTTAGTGTTGAAAACCCACTTTTCGCACTTGTGTTAGTGTGGAAAAAACACTTTTCGCACTTGTGTTAGTGTTGAAAAACCACTTTTTGCACTTGTGTTAGTGCAGGAAACCACTTTTGCACTTGCATTAGTGTGGAAAAAACACTTTTTGCACTTGTGATAGTGTTGAAAAACCACTTTTTGCACTTGTGATAGTGTTGAAAAACCACTTTTCGCACTTGTGTTAGTGTTGAAAAACCACTTTTCGCACTTGTGTTGGTGCAGGAAACCACTTTTGCACTTGTATTCGTGTGGAAAAACCACTTTTCGCACTTGTGTTAGTGTTGAAAAAACACTTTTTGCACTTGTGTTAGTGTTGAAAAACCACTTTTCGCACTTGTGTTGGTGCAGGAAACCACTTTTGCACTTGTATTAGTGTGGAAAAACCACTTTTCGCACTTGTGTTAGTGTTGAAAAACCACTTTTCGCACTTGTGTTAGTGTTGAAAAACCACTTTTCGCACTTGTGTTTGTGTTGAAAAACCACTTTTCGCACTTGTGTTAGTGTTGAAAAACCACTTTTCGCACTTGTGTTGGTGCAGGAAACCACTTTTGCACTTGTATTAGTGTGGAAAAAACACTTTTCGCACTTGTATTAGTGTGGAAAAAACACTTTTCGCACTTGTGTTAGTGTTGAAAAACCACTTTTCGCACTTGTGTTAGTGTTGAAAAATCACTTTTCGCACTTGTGTTAGTGTTGAAAAACCACTTTTCGCACTTGTTTTGGTGCAGGAAACCACTTTTGCACTTGTATTAGTGTGGAAAACCCACTTTTTGCACTTGTGATAGTGTCGAAAAACCACTTTTCGCACTTGTGTTAGTGTTGAAAAACCACTTTTCGCACTTGTGTTAGTGTTGAAAAACCACTTTTTGCACTTGTGTTGTTGCAGGAAACCACTTTTGCACTTGTATTAGTGTGGAAAAACCACTTTTCGCACTTGTGTTCGTGTTGAAAAACCACTTTATGCACTTGTGATGGTGTTGAAAAACCACTTTTCGCACTTGTGTTAGTGTTGGAAAACCACTTTTCGCACTTGTATTAGTGTGGAAAAACCACTTTTTGCACTTGTGATGGTGTTGAAAAACCACCTTTCGCACTTGTGTTAGTGTTGGAAAACCACTTTTCGCACTTGTGTTGTGCAGGAAACCACTTTTGCACTTGTATTAGTGTGGAAAAACCACTTTTCGCACTTGTGTTAGTGTTGAAAAACCACTTTTTGCACTTGTGTTGTTGCAGGAAACCACTTTTGCACTTGTATTAGTGTGGAAAAACCACTTTTCGCACTTGTGTTAGTGTTGAAAAACCACTTTTTGCACTTGTGATGGTGTTGAAAAACAACTTTTCGCACTTGTGTTAGTGTTGGAAAACCACTTTTGGCACTTGTATTAGTGTGGAAAAAACACTTTTTGCACTTGTGATAGTGTTGAAAAAACACTTTTCGCACTTGTGTTAGTGTTGAAAAACCACTTTTTGCACTTGTGTTGGTGCAGGAAACCACTTTTGCACTTGTGTTGGTGCAGGAAACCAC
Organism: Myxine glutinosa; assembly: GCF_964187855.1. NCBI lineage: Eukaryota > Metazoa > Chordata > Myxini > Myxiniformes > Myxinidae > Myxine > Myxine glutinosa. The sequence continues at coordinate 100,787,318 of NC_136264.1, forward strand.
TTTTCGCACTTGTGTTAGTTTTGAAAAACCACTTTTCGCAATTGTGTTAGTGTTGAAAAACCACTTTTCGCACTTGTGTTGGTGCAGGAACCCACTTTTGCACTTGTATTAGTGTGGAAAAACCACTTTTCGCACTTGTGTTCGTGTTGAAAAACCACTTTTCGCACTTGTGTTAGTGTTGAAAACCCACTTTTCGCACTTGTGTTAGTGTTGAAAAACCACTTTTCGCACTTGTGTTAGTGTTGAAAAACCACTTTTCGCACTTGTTTTGGTGCAGGAAACCACTTTTGCACTTGTATTAGTGTGGAAAATCCACTTTTTGCACTTGTGATAGTGTCGAAAAACCACTTTTCGCACTTGTGATAGTGTCGAAAAACCACTTTTCGCACTTGTGTTAGTGTTGAAAAACCACTTTTCGCACTTGTGTTAGTGTTGAAAAACCACTTTTTGCACTTGTGTTGTTGCAGGAAACCACTTTTGCACTTGTATTAGTGTGGAAAAACCACTTTTCGCACTTGTGTTAGTGTTGAAAAACCACTTTTTGCACTTGTGATGGTGTTGAAAAACCACTTTTCGCACTTGTGTTAGTGTTGGAAAACCACTTTTCGCACTTGTATTAGTGTGGAAAAAACACTTTTTGCACTTGTGTTGGTGCAGGAAACCACTTTTGCACTTGTATGAGTGTGGAAAAAACCACTTTTCGCACTTGTGTTAGTTTTGAAAAAACACTTTTCGCAATTGTGTTAGTGTTGAAAAACCACTTTTCGCACTTGTGTTGGTGCAGGAAACCACTTTTGCACTTGTATTAGTGTGGATAAAACACTTTTTGCACTTGTGATAGTGTTGAAAAACCACTTTTCGCACTTGTGTTAGTGATCAAAAACCACTTTTCGCACTTGTGTTGGTGCAGGAAACCACTTTTGCACTTGTATTAGTGTGGAAAAACAACTTTTCACACTTGTGTTAGTGTTGAAAAACCACTTTTCGCACTTGTGTTAGTGTTGAAAAACCACTTTTCGCACTTGTGTTGGTGCAGGAAACCACTTTTGCACTTGTGATAGGGTGGAAAACCACTTTTTGCACTTGTGTTAGTGTTGAAAAACCACTTTTCGCACTTGTGTTAGTGTTGAAAAACCACTTTTCGCACTTGTGTTGGTGCAGGAAACCACTTTTGCACTTGTATTAGTGTGGAAAACCACTTTTCGCACTTGTGTTAGTGTTGAAAAACCACTTTTCGCACTTGTGTTAGTGTTGAAAAACCACTTTTTGCACTTGTGTTAGTGTTGAAAAACCACTTTTCGCACTTGTGTTGGTGCAGGAAACCACTTTTGCACTTGTATTAGTGTGGGAAAAACACTTTTTGCACTTGTGATAGTGTTGAAAAACCACTTTTCGCACTTGCGTTAGGGTGGAAAAAACACTTTTCGCACTTGTGTTAGTGTTGAAAAACCACTTTTTGCACTTGTGTTAGTGCAGGAAACCACTTTTGCACTTGTATTAGTGTGGAAAAAACACTTTTTGCACTTGTGATAGTGTTGAAAAACCACTTTTCGCACTTGTGTTAGTGTTGAAAAACCACTTTTCGCACTTGTGTTAGTGTTGAAAAACCACTTTTCGCACTTGTGTTGGTGCAGGAAACCACTTTTGCTCTTGTATTAGTGTGGAAAAAACACTTTTTGCACTTGTGATAGTGTTGAAAAACCACTTTTCGCACTTGTGTTAGTGTTGAAAAACCACTTTTCGCACTTGTGTTGGTGCAGGAAACCACTTTTGCACTTGTATTAGTGTGGAAAAACCACTTTTCGCACTTGTGTTAGTGTTGAAAAACCACTTTTCGCACTTGTGTTAGTGTTGAAAAACCACTTTTCGCACTTGTGTTGGTGCAGGAAACCACTTTTGCACTTGTATTAGTGTGGAAAAAACACTTTTTGCACTTGTGATAGTGTTGAAAAACCACTTTTCGCACTTGTGTTAGTGTTGAAAAACCACTTTTTGCACTTGGTGCAGGAAATTCGTGCAGGAAACCACTTTTGCACTTGTATTAGTGTGGAAAAACCACTTTTCGCACTTGTGTTAGTGTTGAAAAACCACTTTTCGCACTTGTGTTAGTGTTGAAAAACCACTTTTCGCACTTGTGTTAGTGTTGAAAAACCACTTTTCGCACTTGTGTTGGTGCAGGAAACCACTTTTGCACTTGTATTAGTGTGGAAAAACCACTTTTCGCACTTGTGTTAATGTTGAAAAACCACTTTTTGCACTTGGGTTAGTGTTGAAAAAACACTTTTCGCACCTGTGTTAGTGTTGAAAAACCACTTTTTGCATTTGTGATGGTGTTGAAAAACCACTTTTCGCACTTGTGTTAGTGATGAAAAACCACTTTTCGCACTTGTGTTGGTGCAGGAAACCACTTTTGCACTTGTATTAGTGTGGAAAAACCACTTTTCACACTTGTGTTAGTGTTGAAAAACCACTTTTCGCACTTGTGTTAGTGTTGAAAAACCACTTTTCGCACTTGTGTTGGTGCAGGAAACCACTTTTGCACTTGTATTAGTGTAGAAAAACCACTTTTCGCACTTGTGTTAGTGTTGAAAAACCACTTTTTGCACTTGTGTTAGTGTTGAAAAACCACTTTTCGCACTTGTGTTGGTGCAGGAAACCACTTTTGCACTTGTATTAGTGTAGAAAAAACACTTTTCGCACTTGTGTTAGTGTTGAAAAACCACTTTTCACACTTGTGTTAGTGTTGAAAAACCACTTTTCGCACTTGTGTTAGTGTTGAAAAACCACTTTTCGCACTTGTGTTAGTGTTGAAAAACCACTTTTCGCACTTGTGTTGGTGCAGGAAAACCACTTTTTGCACTTGTGATAGTGTCGAAAAACCACTTTTCGCACTTGTGTTAGTGTTGAAAAACCACTTTTCGCACTTGTGTTAGTGTTGAAAAACCACTTTTCGCACTTGTGTTAGTGTTGAAAAACCACTTTTTGCACTTGTGTTGTTGCAGGAAACCACTTTTGCACTTGTATTAGTGTGGAAAAACCACTTTTCGCACTTGTGTTAGTGTTGAAAAACCACTTTTTGCACTTGTGATGGTGTTGAAAAACCACTTTTCGCACTTGTGTTAGTGTTGGAAAACCACTTTTGGCACTTGTATTAGTGTGGAAAAAACACTTTTTGCACTTGTGATTGTGTTGAAAAAACACTTTTCGCACTTGTGTTAGTGTTGAAAAACCACTTTTTGCACTTGTGTTGGTGCAGGAAACCACTTTTGCACTTGTATTAGTGTGGAAAAACCACTTTTCGCACTTGTGTTAGTTTTGAAAAACCACTTTTCGCAATTGTGTTAGTGTTGAAAAACCACTTTTCGCACTTGTGTTGGTGCAGGAACCCACTTTTGCACTTGTATTAGTGTGGAAAAACCACTTTTCGCACTTGTGTTCGTGTTGAAAAACCACTTTTCGCACTTGTGTTAGTGTTGAAAACCCACTTTTCGCACTTGTGTTAGTGTTGAAAAACCACTTTTCGCACTTGTGTTAGTGTTGAAAAACCACTTTTCGCACTTGTTTTGGTGCAGGAAACCACTTTTGCACTTGTATTAGTGTGGAAAATCCACTTTTTGCACTTGTGATAGTGTCGAAAAACCACTTTTCGCACTTGTGATAGTGTCGAAAAACCACTTTTCGCACTTGTGTTAGTGTTGAAAAACCACTTTTCGCACTTGTGTTAGTGTTGAAAAACCACTTTTTGCACTTGTGTTGTTGCAGGAAACCACTTTTGCACTTGTATTAGTGTGGAAAAACCACTTTTCGCACTTGTGTTAGTGTTGAAAAACCACTTTTTGCACTTGTGATGGTGTTGAAAAACCACTTTTCGCACTTGTGTTAGTGTTGGAAAACCACTTTTCGCACTTGTATTAGTGTGGAAAAAACACTTTTTGCACTTGTGTTGGTGCAGGAAACCACTTTTGCACTTGTATGAGTGTGGAAAAAACCACTTTTCGCACTTGTGTTAGTTTTGAAAAACCACTTTTCGCAATTGTGTTAGTGTTGAAAAACCACTTTTCGCACTTGTGTTGGTGCAGGAAACCACTTTTGCACTTGTATTAGTGTGGATAAAACACTTTTTGCACTTGTGATAGTGTTGAAAAACCACTTTTCGCACTTGTGTTAGTGATCAAAAACCACTTTTCGCACTTGTGTTGGTGCAGGAAACCACTTTTGCACTTGTATTAGTGTGGAAAAACAACTTTTCACACTTGTGTTAGTGTTGAAAAACCACTTTTCGCACTTGTGTTAGTGTTGAAAAACCACTTTTCGCACTTGTGTTGGTGCAGGAAACCACTTTTGCACTTGTGATAGTGTGGAAAAACCACTTTTTGCACTTGTGTTAGTGTTGAAAAACCACTTTTCGCACTTGTGTTAGTGTTGAAAAACCACTTTTCGCACTTGTGTTGGTGCAGGAAACCACTTTTGCACTTGTATTAGTGTGGAAAACCACTTTTCGCACTTGTGTTAGTGTTGAAAAACCACTTTTCGCACTTGTGTTAGTGTTGAAAAACCACTTTTTGCACTTGTGTTAGTGTTGAAAAACCACTTTTCGCACTTGTGTTGGTGCAGGAAACCACTTTTGCACTTGTATTAGTGTGGAAAAAACACTTTTTGCACTTGTGATAGTGTTGAAAAACCACTTTTTGCACTTGTGTTGGTGCAGGAAACCACTTTTGCACTGGTATTAGTGTGGAAAAAACACTTTTTGCACTTGTGATAGTGTTGAAAAACCACTTTTTGCACTTGTGTTAGTGCAGGAAACCACTTTTGCACTTGTATTAGTGTGGAAAAAACACTTTTTGCACTTGTGATAGTGTTGAAAAACCACTTTTCGCACTTGTGTTAGTGTTGAAAAACCACTTTTCGCACTTGTGTTAGTGTTGAAAAACCACTTTTCGCACTTGTGTTGGTGCAGGAAACCACTTTTGCTCTTGTATTAGTGTGGAAAAAACACTTTTTGCACTTGTGATAGTGTTGAAAAACCACTTTTCGCACTTGTGTTAGTGTTGAAAAACCACTTTTCGCACTTGTGTTGGTGCAGGAAACCACTTTTGCACTTGTATTAGTGTGGAAAAACCACTTTTCGCACTTGTGTTAGTGTTGAAAAACCACTTTTCGCACTTGTGTTAGTGTTGAAAAACCACTTTTCGCACTTGTGTTGGTGCAGGAAACCACTTTTGCACTTGTATTAGTGTGGAAAAAACACTTTTTGCACTTGTGATAGTGTTGAAAAACCACTTTTCGCACTTGTGTTAGTGTTGAAAAACCACTTTTTGCACTTGGTGCAGGAAATTGGTGCAGGAAACCACTTTTGCACTTGTATTAGTGTGGAAAAACCACTTTTCGCACTTGTGTTAGTGTTGAAAAACCACTTTTCGCACTTGTGTTAGTGTTGAAAAACCACTTTTCGCACTTGTGTTAGTGTTGAAAAACCACTTTTCGCACTTGTGTTGGTGCAGGAAACCACTTTTGCACTTGTATTAGTGTGGAAAAACCACTTTTCGCACTTGTGTTAATGTTGAAAAACCACTTTTTGCACTTGGGTTAGTGTTGAAAAAACACTTTTCGCACCTGTGTTAGTGTTGAAAAACCACTTTTTGCATTTGTGATGGTGTTGAAAAACCACTTTTCGCACTTGTGTTAGTGATGAAAAACCACTTTTCGCACTTGTGTTGGTGCAGGAAACCACTTTTGCACTTGTATTAGTGTGGAAAAACCACTTTTCACACTTGTGTTAGTGTTGAAAAACCACTTTTCGCACTTGTGTTAGTGTTGAAAAACCACTTTTCGCACTTGTGTTGGTGCAGGAAACCACTTTTGCACTTGTATTAGTGTAGAAAAACCACTTTTCGCACTTGTGTTAGTGTTGAAAAACCACTTTTTGCACTTGTGTTAGTGTTGAAAAACCACTTTTCGCAATTGTGTTGGTGCAGGAAACCACTTTTGCACTTGTATTAGTGTAGAAAAAACACTTTTCGCACTTGTGTTAGTGTTGAAAAACCACTTTTCACACTTGTGTTAGTGTTGAAAAACCACTTTTCGCACTTGTGTTAGTGTTGAAAAACCACTTTTCGCACTTGTGTTAGTGTTGAAAAACCACTTTTCGCACTTGTGTTGGTGCAGGAAAACCACTTTTTGCACTTGTGATAGTGTCGAAAAACCACTTTTCGCACTTGTGTTAGTGTTGAAAAACCACTTTTCGCACTTGTGTTAGTGTTGAAAAACCACTTTTCGCACTTGTGTTAGTGTTGAAAAACCACTTTTTGCACTTGTGTTGTTGCAGGAAACCACTTTTGCACTTGTATTAGTGTGGAAAACCCACTTTTCGCACTTGTGTTAGTGTTGAAAAACCACTTTTTGCACTTGTGATGGTGTTGAAAAACCACTTTTCGCACTTGTGTTAGTGTTGGAAAACCACTTTTCGCACTTGTGTTGTGCAGGAAACCACTTTTGCACTTGTATTAGTGTGGAAAAACCACTTTTCGCACTTGTGTTAGTGTTGAAAAACCACTTTTTGCACTTGTGTTGTTGCAGGAAACCACTTTTGCACTTGTATTAGTGTGGAAAAACCACTTTTCGCACTTGTGTTAGTGTTGAAAAACCACTTTTTGCACTTGTGATGGTGTTGGAAAACCACTTTTCGCACTTGTGTTAGTGTTGGAAAACCACTTTTGGCACTTGTATTAGTGTGGAAAAAACACTTTTTGCACTTGTGATAGTGTTGAAAAACCACTTTTCGCACTTGTGTTAGTGTTGAAAAACCACTTTTTGCACTTGTGTTGGTGCAGGAAACCACTTTTGCACTTGTATTAGTGTGGATAAAACACTTTTTGCACTTGTGATAGTGTTGAAAAACCACTTTTCGCACTTGTGTTAGTGATCAAAAACCACTTTTCGCACTTGTGTTGGTGCAGGAAACCACTTTTGCACTTGTATTAGTGTGGAAAAACAACTTTTCACACTTGTGTTAGTGTTGAAAAACCACTTTTCGCACTTGTGTTAGTGTTGAAAAACCACTTTTCGCACTTGTGTTGGTGCAGGAAACCACTTTTGCACTTGTGTTAGTGTGGGAAAACCACTTTTTGCACTTGTGTTAGTGTTGAAACACCACTTTTCGCACTTGTGTTAGTGTTGAAAAACCACTTTTCGCACTTGTGTTGGTGCAGGAAACCACTTTTGCACTTGTATTAGTGTGGAAAACCACTTTTCGCACTTGTGTTAGTGTTGAAAAACCACTTTTCGCACTTGTGTTAGTGTTGAAAAACCACTTTTTGCACTTGTGTTAGTGTTGAAAAACCACTTTTCGCACTTGTGTTGGTGCAGGAAACCACTTTTGCACTTGTATTAGTGTGGAAAAAACACTTTTTGCACTTGTGATAGTGTTGAAAAACCACTTTTCGCACTTGCGTTAGTGTGGAAAAAACACTTTTCGCACTTGTGTTAGTGTTGAAAAACCACTTTTTGCACTTGTGTTAGTGCAGGAAACCACTTTTGCACTTGTATTAGTGTGGAAAAAACACTTTTTGCACTTGTGATAGTGTTGAAAAACCACTTTTCGCACTTGTGTTAGTGTTGAAAAACCACTTTTCGCACTTGTGTTAGTGTTGAAAAACCACTTTTCGCACTTGTGTCGGTGCAGGAAACCACTTTTGCACTTGTATTAGTGTTGAAAAACCACTTTTCGCACTTGTGTTAGTGTTGAAAAACCACTTTTCGCACTTGTGTTGGTGCAGGAAACCACTTTTGCACTTGTATTAGTGTGGAAAAAACACTTTTTGCACTTGTGATAGTGTTGAAAAACCACTTTTCGCACTTGTGTTAGTGTTGAAAAACCACTTTTTGCACTTGGTGCAGGAAATTGGTGCAGGAAACCACTTTTGCACTTGTATTAGTGTGGAAAAACCACTTTTCGCACTTGTGTTAGTGTTGAAAAACCACTTTTCGCACTTGTGTTAGTGTTGAAAAACCACTTTTCGCACTTGTGTTTGTGTTGAAAAACCACTTTTCGCACTTGTGTCAGTGTTGAAAAACCACTTTTCGCACTTGTGTTGGTGCAGGAAACCACTTTTGCACTTGTATTAGTGTGGAAAAAACACTTTTCGCACTTGTATTAGTGTGGAAAAAACACTTTTCGCACTTGTGTTAGTGTTGAAAAACCACTTTTCGCACTTGTGTTAGTGTTGAAAAATCACTTTTCGCACTTGTGTTAGTGTTGAAAAACCACTTTTCGCACTTGTTTTGGTGCAGGAAACCACTTTTGCACTTGTATTAGTGTGGAAAACCCACTTTTTGCACTTGTGATAGTGTCGAAAAACCACTTTTCGCACTTGTGTTAGTGTTGAAAAACCACTTTTTGCACTTGTGTTAGTGTTGAAAAACCACTTTTTGCACTTGTGTTGTTGCAGGAAACCACTTTTGCACTTGTATTAGTGTGGAAAAACCACTTTTCGCACTTGTGTTCGTGTTGAAAAACCACTTTTTGCACTTGTGATGGTGTTGAAAAACCACTTTTCGCACTTGTGTTAGTGTTGGAAAACCACTTTTCGCACTTGTATTAGTGTGGAAAAAACACTTTTTGCACTTGTGATAGTGTTGAAAAACCACTTTTCGCACTTGTGTTAGTGTTGAAAAACCACTTTTCGCACTTGTGTTGGTGCAGGAAACCACTTTTTCACTTGTATTAGTGTGGAAAAACCACTTCTCGCACTTGTGTTAGTGTTGAAAAACCACTTTTCGCACTGGTGTTGGTGAAGGAAACCACTTTTCTCACTTGTGTTAGTGTTGAAAACACACTTTTCGCACTTGTGTTAGTGTTGAAAAACCACTTTTCGCAATTGTGTTAGTGTTGAAAAACCACTTTTCGCACTTGTTTTGGTGCAGGAAACCACTTTTGCACTTGTATTAGTGTGGAAAACCCACTTTTTGCACTTGTGATAGTGTCGAAAAACCACTTTTCGCACTTGTGATAGTGTCGAAAAACCACTTTTCGCACTTGTGTTAGTGTTGAAAAACCACTTTTTGCACTTGTGTTAGTGTTGAAAAACCACTTTTTGCACTTGTGTTGTTGCAGGAAACCACTTTTGCACTTGTATTAGTGTGGAAAAACCACTTTTCGCACTTGTGTTAGTGTTGAAAAACCACTTTTTGCACTTGTGATGGTGTTGAAAAACCACTTTTCGCACTTGTGTTCGTGTTGGAAAACCACTTTTCGCACTTGTATTAGTGTGGAAAAAACACTTTTTGCACTTGTGATAGTGTTGAAAAACCACTTTTCACACTTGTGTTAGTGTTGAAAAACCACTTTTTGCACTTGTGTTGGTGCAGGAAACCACTTTTGCACTTGTATTAGTGTGGAAAAACCACTTTTCGCACTTGTGTTAGTTTTGAAAAACCACTTTTCGCAATTGTGTTAGTGTTGAAAAACCACTTTTCGCACTTGTGTTGGTGCAGGAAACCACTTTTGCACTTGTATTAGTGTGGATAAAACACTTTTTGCACTTGTGATAGTGTTGAAAAACCACTTTTCGCACTTGTGTTAGTGATCAAAAACCACTTTTCGCACTTGTGTTGGTGCAGGAAACCACTTTTGCACTTGTATTAGTGTGGAAAAACAACTTTTCACACTTGTGTTAGTGTTGAAAAACCACTTTTCGCACTTGTGTTAGTGTTGAAAAACCACTTTTCGCACTTGTGTTGGTGCAGGAAACCACTTTTGCACTTGTGTTAGTGTGGAAAAACCACTTTTTGTACTTGTGTTAGTGTTGAAAAAGCACTTTTCGCACTTGTGTTAGTGTTGAAAAACCACTTTTCGCACTTGTGTTGGTGCAGGAAACCACTTTTGCTCTTGTATTAGTGTGGAAAAACCACTTTTTGCACTTGTGTTAGTGTTGAAAAACCACTTTTCGCACTTGTGTTGGTGCAGGAAACCACTTTTGCACTTGTATTAGTGTGGAAAAAACACTTTTTGCACTTGTGATAGTGTTGAAAAACCACTTTTCGCACTTGTGTTAGTGTGGAAAAAACACTTTTCGCACTTGTGTTAGTGTTGAAAAACCACTTTTTGCACTTGTGTTAGTGCAGGAAACCACTTTTGCACTTGTATTAGTGTGGAAAAAACACTTTTTGCACTTGTGATAGTGTTGAAAAACCACTTTTCGCACTTGTGTTAGTGTTGAAAAACCACTTTTCGCACTTGTGTTAGTGTTGAAAAACCACTTTTCGCACTTGTGTTGGTGCAGGAAACCACTTTTGCTCTTGTATTAGTGTGGAAAAAACATTTTTTGCACTTGTGATAGTGTTGAAAAACCACTTTTCGCACTTGTGTTAGTGTTGAAAAACCACTTTTCGCACTTGTGTTGGTGCAGGAAACCACTTTTGCACTTGTATTAGTGTGGAAAAACCACTTTTCGCACTTGTGTTAGTGTTGAAAAACCACTTTTCGCACTTGTGTTAGTGTTGAAAAACCACTTTTCGCACTTGTGTTGGTGCAGGAAACCACTTTTGCTCTTGTATTAGTGTGGAAAAAACACTTTTTGCACTTGTGATAGTGTTGAAAAACCACTTTTCGCACTTGTGTTAGTGTTGAAAAACCACTTTTCGCACTTGTGTTGGTGCAGGAAACCACTTTTGCACTTGTATTAGTGTGGAAAAACCACTTTTCGCACTTGTGTTAGTGTTGAAAAACCACTTTTCGCACTTGTGTTAGTGTTGAAAAACCACTTTTCGCACTTGTGTTGGTGCAGGAAACCACTTTTGCACTTGTATTAGTGTGGAAAAAACACTTTTTGCACTTGTGATAGTGTTGAAAAACCACTTTTCGCACTTGTGTTAGTGTTGAAAAACCACTTTTTGCACTTGGTGCAGGAAATTGGTGCAGGAAACCACTTTTGCACTTGTATTAGTGTGGAAAAACCACTTTTCGCACTTGTGTTAGTGTTGAAAAACCACTTTTCGCACTTGTGTTAGTGTTGAAAAACCACTTTTCGCACTTGTGTTAGTGTTGAAAAACCACTTTTCGCACTTGTGTTGGTGCAGGAAACCACTTTTGCACTTGTATTAGTGTGGAAAAAACACTTTTCGCACTTGTATTAGTGTGGAAAAAACACTTTTCGCACTTGTGTTAGTGTTGAAAAACCACTTTTCGCACTTGTGTTAGTGTTGAAAAACCACTTTTCGCACTTGTGTTAGTGTTTAAAAACCACTTTTCGCACTTGTTTTGGTGCAGGAAACCACTTTTGCACTTGTATTAGTGTGGAAAACCCACTTTTTGCACTTGTGATAGTGTCGAAAAACCACTTTTCGCACTTGTGTTAGTGTTGAAAAACCACTTTTCACACTTGTGTTAGTGTTGAAAAACCACTTTTTGCACTTGTGTTGTTGCAGGAAACCACTTTTGCACTTGTATTAGTGTGGAAAAACCACTTTTCGCACTTGTGTTAGTGTTGAAAAACCACTTTTTGCACTTGTGATGGTGTTGAAAAACCACTTTTCGCACTTGTGTTAGTGTTGGAAAACCACTTTTCGCACTTGTATTAGTGTGGAAAAAACACTTTTTGCACTTGTGATAGTGTTGAAAAACCACTTTTCGCACTTGTGTTAGTGTTGAAAAACCACTTTTCGCACTTGTGTTGGTGCAGGAAACCACTTTTGCACTTGTATTAGTGTGGAAAAACCACTTCTCGCACTTGTGTTAGTGTTGAAAAACCACTTTTCGCACTGGTGTTGGTGAAGGAAACCACTTTTCGCACTTGTGTTAGTGTTGAAAACCTACTTTTCGCACTTGTGTTAGTGTTGAAAAACCACTTTTCGCACTTGTGTTAGTGTTGAAAAACCACTTTTCGCACTTGTTTTGGTGCAGGAAACCACTTTTGCACTTGTATTAGTGTGGAAAATCCACTTTTTGCACTTGTGATAGTGTCGAAAAACCACTTTTCGCACTTGTGATAGTGTCGAAAAACCACTTTTCGCACTTGTGTTAGTGTTGAAAAACCACTTTTCGCACTTGTGTTACTGTTGAAAAACCACTTTTTGCACTTGTGTTGTTGCAGGAAACCACTTTTGCACTTGTATTAGTGTGGAAAAACCACTTTTCGCACTTGTGTTAGTGTTGAAAAACCACTTTTTGCACTTGTGATGGTGTTGAAAAACCACTTTTCGCACTTGTGTTGGTGTTGGAAAACCACTTTTCGCACTTGTATTAGTGTGGAAAAAACACTTTTTGCACTTGTGATAGTGTTGAAAAACCACTTTTTGCACTTGTGTTAGTGTTGAAAAACCACTTTTTGCACTTGTGTTGGTGCAGGAAACCACTTTTGCACTTGTATGAGTGTGGCAAAAACCACTTTTCGCACTTGCGTTAGTTTTGAAAAACCACTTTTCGCAATTGTGTTAGTGTTGAAAAACCACTTTTCGCACTTGTGTTGGTGCAGGAAACCACTTTTGCACTTGTATTGGTGTGGATAAAACACTTTTTGCACTTGTGATAGTGTTGAAAAACCACTTTTCGCACTTGTGTTAGTGATCAAAAACCACTTTTCGCACTTGTGTTGGTGCAGGAAACCACTTTTGCACTTGTATTAGTGTGGAAAAACAACTTTTCACACTTGTGTTAGTGTTGAAAAACCACTTTTCGCACTTGTGTTAGTGTTGAAAAACCACTTTTCGCACTTGTGTTGGTGCAGGAAACCACTTTTGCACTTGTGATAGTGTGGAAAAACCACTTTTTGCACTTGTGTTAGTGTTGAAAAACCACTTTTCGCACTTGCGTTAGTGTTGAAAAACCACTTTTCGCACTTGTGTTGGTGCAGGAAACCACTTTTGCACTTGTATTAGTGTGGAAAACCACTTTTCGCACTTGTGTTAGTGTTGAAAAACCACTTTTCGCACTTGTGTTAGTGTTGAAAAACCACTTTTTGCACTTGTGTTAGTGTTGAAAAACCACTTTTCGCACTTGTGTTGGTGCAGGAAACCACTTTTGCACTTGTATTAGTGTGGAAAAAACACTTTTTGCACTTGTGATAGTGTTGAAAAACCACTTTTCGCACTTGCGTTAGTGTGGAAAAAACACTTTTCGCACTTGTGTTAGTGTTGAAAAACCACTTTTTGCACTTGTGTTAGTGCAGGAAACCACTTTTGCACTTGTATTAGTGTGGAAAAAACACTTTTTGCACTTGTGATAGTGTTGAAAAACCACTTTTCTCACTTGTGTTAGTGTTGAAAAACCACTTTTCGCACTTGTGTTAGTGTTGAAAAACCACTTTTCGCACTTGTGTTGGTGCAGGAAACCACTTTTGCTCTTGTATTAGTGTGGAAAAAACACTTTTTGCACTTGTGATAGTGTTGAAAAACCACTTTTCGCACTTGTGTTAGTGTTGAAAAACCACTTTTCGCACTTGTGTTGGTGCAGGAAACCACTTTTGCACTTGTATTAGTGTGGAAAAACCACTTTTCGCACTTGTGTTAGTGTTGAAAAACCACTTTTCGCACTTGTGTTAGTGTTGAAAAACCACTTTTCGCACTTGTGTTGGTGCAGGAAACCACTTTTGCACTTGTATTAGTGTGGAAAAAACACTTTTTGCACTTGTGATAGTGTTGAAAAACCACTTTTCGCACTTGTGTTAGTGTTGAAAAACCACTTTTTGCACTTGGTGCAGGAAATTGGTGCAGGAAACCACTTTTGCACTTGTATTAGTGTGGAAAAACCACTTTTCGCACTTGTGTTAGTGTTGAAAAACCACTTTTCGCACTTGTGTTAGTGTTGAAAAACCACTTTTCGCACTTGTGTTAGTGTTGAAAAACCACTTTTCGCACTTGTGTTGGTGCAGGAAACCACTTTTGCACTTGTATTAGTGTGGAAAAACCACTTTTCGCACTTGTGTTTATGTTGAAAAACCACTTTTTGCACTTGGGCTAGTGTTGAAAAAACACTTTTCGCACCTGTGTTAGTGTTGAAAAACCACTTTTTGCACTTGTGATGGTGTTGAAAAACCACTTTTCGCACTTGTGTTAGTGATGAAAAACCACTTTTCGCACTTGTGTTGGTGCAGGAAACCACTTCTGCACTTGTATTAGTGTGGAAAAACCACTTTTCACACTTGTGTTAGTGTTGAAAAACCACTTTTCGCACTTGTGTTAGTGTTGAAAAACCACTTTTCGCACTTGTGTTGGTGCAGGAAACCACTTTTGCACTTGTATTAGTGTAGAAAAACCACTTTTCGCACTTGTGTTATTGTTGAAAAACCACTTTTTGCACTTGTGTTAGTGTTGAAAAACCACTTTTCGCACTTGTGTTGGTGCAGGAAACCACTTTTGCACTTGTATTAGTGTAGAAAAAACACTTTTCGCACTTGTGTTAGTGTTGAAAAACCACTTTTCACACTTGTGTTAGTGTTGAAAAACCACTTTTCGCACTTGTGTTAGTGTTGAAAAACCACTTTTCGCACTTGTGTTAGTGTTGAAAAACCACTTTTCGCACTTGTGTTGGTGCAGGAAAACCACTTTTTGCACTTGTGATAGTGTCGAAAAACCACTTTTCGCACTTGTGTTAGTGTTGAAAAACCACTTTTCGCACTTGTGTTAGTGTTGAAAAACCACTTTTCGCACTTGTGTTAGTGTTGAAAAACCACTTTTTGCACTTGTGTTGTTGCAGGAAACCACTTTTGCACTTGTATTAGTGTGGAAAACCCACTTTTCGCACTTGTGTTAGTGTTGAAAAACCACTTTTTGCACTTGTGATGGTGTTGAAAAACCACTTTTCACACTTGTGTTAGTGTTGGAAAACCACTTTTCGCACTTGTGTTGTGCAGGAAACCACTTTTGCACTTGTATTAGTGTGGAAAAACCACTTTTCGCACTTGTGTTAGTGTTGAAAAACCACTTTTTGCACTTGCGTTGTTGCAGGAAACCACTTTTGCACTTGTATTAGTGTGGAAAAACCACTTTTCGCACTTGTGTTAGTGTTGAAAAACCACTTTTTGCACTTGTGATGGTGTTGAAAAACCACTTTTCGCACTTGTGTTAGTGTTGGAAAACCACTTTTGGCACTTGTATTAGTGTGGAAAAAACACTTTTTGCACTTGTGATAGTGTTGAAAAAACACTTTTCGCACTTGTGTTAGTGTTGAAAAACCACTTTTTGCACTTGTGTTGGTGCAGGAAACCACTTTTGCACTTGTATTAGTGTGGAAAAACCACTTTTCGCACTTGTGTTAGTTTTGAAAAACCACTTTTCGCAATTGTGTTAGTGTTGAAAAACCACTTTTCGCACTTGTGTTGGTGCAGGAACCCACTTTTGCACTTGTATTAGTGTGGATAAAACACTTTTTGCACTTGTGATAGTGTTGAAAAACCACTTTTCGCACTTGTGTTAGTGATCAAAAACCACTTTTCGCACTTGTGTTGGTGCAGGAAACCACTTTTGCACTTGTGTTAGTGTGGGAAAACCACTTTTTGCACTTGTGTTAGTGTTGAAAAACCACTTTTCGCACTTGTGTTAGTGTTGAAAAACCACTTTTCGCACTTGTGTTGGTGCAGGAAACCACTTTTGCACTTGTATTAGTGTGGAAAACCACTTTTCGCACTTGTGTTAGTGTTGAAAAACCACTTTTCGCACTTGTGTTAGTGTTGAAAAACCACTTTTTGCACTTGTGTTAGTGTTGAAAAACCACTTTTCGCACTTGTGTTAGTGCAGGAAACCACTTTTGCACTTGTATTAGTGTGGAAAAAACACTTTTTGCACTTGTGATAGTGTTGAAAAACCACTTTTCGCACTTGCGTTAGTGTGGAAAAAACACTTTTCGCACTTGTGTTAGTGTTGAAAAACCACTTTTTGCACTTGTGTTAGTGCAGGAAACCACTTTTGCACTTGTATTAGTGTGGAAAAAACACTTTTTGCACTTGTGATAGTGTTGAAAAACCACTTTTTGCACTTGTGATAGTGTTGAAAAACCACTTTTCGCACTTGTGTTAGTGTTGAAAAACCACTTTTCGCACTTGTGTTGGTGCAGGAAACCACTTTTGCACTTGTATTAGTGTGGAAAAACCACTTTTCGCACTTGTGTTAGTGTTGAAAAACCACTTTTCGCACTTGTGTTAGTGTTGAAAAACCACTTTTCGCACTTGTGTTGGTGCAGGAAACCACTTTTGCACTTGTATTAGTGTGGAAAAAACACTTTTTGCACTTGTGATAGTGTTGAAAAACCACTTTTCGCACTTGTGTTAGTGTTGAAAAACCACTTTTTGCACTTGGTGCAGGAAATTGGTGCAGGAAACCACTTTTGCACTTGTATTAGTGTGGAAAAACCACTTTTCGCACTTGTGTTAGTGTTGAAAAACCACTTTTCGCACTTGTGTTAGTGTTGAAAAACCACTTTTCGCACTTGTGTTAGTGTTGAAAAACCACTTTTTGCACTTGTGTTGTTGCAGGAAACCACTTTTGCACTTGTATTAGTGTGGAAAAACCACTTTTCGCACTTGTGTTAGTGTTGAAAAACCACTTTTTGCACTTGTGATGGTGTTGAAAAACCACTTTTCGCACTTGTGTTAGTGTTGGAAAACCACTTTTCGCACTTGTATTAGTGTGGAAAAAACACTTTTTGCACTTGTGATAGTGTTGAAAAACCACTTTTCGCACTTGTGTTAGTGTTGAAAAACCACTTTTCGCACTTGTGTTGGTGCAGGAAACCACTTTTGCACTTGTATTAGTGTGGAAAAACCACTTCTCGCACTTGTGTTAGTGTTGAAAAACCACTTTTCGCACTGGTGTTGGTGAAGGAAACCACTTTTCGCACTTGTGTTAGTGTTGAAAACCTACTTTTCGCACTTGTGTTAGTGTTGAAAAACCACTTTTCGCACTTGTGTTAGTGTTGAAAAACCACTTTTCGCACTTGTTTTGGTGCAGGAAACCACTTTTGCACTTGTATTAGTGTGGAAAATCCACTTTTTGCACTTGTGATAGTGTCGAAAAACCACTTTTCGCACTTGTGATAGTGTCGAAAAACCACTTTTCGCACTTGTGTTAGTGTTGAAAAACCACTTTTCGCACTTGTGTTAGTGTTGAAAAACCACTTTTTGCACTTGTGTTGTTGCAGGAAACCACTTTTGCACTTGTATTAGTGTGGAAAAACCACTTTTCGCACTTGTGTTAGTGTTGAAAAACCACTTTTTGCACTTGTGATGGTGTTGAAAAACCACTTTTCGCACTTGTGTTGGTGTTGGAAAACCACTTTTCGCACTTGTATTAGTGTGGAAAAAACACTTTTTGCACTTGTGATAGTATTGAAAAACCACTTTTTGCACTTGTGTTAGTGTTGAAAAACCACTTTTTGCACTTGTGTTGGTGCAGGAAACCACTTTTGCACTTGTATGAGTGTGGAAAAAACCACTTTTCGCACTTGTGTTAGTTTTGAAAAACCACTTTTCGCAATTGTGTTAGTGTTGAAAAACCACTTTTCGCACTTGTGTTGGTGCAGGAAACCACTTTTGCACTTGTATTAGTGTGGATAAAACACTTTTTGCACTTGTGATAGTGTTGAAAAACCACTTTTCGCACTTGTGTTAGTGATCAAAAACCACTTTTCGCACTTGTGTTGGTGCAGGAAACCACTTTTGCACTTGTATTAGTGTGGAAAAACAACTTTTCACACTTGTGTTAGTGTTGAAAAACCACTTTTCGCACTTGTGTTAGTGTTGAAAAACCACTTTTCGCACTTGTGTTGGTGCAGGAAACCACTTTTGCACTTGTGATAGTGTGGAAAAACCACTTTTTGCACTTGTGTTAGTGTTGAAAAACCACTTTTCGCACTTGTGTTAGTGTTGAAAAACCACTTTTCGCACTTGTGTTGGTGCAGGAAACCACTTTTGCACTTGTATTAGTGTGGAAAACCACTTTTCGCACTTGTGTTAGTGTTGAAAAACCACTTTTCGCACTTGTGTTAGTGTTGAAAAACCACTTTTTGCACTTGTGTTAGTGTTGAAAAACCACTTTTCGCACTTGTGTTGGTGCAGGAAACCACTTTTGCACTTGTATTAGTGTGGAAAAAACACTTTTTGCACTTGTGATAGTGTTGAAAAACCACTTTTCGCACTTGCGTTAGTGTGGAAAAAACACTTTTCGCACTTGTGTTAGTGTTGAAAAACCACTTTTTGCACTTGTGTTAGTGCAGGAAACCACTTTTGCACTTGTATTAGTGTGGAAAAAACACTTTTTGCACTTGTGATAGTGTTGAAAAACCACTTTTCGCACTTGTGTTAGTGTTGAAAAACCACTTTTCGCACTTGTGTTAGTGTTGAAAAACCACTTTTCGCACTTGTGTTGGTGCAGGAAACCACTTTTGCTCTTGTATTAGTGTGGAAAAAACACTTTTTGCACTTGTGATAGTGTTGAAAAACCACTTTTCGCACTTGTGTTAGTGTTGAAAAACCACTTTTCGCACTTGTGTTGGTGCAGGAAACCACTTTTGCACTTGTATTAGTGTGGAAAAACCACTTTTCGCACTTGTGTTAGTGTTGAAAAACCACTTTTCGCACTTGTGTTAGTGTTGAAAAACCACTTTTCGCACTTGTGTTGGTGCAGGAAACCACTTTTGCACTTGTATTAGTGTGGAAAAAACACTTTTTGCACTTGTGATAGTGTTGAAAAACCACTTTTCGCACTTGTGTTAGTGTTGAAAAACCACTTTTTGCACTTGGTGCAGGAAATTGGTGCAGGAAACCACTTTTGCACTTGTATTAGTGTGGAAAAACCACTTTTCGCACTTGTGTTAGTGTTGAAAAACCACTTTTCGCACTTGTGTTAGTGTTGAAAAACCACTTTTCGCACTTGTGTTAGTGTTGAAAAACCACTTTTCGCACTTGTGTTGGTGCAGGAAACCACTTTTGCACTTGTATTAGTGTGGAAAAACCACTTTTCGCACTTGTGTTAATGTTGAAAAACCACTTTTTGCACTTGGGCTAGTGTTGAAAAAACACTTTTCGCACCTGTGTTAGTGTTGAAAAACCACTTTTTGCACTTGTGATGGTGTTGAAAAACCACTTTTCGCACTTGTGTTAGTGATGAAAAACCACTTTTCGCACTTGTGTTGGTGCAGGAAACCACTTTTGCACTTGTATTAGTGTGGAAAAACCACTTTTCACACTTGTGTTAGTGTTGAAAAACCACTTTTCGCACTTGTGTTAGTGTTGAAAAACCACTTTTCGCACTTGTGTTGGTGCAGGAAACCACTTTTGCACTTGTATTAGTGTAGAAAAACCACTTTTCCCACTTGTGTTATTGTTGAAAAACCACTTTTTGCACTTGTGTTAGTGTTGAAAAACCACTTTTCGCACTTGTGTTGGTGCAGGAAACCACTTTTGCACTTGTATTAGTGTAGAAAAAACACTTTTCGCACTTGTGTTAGTGTTGAAAAACCACTTTTCACACTTGTGTTAGTGTTGAAAAACCACTTTTCGCACTTGTGTTAGTGTTGAAAAACCACTTTTCGCACTTGTGTTAGTGTTGAAAAACCACTTTTCGCACTTGTGTTGGTGCAGGAAAACCACTTTTTGCACTTGTGATAGTGTCGAAAAACCACTTTTCGCACTTGTGTTAGTGTTGAAAAACCACTTTTCGCACTTGTGTTAGTGTTGAAAAACCACTTTTCGCACTTGTGTTAGTGTTGAAAAACCACTTTTTGCACTTGTGTTGTTGCAGGAAACCACTTTTGCACTTGTATTAGTGTGGAAAACCCACTTTTCGCACTTGTGTTAGTGTTGAAAAAACACTTTTTGCACTTGTGATGGTGTTGAAAAACCACTTTTCGCACTTGTGTTAGTGTTGGAAAACCACTTTTCGCACTTGTGTTGTGCAGGAAACCACTTTTGCACTTGTATTAGTGTGGAAAAACCACTTTTCGCACTTGTGTTAGTGTTGAAAAACCACTTTTTGCACTTGCGTTGTTGCAGGAAACCACTTTTGCACTTGTATTAGTGTGGAAAAACCACTTTTCGCACTTGTGTTAGTGTTGAAAAACCACTTTTTGCACTTGTGATGGTGTTGAAAAACCACTTTTCGCACTTGTGTTAGTGTTGGAAAACCACTTTTGGCACTTGTATTAGTGTGGAAAAAACACTTTTTGCACTTGTGATAGTGTTGAAAAAACACTTTTCGCACTTGTGTTAGTGTTGAAAAACGACTTTTTGCACTTGTGTTGGTGCAGGAAACCACTTTTGCACTTGTATTAGTGTGGAAAAACCACTTTTCGCACTTGTGTTAGTTTTGAAAAACCACTTTTCGCAATTGTGTTAGTGTTGAAAAACCACTTTTCGCACTTGTGTTGGTGCAGGAACCCACTTTTGCACTTGTATTAGTGTGGATAAAACACTTTTTGCACTTGTGATAGTGTTGAAAAACCACTTTTCGCACTTGTGTTAGTGATCAAAAACCACTTTTCGCACTTGTGTTGGTGCAGGAAACCACTTTTGCACTTGAGTTAGTGTGGGAAAACCACTTTTTGCACTTGTGTTAGTGTTGAAAAACCACTTTTCGCACTTGTGTTAGTGTTGAAAAACCACTTTTCGCACTTGTGTTGGTGCAGGAAACCACTTTTGCACTTGTATTAGTGTGGAAAACCACTTTTCGCACTTGTGTTAGTGTTGAAAAACCACTTTTCGCACTTGTGTTAGTGTTGAAAAACCACTTTTTGCACTTGTGTTAGTGTTGAAAAACCACTTTTCGCACTTGTGTTGGTGCAGGAAACCACTTTTGCACTTGTATTAGTGTGGAAAAAACACTTTTTGCACTTGTGATAGTGTTGAAAAACCACTTTTCGCACTTGCGTTAGTGTGGAAAAAACAGTTTTCGCACTTGTGTTAGTGTTGAAAAACCACTTTTTGCACTTGTGTTAGTGCAGGAAACCACTTTTGCACTTGTATTAGTGTGGAAAAAACACTTTTTGCACTTGTGATAGTGTTGAAAAACCACTTTTTGCACTTGTGATAGTGTTGAAAAACCACTTTTCGCACTTGTGTTAGTGTTGAAAAACCACTTTTCGCACTTGTGTTGGTGCAGGAAACCACTTTTGCACTTGTATTAGTGTGGAAAAACCACTTTTCGCACTTGTGTTAGTGTTGAAAAACCACTTTTCGCACTTGTGTTAGTGTTGAAAAACCACTTTTCGCACTTGTGTTGGTGCAGGAAACCACTTTTGCACTTGTATTAGTGTGGAAAAAACACTTTTTGCACTTGTGATAGTGTTGAAAAACCACTTTTCGCACTTGTGTTAGTGTTGAAAAACCACTTTTTGCACTTGGTGCAGGAAATTGGTGCAGGAAACCACTTTTGCACTTGTATTAGTGTGGAAAAACCACTTTTCGCACTTGTGTTAGTGTTGAAAAACCACTTTTCGCACTTGTGTTAGTGTTGAAAAACCACTTTTCACACTTGTGTTAGTGTTGAAAAACCACTTTTCGCACTTGTGTTGGTGCAGGAAACCACTTTTGCACTTGTATTAGTGTGGAAAAACCACTTTTCGCACTTGTGTTAATGTTGAAAAACCACTTTTTGCACTTGGGTTAGTGTTGAAAAAACACTTTTCGCACCTGTGTTAGTGTTGAAAAACCACTTTTTGCACTTGTGATGGTGTTGAAAAACCACTTTTCGCACTTGTGTTAGTGATGAAAAACCACTTTTCGCACTTGTGTTGGTGCGGGAAACCACTTTTGCACTTGTATTAGTGTGGAAAAACCACTTTTCACACTTGTGTTAGTGTTGAAAAACCACTTTTCGCACTTGTGTTAGTGTTGAAAAACCACTTTTCGCACTTGTGTTGGTGCAGGAAACCACTTTTGCACTTGTATTAGTGTAGAAAAACCACTTTTCGCACTTGTGTTAGTGTTGAAAAAACACTTTTTGCACTTGTGTTAGTGTTGAAAAACCACTTTTCGCACTTGTGTTGGTGCAGGAAACCACTTTTGCACTTGTATTAGTGTAGAAAAAACACTTTTCGCACTTGTGTTAGTGTTGAAAAACCACTTTTCACACTTGTGTTAGTGTTGAAAAACCACTTTTTGCACTTGTGTTAGTGTTGAAAAACCACTTTTCGCACTTGTGTTAGTGTTGAAAAACCACTTTTCGCACTTGTGTTGGTGCAGGAAACCACTTTTGCACTTGTATTAGTGTGGAAAAACCACTTTTTGCACTTGTGATAGTGTCGAAAAACCACTTTTCGCACTTGTGTTAGTGTTGAAAAACCACTTTTCGCACTTGTGTTAGTGTTGAAGAACCACTTTTTGCACCTGTGTTGTTGCAGGAAACCACTTTTGCACTTGTATTAGTGTGGAAAACCCACTTTTCGCACTTGTGTTAGTGTTGAAAAACCACTTTTTGCACTTGTGATGGTGTTGAAAAACCACTTTTCGCACTTGTGTTAGTGTTGGAAAACCACTTTTCGCACTTGTGTTGTGCAGGAAACCACTTTTGCACTTGTATTAGTGTGGAAAAACCACTTTTCGCACTTGTGTTAGTGTTGAAAAACCACTTTTTGCACTTGTGTTGTTGCAGGAAACCACTTTTGCACTTGTATTAGTGTGGAAAAACCACTTTTCGCACTTGTGTTAGTGTTGAAAAACCACTTTTTGCACTTGTGATGGTGTTGAAAAACCACTTTTCGCACTTGTGTTAGTGTTGGAAAACCACTTTTGGCACTTGTATTAGTGTGGAAAAAACACTTTTTGCACTTGTGATAGTGTTGAAAAACCACTTTTTGCACTTGTGTTAGTGTTGAAAAACCACTTTTTGCACTTGTGTTGGTGCAGGAAACCACTTTTGCACTTGTATTAGTGTGGAAAAACCACTTTTCGCACTTGTGTTAGTTTTGAAAAACCACTTTTCGCAATTGTGTTAGTGTTGAAAAACCACTTTTTGCACTTGTGTTGGTGCAGGAAACCACTTTTGCACTTGTATTAGTGTGGATAAAACACTTTTTGCACTTGTGATAGTGTTGAAAAACCACTTTTCGCACTTGTGTTAGTGATCAAAAACCACTTTTCGCACTTGTGTTGGTGCAGGAAACCACTTTTGCACTTGTATTAGTGTGGAAAAACAACTTTTCACACTTGTGTTAGTGTTGAAAAACCACTTTTCGCACTTGTGTTAGTGTTGAAAAACCACTTTTCGCACTTGTGTTGGTGCAGGAAACCACTTTTGCACTTGTGTTAGTGTGGGAAAACCACTTTTTGCACTTGTGTTAGTGTTGAAAAACCACTTTTCGCACTTGTGTTAGTGTTGAAAAACCACTTTTCGCACTTGTGTTGGTGCAGGAAACCACTTTTGCACTTGTATTAGTGTGGAAAACCACTTTTCGCACTTGTGTTAGTGTTGAAAAACCACTTTTCGCACTTGTGTTAGTGTTGAAAAACCACTTTTTGTACTTGTGTTAGTGTTGAAAAACCACTTTTCGCACTTGTGTTGGTGCAGGAAACCACTTTTGCACTTGTATTAGTGTGGAAAAAACACTTTTTGCACTTGTGATAGTGTTGAAAAACCACTTTTCGCACTTGTGTTAGTGTTGAAAAACCACTTTTCGCACTTGTGTTAGTGTTGAAAAACCACTTTTCGCACTTGTGTTGGTGCAGGAAACCACTTTTGCACTTGTATTAGTGTGGAAAAAACACTTTTTGCACTTGTGATAGTGTTGAAAAACCACTTTTCGCACTTGTGTTAGTGTTGAAAAACCACTTTTTGCACTTGGTGCAGGAAATTGGTGCAGGAAACCACTTTTGCACTTGTATTAGTGTGGAAAAACCACTTTTCGCACTTGTGTTAGTGTTGAAAAACCACTTTTCGCACTTGTGTTAGTGTTGAAAAACCACTTTTCGCACTTGTGTTTGTGTTGAAAAACCACTTTTCGCACTTGTGTTAGTGTTGAAAAACCACTTTTGGCACTTGTGTTGTTGCAGGAAACCACTTTTGCACTTGTATAAGTGTGGAAAAACCACTTTTCGCACTTGTGTTAATGTTGAAAAACCACTTTTTGCACCTGGGTTAGTGTTGAAAAACCACTTTTTGCACTTGTGATGGTGTTGAAAAACCACTTTTCGCACTTGTGTTAGTGATGAAAAACCACTTTTCGCACTTGTGTTGGTGCAGGAAACCACTTTTGCACTTGTATTAGTGTGGAAAAACCACTTTTTACACTTGTGTTAGTGTTGAAAAACCACTTTTCGCACTTGTGTTAGTGTTGAAAAACCACTTTTCGCACTTGTGTTGGTGCAGGAAACCACTTTTGCACTTGTATTAGTGTAGAAAAACCACTTTTCGCACTTGTGTTAGTGTTGAAAAACCACTTTTTGCACTTGTGTTAGTGTTGAAAAACCACTTTTCGCACTTGTGTTGGTGCGGGAAACCACTTTTGCACTTGTATTAGTGTAGAAAAAACACTTTTCGCACTTGTGTTAGTGTTGAAAAACCACTTTTCACACTTGTGTTAGTGTTGAAAAACCACTTTTCGCACTTGTGTTAGTGTTGAAAAACCACTTTTCGCACTTGTGTTAGTGTTGAAAAACCACTTTTCACACTTGTGTTGGTGCAGGAAACCACTTTTGCACTTGTATTAGTGTGGAAAAACCACTTCTTGCACTTGTGATAGTGTCGAAAAACCACTTTTCGCACTTGTGTTAGTGTTGAAAAACCACTTTTCGCACTTGTGTTAGTGTTGAAAAACCACTTTTTGCACTTGTGTTGTTGCAGGAAACCACTTTTGCACTTGTATTAGTGTGGAAAACCCACTTTTCTCACTTGTGTTAGTGTTGAAAAACCACTTTTGCACTTGTGATGGTGTTGAAAAACCACTTTTCGCACTTGTGTTAGTGTTGGAAAACCACTTTTCGCACTTGTGTTGTGCAGGAAACCACTTTTGCACTTGTATTAGTGTGGCAAAACCACTTTTCGCACTTGTGTTAGTGTTGAAAAACCACTTTTCGCACTTGTGTTAGTGTTAAAAAAAACCACTTTTCGCACTTGTGTTGGTGCAGGAAACCACTTTTGCACTTGTATTAGTGTGGAAAAAACACTTTTTGCACTTGTGATAGTGTTGAAAAACCACTTTTCGCACTTGTGTTAGTGTTGAAAAACCACTTTTTGCACTTGTGATGGTGTTGAAAAACCACTTTTCGCACTTGTGTTAGTGTTGGAAAACCACTTTTCGCACTTGTATTAGTGTGGAAAAAACACTTTTTGCACTTGTGATAGTGTTGAAAAACCACTTTTCGCACTTGTGTTAGTGTTGAAAAACCACTTTTCGCACTTGTGTTGGTGCAGGAAACCACTTTTGCACTTGTATTAGTGTAGAAAAACCACTTTTCGCACTTGTGTTAGTGTTGAAAAAACACTTTTTGCACTTGTGTTAGTGTTGAAAAACCACTTTTCGCACTTGTGTTGGTGCAGGAAACCACTTTTGCACTTGTATTAGTGTAGAAAAAACACTTTTCGCACTTGTGTTAGTGTTGAAAAACCACTTTTCACACTTGTGTTAGTGTTGAAAAACCACTTTTTGCACTTGTGTTAGTGTTGAAAAACCACTTTTCGCACTTGTGTTAGTGTTGAAAAACCACTTTTCGCACTTGTGTTGGTGCAGGAAACCACTTTTGCACTTGTATTAGTGTGGAAAAACCACTTTTTGCACTTGTGATAGTGTCGAAAAACCACTTTTCGCACTTGTGTTAGTGTTGAAAAACCACTTTTCGCACTTGTGTTAGTGTTGAAGAACCACTTTTTGCACCTGTGTTGTTGCAGGAAACCACTTTTGCACTTGTATTAGTGTGGAAAACCCACTTTTCGCACTTGTGTTAGTGTTGAAAAACCACTTTTTGCACTTGTGATGGTGTTGAAAAACCACTTTTCGCACTTGTGTTAGTGTTGGAAAACCACTTTTCGCACTTGTGTTGTGCAGGAAACCACTTTTGCACTTGTATTAGTGTGGAAAAACCACTTTTCGCACTTGTGTTAGTGTTGAAAAACCACTTTTTGCACTTGTGTTGTTGCAGGAAACCACTTTTGCACTTGTATTAGTGTGGAAAAACCACTTTTCGCACTTGTGTTAGTGTTGAAAAACCACTTTTTGCACTTGTGATGGTGTTGAAAAACCACTTTTCGCACTTGTGTTAGTGTTGGAAAACCACTTTTGGCACTTGTATTAGTGTGGAAAAAACACTTTTTGCACTTGTGATAGTGTTGAAAAACCACTTTTTGCACTTGTGTTAGTGTTGAAAAACCACTTTTTGCACTTGTGTTGGTGCAGGAAACCACTTTTGCACTTGTATTAGTGTGGAAAAACCACTTTTCGCACTTGTGTTAGTTTTGAAAAACCACTTTTCGCAATTGTGTTAGTGTTGAAAAACCACTTTTTGCACTTGTGTTGGTGCAGGAAACCACTTTTGCACTTGTATTAGTGTGGATAAAACACTTTTTGCACTTGTGATAGTGTTGAAAAACCACTTTTCGCACTTGTGTTAGTGATCAAAAACCACTTTTCGCACTTGTGTTGGTGCAGGAAACCACTTTTGCACTTGTATTAGTGTGGAAAAACAACTTTTCACACTTGTGTTAGTGTTGAAAAACCACTTTTCGCACTTGTGTTAGTGTTGAAAAACCACTTTTCGCACTTGTGTTGGTGCAGGAAACCACTTTTGCACTTGTGTTAGTGTGGGAAAACCACTTTTTGCACTTGTGTTAGTGTTGAAAAACCACTTTTCGCACTTGTGTTAGTGTTGAAAAACCACTTTTCGCACTTGTGTTGGTGCAGGAAACCACTTTTGCACTTGTATTAGTGTGGAAAACCACTTTTCGCACTTGTGTTAGTGTTGAAAAACCACTTTTCGCACTTGTGTTAGTGTTGAAAAACCACTTTTTGTACTTGTGTTAGTGTTGAAAAACCACTTTTCGCACTTGTGTTGGTGCAGGAAACCACTTTTGCACTTGTATTAGTGTGGAAAAAACACTTTTTGCACTTGTGATAGTGTTGAAAAACCACTTTTCGCACTTGTGTTAGTGTTGAAAAACCACTTTTCGCACTTGTGTTAGTGTTGAAAAACCACTTTTCGCACTTGTGTTGGTGCAGGAAACCACTTTTGCACTTGTATTAGTGTGGAAAAAACACTTTTTGCACTTGTGATAGTGTTGAAAAACCACTTTTCGCACTTGTGTTAGTGTTGAAAAACCACTTTTTGCACTTGGTGCAGGAAATTGGTGCAGGAAACCACTTTTGCACTTGTATTAGTGTGGAAAAACCACTTTTCGCACTTGTGTTAGTGTTGAAAAACCACTTTTCGCACTTGTGTTAGTGTTGAAAAACCACTTTTCGCACTTGTGTTTGTGTTGAAAAACCACTTTTCGCACTTGTGTTAGTGTTGAAAAACCACTTTTGGCACTTGTGTTGTTGCAGGAAACCACTTTTGCACTTGTATAAGTGTGGAAAAACCACTTTTCGCACTTGTGTTAATGTTGAAAAACCACTTTTTGCACCTGGGTTAGTGTTGAAAAACCACTTTTTGCACTTGTGATGGTGTTGAAAAACCACTTTTCGCACTTGTGTTAGTGATGAAAAACCACTTTTCGCACTTGTGTTGGTGCAGGAAACCACTTTTGCACTTGTATTAGTGTGGAAAAACCACTTTTTACACTTGTGTTAGTGTTGAAAAACCACTTTTCGCACTTGTGTTAGTGTTGAAAAACCACTTTTCGCACTTGTGTTGGTGCAGGAAACCACTTTTGCACTTGTATTAGTGTAGAAAAACCACTTTTCGCACTTGTGTTAGTGTTGAAAAACCACTTTTTGCACTTGTGTTAGTGTTGAAAAACCACTTTTCGCACTTGTGTTGGTGCGGGAAACCACTTTTGCACTTGTATTAGTGTAGAAAAAACACTTTTCGCACTTGTGTTAGTGTTGAAAAACCACTTTTCACACTTGTGTTAGTGTTGAAAAACCACTTTTCGCACTTGTGTTAGTGTTGAAAAACCACTTTTCGCACTTGTGTTAGTGTTGAAAAACCACTTTTCACACTTGTGTTGGTGCAGGAAACCACTTTTGCACTTGTATTAGTGTGGAAAAACCACTTCTTGCACTTGTGATAGTGTCGAAAAACCACTTTTCGCACTTGTGTTAGTGTTGAAAAACCACTTTTCGCACTTGTGTTAGTGTTGAAAAACCACTTTTTGCACTTGTGTTGTTGCAGGAAACCACTTTTGCACTTGTATTAGTGTGGAAAACCCACTTTTCTCACTTGTGTTAGTGTTGAAAAACCACTTTTGCACTTGTGATGGTGTTGAAAAACCACTTTTCGCACTTGTGTTAGTGTTGGAAAACCACTTTTCGCACTTGTGTTGTGCAGGAAACCACTTTTGCACTTGTATTAGTGTGGCAAAACCACTTTTCGCACTTGTGTTAGTGTTGAAAAACCACTTTTCGCACTTGTGTTAGTGTTAAAAAAAACCACTTTTCGCACTTGTGTTGGTGCAGGAAACCACTTTTGCACTTGTATTAGTGTGGAAAAAACACTTTTTGCACTTGTGATAGTGTTGAAAAACCACTTTTCGCACTTGTGTTAGTGTTGAAAAACCACTTTTTGCACTTGTGATGGTGTTGAAAAACCACTTTTCGCACTTGTGTTAGTGTTGGAAAACCACTTTTCGCACTTGTATTAGTGTGGAAAAAACACTTTTTGCACTTGTGATAGTGTTGAAAAACCACTTTTCGCACTTGTGTTAGTGTTGAAAAACCACTTTTCGCACTTGTGTTGGTGCAGGAAACCACTTTTGCACTTGTATTAGTGTGGAAAAACCACTTCTCGCACTTGTGTTAGTGTTGAAAAACCACTTTTCGCACTGGTGTTGGTGAAGGAAACCACTTTTCGCACTTGTGTTAGTGTTGAAAACCCACTTTTCGCACTTGTGTTAGTGTTGAAAAACCACTTTTCGCACTTGTGTTAGTGTTGAAAAACCACTTTTCGCACTTGTTTTGGTGCAGGAAACCACTTTTGCACTTGTATTAGTGTGGAAAACCCACTTTTTGCACTTGTGTTAGTGTTGAAAACCCACTTTTCGCACTTGTGTTAGTGTTGAAAAACCACTTTTCGCACTTGTGTTAGTGTTGAAAAACCACTTTTCGCACTTGTGTTGGTGCAGGAAACCACTTTTGCACTTGTATTAGTGTGGAAAAACCACTTTTCGCACTTGTGTTAGTGTTGAAAAACCACTTTTCGCACTTGTGTTAGTGTTGAAAAACCACTTTTCGCACTTGTGTTTGTGTTGAAAAACCACTTTTCGCACTTGTGTTAGTGTTGAAAAACCACTTTTGGCACTTGTGTTGTTGCAGGAAACCACTTTTGCACTTGTATTAGTGTGGAAAAACCACTTTTCGCACTGGTGTTAATGTTGAAAAACCACTTTTTGCACCTGGGTTAGTGTTGAAAAACCACTTTTTGCACTTGTGATGGTGTTGAAAAACCACTTTTCGCACTTGTGTTAGTGATGAAAAACCACTTTTCGCACTTGTGTTGGTGCAGGAAACCACTTTTGCACTTGTATTAGTGTGGAAAAACCACTTTTTACACTTGTGTTAGTGTTGAAAAACCACTTTTCGCACTTGTGTTAGTGTTGAAAAACCACTTTTCGCACTTGTGTTGGTGCAGGAAACCACTTTTGCACTTGTATTAGTGTAGAAAAACCACTTTTCGCACTTGTGTTAGTGTTGAAAAACCACTTTTTGCACTTGTGTTAGTGTTGAAAAACCACTTTTCGCACTTGTGTTGGTGCAGGAAACCACTTTTGCACTTGTATTAGTGTAGAAAAAACACTTTTCGCACTTGTGTTAGTGTTGAAAAACCACTTTTCACACTTGTGTTAGTGTTGAAAAACCACTTTTCGCACTTGTGTTAGTGTTGAAAAACCACTTTTCGCACTTGTGTTAGTGTTGAAAAACCACTTTTCGCACTTGTGTTGGTGCAGGAAACCACTTTTGCACTTGTATTAGTGTGGAAAAACCACTTCTTGCACTTGTGATAGTGTCGAAAAACCACTTTTCGCACTTGTGTTAGTGTTGAAAAACCACTTTTCGCACTTGTGTTAGTGTTGAAAAACCACTTTTTGCACTTGTGTTGTTGCAGGAAACCACTTTTGCACTTGTATTAGTGTGGAAAACCCACTTTTCTCACTTGTGTTAGTGTTGAAAAACCACTTTTTGCACTTGTGATGGTGTTGAAAAACCACTTTTCGCACTTGTGTTAGTGTTGGAAAACCACTTTTCGCACTTGTGTTGTGCAGGAAACCACTTTTGCACTTGTATTAGTGTGGAAAAACCACTTTTCGCACTTGTGTTAGTGTTGAAAAACCACTTTTCGCACTTGTGTTAGTGTTAAAAAAAACCACTTTTCGCACTTGTGTTGGTGCAGGAAACCACTTTTGCACTTGTATTAGTGTGGAAAAAACACTTTTTGCACTTGTGATAGTGTTGAAAAACCACTTTTCGCACTTGTGTTAGTGTTGAAAAACCACTTTTTGCACTTGTGATGGTGTTGAAAAACCACTTTTCGCACTTGTGTTAGTGTTGGAAAACCACTTTTCGCACTTGTATTAGTGTGGAAAAAACACTTTTTGCACTTGTGATAGTGTTGAAAAACCACTTTTCGCACTTGTGTTAGTGTTGAAAAACCACTTTTCGCACTTGTGTTTGTGCAGGAAACCACTTTTGCACTTGTATTAGTGTGGAAAAACCACTTCTCGCACTTGTGTTAGTGTTGAAAAACCACTTTTCGCACTGGTGTTGGTGAAGGAAACCACTTTTCGCACTTGTGTTAGTGTTGAAAACCCACTTTTCGCACTTGTGTTAGTGTTGAAAAACCACTTTTCGCACTTGTGTTAGTGTTGAAAAACCACTTTTCGCACTTGTTTTGGTGCAGGAAACCACTTTTGCACTTGTATTAGTGTGGAAAACCCACTTTTTGCACTTGTGATAGTGTCGAAAAACCACTTTTCGCACTTGTGTTAGTGTTGAAAAACCACTTTTCGCACTTGTGTTAGTGTTGAAAAACCACTTTTTGCACTTGTGTTGTTGCAGGAAACCACTTTTGCACTTGTATTAGTGTGGAAAAACCACTTTTCGCACTTGTGTTAGTGTTGAAAAACCACTTTTTGCACTTGTGATGGTGTTGAAAAACCACTTTTTGCACTTGTGTTGTTGCAGGAAACCACTTTTGCACTTGTATTAGTGTGGAAAAACCACTTTTCGCACTTGTGTTAGTGTTGAAAAACCACTTTTCGCACTTGTGTTAGTGTTGGAAAACCACTTTTCGCACTTGTATTAGTGTGGAAAAAACACTTTTTGCACTTGTGATAGTGTTGAAAAACCACTTTTCGCACTTGTGTTGGTGCAGGAAACCACTTTTGCACTTGTATTAGTGTGGAAAAACCACTTTTCGCACTTGTGTTAGTTTTGAAAAACCACTTTTCGCAATTATGTTAGTGTTGAAAAACCACTTTTCGCACTTGTGTTGGTGCAGGAAACCACTTTTGCACTTGTATTAGTGTGGATAAAACACTTTTTGCACTTGTGATAGTGTTGAAAAACCACTTTTCGCACTTGTGTTAGTGATCAAAAACCACTTTTCGCACTTGTGTTGGTGCAGGAAACCACTTTTGCACTTGTATTAGTGTGGAAAAACAACTTTTCACACATGTGTTAGTGTTGAAAAACCACTTTTCGCACTTGTGTTAGTGTTGAAAAACCACTTTTCGCACTTGTGTTGGTGCAGGAAACCACTTTTGCACTTGTGTTAGTGTGGAAAAACCACTTTTTGCACTTGTGTTAGTGTTGAAAAACCACTTTTCGCACTTGTGTTAGTGTTGAAAAACCACTTTTCGCACTTGTGTTGGTGCAGGAAACCACTTTTGCACTTGTATTAGTGTGGAAAACCACTTTTCGCACTCCTGTTAGTGTTGAAAAACCACTTTTCGCACTTGTGTTAGTGTTGAAAAAACACTTTTTGCACTTGTGTTAGTGTTGAAAAACCACTTTTCGCACTTGTGTTGGTGTGGAAACCACTTTTGCACTTGTATTAGTGTGGAAAAAACACTTTTTGCACTTGTGATAGTGTTGAAAAACCACTTTTCGCACTTGTGTTAGTGTGGAAAAAACACTTTTCGCACTTGTGTTAGTGTTGAAAAACCACTTTTTGCACTTGTGTTAGTGCAGGAAACCACTTTTGCACTTGTATTAGTGTGGCAAAAACACTTTTTGCACTTGTGATAGTGTTGAAAAACCACTTTTCGCACTTGTGTTAGTGTTGAAAAACCACTTTTTGCACTTGTGTTAGTGTTGAAAAACCACTTTTCGCACTTGTGTTGGTGCAGGAAACCACTTTTGCTCTTGTATTAGTGTGGAAAAAAAACACTTTTTGCACTTGTGTTAGTGTTGAAAAACCACTTTTCGCACTTGTGTTGGTGCAGGAAACCACTTTTGCACTTGTATTAGTGTGGAAAAACCACTTTTCGCACTTGTGTTAGTGTTGAAAAACCACTTTTCGCACTTGTGTTAGTGTTGAAAAACCACTTTTCGCACTTGTGTTTGTGTTGAAAAACCACTTTTCGCACTTGTGTTAGTGTTGAAAAACCACTTTTGGCACTTGTGTTGTTGCAGGAAACCACTTTTGCACTTGTATTAGTGTGGAAAAACCACTTTTCGCACTGGTGTTAATGTTGAAAAACCACTTTTTGCACCTGGGTTAGTGTTGAAAAACCACTTTTTGCACTTGTGATGGTGTTGAAAAACCACTTTTCGCACTTGTGTTAGTGATGAAAAACCACTTTTCGCACTTGTGTTGGTGCAGGAAACCACTTTTGCACTTGTATTAGTGTGGAAAAACCACTTTTTACACTTGTGTTAGTGTTGAAAAACCACTTTTCGCACTTGTGTTAGTGTTGAAAAACCACTTTTCGCACTTGTGTTGGTGCAGGAAACCACTTTTGCACTTGTATTAGTGTAGAAAAACCACTTTTCGCACTTGTGTTAGTGTTGAAAAACCACTTTTTGCACTTGTGTTAGTGTTGAAAAACCACTTTTCGCACTTGTGTTGGTGCAGGAAACCACTTTTGCACTTGTATTAGTGTAGAAAAAACACTTTTCGCACTTGTGTTAGTGTTGAAAAACCACTTTTCACACTTGTGTTAGTGTTGAAAAACCACTTTTCGCACTTGTGTTAGTGTTGAAAAACCACTTTTCGCACTTGTGTTAGTGTTGAAAAACCACTTTTCGCACTTGTGTTGGTGCAGGAAACCACTTTTGCACTTGTATTAGTGTGGAAAAACCACTTCTTGCACTTGTGATAGTGTCGAAAACCACTTTTCGCACTTGTGTTAGTGTTGAAAAACCACTTTTCGCACTTGTGTTAGTGTTGAAAAACCACTTTTTGCACTTGTGTTGTTGCAGGAAACCACTTTTGCACTTGTATTAGTGTGGAAAACCCACTTTTCTCACTTGTGTTAGTGTTGAAAAACCACTTTTTGCACTTGTGATGGTGTTGAAAAACCACTTTTCGCACTTGTGTTAGTGTTGGAAAACCACTTTTCGCACTTGTGTTGTGCAGGAAACCACTTTTGCACTTGTATTAGTGTGGAAAAACCACTTTTCGCACTTGTGTTAGTGTTGAAAAACCACTTTTCGCACTTGTGTTAGTGTTAAAAAAAACCACTTTTCGCACTTGTGTTGGTGCAGGAAACCACTTTTGCACTTGTATTAGTGTGGAAAAAACACTTTTTGCACTTGTGATAGTGTTGAAAAACCACTTTTCGCACTTGTGTTAGTGTTGAAAAACCACTTTTTGCACTTGTGATGGTGTTGAAAAACCACTTTTCGCACTTGTGTTAGTGTTGGAAAACCACTTTTCGCACTTGTATTAGTGTGGAAAAAACACTTTTTGCACTTGTGATAGTGTTGAAAAACCACTTTTCGCACTTGTGTTAGTGTTGAAAAACCACTTTTCGCACTTGTGTTTGTGCAGGAAACCACTTTTGCACTTGTATTAGTGTGGAAAAACCACTTCTCGCACTTGTGTTAGTGTTGAAAAACCACTTTTCGCACTGGTGTTGGTGAAGGAAACCACTTTTCGCACTTGTGTTAGTGTTGAAAACCCACTTTTCGCACTTGTGTTAGTGTTGAAAAACCACTTTTCGCACTTGTGTTAGTGTTGAAAAACCACTTTTCGCACTTGTTTTGGTGCAGGAAACCACTTTTGCACTTGTATTAGTGTGGAAAACCCACTTTTTGCACTTGTGATAGTGTCGAAAAACCACTTTTCGCACTTGTGTTAGTGTTGAAAAACCACTTTTCGCACTTGTGTTAGTGTTGAAAAACCACTTTTTGCACTTGTGTTGTTGCAGGAAACCACTTTTGCACTTGTATTAGTGTGGAAAAACCACTTTTCGCACTTGTGTTAGTGTTGAAAAACCACTTTTTGCACTTGTGATGGTGTTGAAAAACCACTTTTTGCACTTGTGTTGTTGCAGGAAACCACTTTTGCACTTGTATTAGTGTGGAAAAACCACTTTTCGCACTTGTGTTAGTGTTGAAAAACCACTTTTCGCACTTGTGTTAGTGTTGGAAAACCACTTTTCGCACTTGTATTAGTGTGGAAAAAACACTTTTTGCACTTGTGATAGTGTTGAAAAACCACTTTTCGCACTTGTGTTGGTGCAGGAAACCACTTTTGCACTTGTATTAGTGTGGAAAAACCACTTTTCGCACTTGTGTTAGTTTTGAAAAACCACTTTTCGCAATTATGTTAGTGTTGAAAAACCACTTTTCGCACTTGTGTTGGTGCAGGAAACCACTTTTGCACTTGTATTAGTGTGGATAAAACACTTTTTGCACTTGTGATAGTGTTGAAAAACCACTTTTCGCACTTGTGTTAGTGATCAAAAACCACTTTTCGCACTTGTGTTGGTGCAGGAAACCACTTTTGCACTTGTATTAGTGTGGAAAAACAACTTTTCACACATGTGTTAGTGTTGAAAAACCACTTTTCGCACTTGTGTTAGTGTTGAAAAACCACTTTTCGCACTTGTGTTGGTGCAGGAAACCACTTTTGCACTTGTGTTAGTGTGGAAAAACCACTTTTTGCACTTGTGTTAGTGTTGAAAAACCACTTTTCGCACTTGTGTTAGTGTTGAAAAACCACTTTTCGCACTTGTGTTGGTGCAGGAAACCACTTTTGCACTTGTATTAGTGTGGAAAACCACTTTTCGCACTCCTGTTAGTGTTGAAAAACCACTTTTCGCACTTGTGTTAGTGTTGAAAAACCACTTTTTGCACTTGTGTTAGTGTTGAAAAACCACTTTTCGCACTTGTGTTGGTGTGGAAACCACTTTTGCACTTGTATTAGTGTGGAAAAAACACTTTTTGCACTTGTGATAGTGTTGAAAAACCACTTTTCGCACTTGTGTTAGTGTGGAAAAAACACTTTTCGCACTTGTGTTAGTGTTGAAAAACCACTTTTTGCACTTGTGTTAGTGCAGGAAACCACTTTTGCACTTGTATTAGTGTGGCAAAAACACTTTTTGCACTTGTGATAGTGTTGAAAAACCACTTTTCGCACTTGTGTTAGTGTTGAAAAACCACTTTTTGCACTTGTGTTAGTGTTGAAAAACCACTTTTCGCACTTGTGTTGGTGCAGGAAACCACTTTTGCTCTTGTATTAGTGTGGAAAAAAAACACTTTTTGCACTTGTGATAGTGTTGAAAAACCACTTTTCGCACTTGTGTTAGTGTTGAAAAACCACTTTTCGCACTTGTGTTGGTGCAGGAAACCACTTTTGCACTTGTATTAGTGTGGAAAAACCACTTTTCGCACTTGTGTTAGTGTTGAAAAACCACTTTTCGCACTTGTGTTAGTGTTGAAAAACCACTTTTCGCACTTGTGTTGGTGCAGGAAACCACTTTTGCACTTGTATTAGTGTGGAAAAAACACTTTTTGCACTTGTGATAGTGTTGAAAAACCACTTTTCGCACTTGTGTTAGTGTTGAAAAACCACTTTTTGCACTTGGTGCAGGAAATTGGTGCAGGAAACCACTTTTGCACTTGTATTAGTGTGGAAAAACCACTTTTGCACTTGTATTAGTGTGGAAAAACCACTTTTCGCACTTGTGTTAATGTTGAAAAACCACTTTTTGCACTTGGGTTAGTGTTGAAAAAACACTTTTCGCACCTGTGTTAGTGTTGAAAAACCACTTTTTGCACTTGTGATGGTGTTGAAAAACCACTTTTCGCACTTGTGTTAGTGATGAAAAACCACTTTTCGCACTTGTGTTGGTGCAGGAAACCACTTTTGCACTTGTATTAGTGT
This sequence comes from Myxine glutinosa, assembly GCF_964187855.1. NCBI lineage: Eukaryota > Metazoa > Chordata > Myxini > Myxiniformes > Myxinidae > Myxine > Myxine glutinosa. Next base: position 100,823,722 of record NC_136264.1, read on the forward strand.
GGAAAAACCACTTTTCACACTTGTGTTAGTGTTGAAAAACCACTTTTCGCACTTGTGTTAGTGTTGAAAAACCACTTTTCGCACTTGTGTTGGTGCAGGAAACCACTTTTGCACTTGTATTAGTGTAGAAAAACCACTTTTCGCACTTGTGTTAGTGTTGAAAAACCACTTTTTGCACTTGTGTTAGTGTTGAAAAACCACTTTTCGCACTTGTGTTGGTGCAGGAAACCACTTTTGCACTTGTATTAGTGTAGAAAAAACACTTTTCGCACTTGTGTTAGTGTTGAAAAACCACTTTTCACACTTGTGTTAGTGTTGAAAAACCACTTTTCGCACTTGTGTTAGTGTTGAAAAACCACTTTTCGCACTTGTGTTAGTGTTGAAAAACCACTTTTCGCACTTGTGTTGGTGCAGGAAACCACTTTTGCACTTGTATTAGTGTGGAAAACCCACTTTTTGCACTTGTGATAGTGTCGAAAAACCACTTTTCGCACTTGTGATAGTGTCGAAAAACCACTTTTCGCACTTGTGTTAGTGTTGAAAAACCACTTTTCGCACTTGTGTTGGTGCAGGAAACCACTTTTGCACTTGTATTAGTGTGGAAAAACCACTTCTCGCACTTGTGTTAGTGTTGAAAAACCACTTTTCGCACTGGTGTTGGTGAAGGAAACCACTTTTCGCACTTGTGTTAGTGTTGAAAACCCACTTTTCGCACTTGTGTTAGTGTTGAAAAACCACTTTTCGCACTTGTGTTAGTGTTGAAAAACCACTTTTCGCACTTGTTTTGGTGCAGGAAACCACTTTTGCACTTGTATTAGTGTGGAAAACCCACTTTTTGCACTTGTGTTAGTGTTGAAAACCCACTTTTCGCACTTGTGTTAGTGTTGAAAAACCACTTTTCGCACTTGTGTTAGTGTTGAAAAACCACTTTTCGCACTTGTGTTGGTGCAGGAAACCACTTTTGCACTTGTATTAGTGTGGAAAAACCACTTTTCGCACTTGTGTTAGTGTTGAAAAACCACTTTTCGCACTTGTGTTAGTGTTGAAAAACCACTTTTCGCACTTGTGTTTGTGTTGAAAAACCACTTTTCGCACTTGTGTTAGTGTTGAAAAACCACTTTTGGCACTTGTGTTGTTGCAGGAAACCACTTTTGCACTTGTATTAGTGTGGAAAAACCACTTTTCGCACTGGTGTTAATGTTGAAAAACCACTTTTTGCACCTGGGTTAGTGTTGAAAAACCACTTTTTGCACTTGTGATGGTGTTGAAAAACCACTTTTCGCACTTGTGTTAGTGATGAAAAACCACTTTTCGCACTTGTGTTGGTGCAGGAAACCACTTTTGCACTTGTATTAGTGTGGAAAAACCACTTTTTACACTTGTGTTAGTGTTGAAAAACCACTTTTCGCACTTGTGTTAGTGTTGAAAAACCACTTTTCGCACTTGTGTTGGTGCAGGAAACCACTTTTGCACTTGTATTAGTGTAGAAAAACCACTTTTCGCACTTGTGTTAGTGTTGAAAAACCACTTTTTGCACTTGTGTTAGTGTTGAAAAACCACTTTTCGCACTTGTGTTGGTGCAGGAAACCACTTTTGCACTTGTATTAGTGTAGAAAAAACACTTTTCGCACTTGTGTTAGTGTTGAAAAACCACTTTTCACACTTGTGTTAGTGTTGAAAAACCACTTTTCGCACTTGTGTTAGTGTTGAAAAACCACTTTTCGCACTTGTGTTAGTGTTGAAAAACCACTTTTCGCACTTGTGTTGGTGCAGGAAACCACTTTTGCACTTGTATTAGTGTGGAAAAACCACTTCTTGCACTTGTGATAGTGTCGAAAAACCACTTTTCGCACTTGTGTTAGTGTTGAAAAACCACTTTTCGCACTTGTGTTAGTGTTGAAAAACCACTTTTTGCACTTGTGTTGTTGCAGGAAACCACTTTTGCACTTGTATTAGTGTGGAAAACCCACTTTTCTCACTTGTGTTAGTGTTGAAAAACCACTTTTTGCACTTGTGATGGTGTTGAAAAACCACTTTTCGCACTTGTGTTAGTGTTGGAAAACCACTTTTCGCACTTGTGTTGTGCAGGAAACCACTTTTGCACTTGTATTAGTGTGGAAAAACCACTTTTCGCACTTGTGTTAGTGTTGAAAAACCACTTTTCGCACTTGTGTTAGTGTTAAAAAAAACCACTTTTCGCACTTGTGTTGGTGCAGGAAACCACTTTTGCACTTGTATTAGTGTGGAAAAAACACTTTTTGCACTTGTGATAGTGTTGAAAAACCACTTTTCGCACTTGTGTTAGTGTTGAAAAACCACTTTTTGCACTTGTGATGGTGTTGAAAAACCACTTTTCGCACTTGTGTTAGTGTTGGAAAACCACTTTTCGCACTTGTATTAGTGTGGAAAAAACACTTTTTGCACTTGTGATAGTGTTGAAAAACCACTTTTCGCACTTGTGTTAGTGTTGAAAAACCACTTTTCGCACTTGTGTTTGTGCAGGAAACCACTTTTGCACTTGTATTAGTGTGGAAAAACCACTTCTCGCACTTGTGTTAGTGTTGAAAAACCACTTTTCGCACTGGTGTTGGTGAAGGAAACCACTTTTCGCACTTGTGTTAGTGTTGAAAACCCACTTTTCGCACTTGTGTTAGTGTTGAAAAACCACTTTTCGCACTTGTGTTAGTGTTGAAAAACCACTTTTCGCACTTGTTTTGGTGCAGGAAACCACTTTTGCACTTGTATTAGTGTGGAAAACCCACTTTTTGCACTTGTGATAGTGTCGAAAAACCACTTTTCGCACTTGTGTTAGTGTTGAAAAACCACTTTTCGCACTTGTGTTAGTGTTGAAAAACCACTTTTTGCACTTGTGTTGTTGCAGGAAACCACTTTTGCACTTGTATTAGTGTGGAAAAACCACTTTTCGCACTTGTGTTAGTGTTGAAAAACCACTTTTTGCACTTGTGATGGTGTTGAAAAACCACTTTTTGCACTTGTGTTGTTGCAGGAAACCACTTTTGCACTTGTATTAGTGTGGAAAAACCACTTTTCGCACTTGTGTTAGTGTTGAAAAACCACTTTTCGCACTTGTGTTAGTGTTGGAAAACCACTTTTCGCACTTGTATTAGTGTGGAAAAAACACTTTTTGCACTTGTGATAGTGTTGAAAAACCACTTTTCGCACTTGTGTTGGTGCAGGAAACCACTTTTGCACTTGTATTAGTGTGGAAAAACCACTTTTCGCACTTGTGTTAGTTTTGAAAAACCACTTTTCGCAATTATGTTAGTGTTGAAAAACCACTTTTCGCACTTGTGTTGGTGCAGGAAACCACTTTTGCACTTGTATTAGTGTGGATAAAACACTTTTTGCACTTGTGATAGTGTTGAAAAACCACTTTTCGCACTTGTGTTAGTGATCAAAAACCACTTTTCGCACTTGTGTTGGTGCAGGAAACCACTTTTGCACTTGTATTAGTGTGGAAAAACAACTTTTCACACATGTGTTAGTGTTGAAAAACCACTTTTCGCACTTGTGTTAGTGTTGAAAAACCACTTTTCGCACTTGTGTTGGTGCAGGAAACCACTTTTGCACTTGTGTTAGTGTGGAAAAACCACTTTTTGCACTTGTGTTAGTGTTGAAAAACCACTTTTCGCACTTGTGTTAGTGTTGAATAACCACTTTTCGCACTTGTGTTGGTGCAGGAAACCACTTTTGCACTTGTATTAGTGTGGAAAACCACTTTTCGCACTCCTGTTAGTGTTGAAAAACCACTTTTCGCACTTGTGTTAGTGTTGAAAAACCACTTTTTGCACTTGTGTTAGTGTTGAAAAACCACTTTTCGCACTTGTGTTGGTGTGGAAACCACTTTTGCACTTGTATTAGTGTGGAAAAAACACTTTTTGCACTTGTGATAGTGTTGAAAAACCACTTTTCGCACTTGTGTTAGTGTGGAAAAAACACTTTTCGCACTTGTGTTAGTGTTGAAAAACCACTTTTTGCACTTGTGTTAGTGCAGGAAACCACTTTTGCACTTGTATTAGTGTGGCAAAAACACTTTTTGCACTTGTGATAGTGTTGAAAAACCACTTTTCGCACTTGTGTTAGTGTTGAAAAACCACTTTTTGCACTTGTGTTAGTGTTGAAAAACCACTTTTCGCACTTGTGTTGGTGCAGGAAACCACTTTTGCTCTTGTATTAGTGTGGAAAAAAAACACTTTTTGCACTTGTGTTAGTGTTGAAAAACCACTTTTCGCACTTGTGTTGGTGCAGGAAACCACTTTTGCACTTGTATTAGTGTGGAAAAACCACTTTTCGCACTTGTGTTAGTGTTGAAAAACCACTTTTCGCACTTGTGTTAGTGTTGAAAAACCACTTTTCGCACTTGTGTTTGTGTTGAAAAACCACTTTTCGCACTTGTGTTAGTGTTGAAAAACCACTTTTGGCACTTGTGTTGTTGCAGGAAACCACTTTTGCACTTGTATTAGTGTGGAAAAACCACTTTTCGCACTGGTGTTAATGTTGAAAAACCACTTTTTGCACCTGGGTTAGTGTTGAAAAACCACTTTTTGCACTTGTGATGGTGTTGAAAAACCACTTTTCGCACTTGTGTTAGTGATGAAAAACCACTTTTCGCACTTGTGTTGGTGCAGGAAACCACTTTTGCACTTGTATTAGTGTGGAAAAACCACTTTTTACACTTGTGTTAGTGTTGAAAAACCACTTTTCGCACTTGTGTTAGTGTTGAAAAACCACTTTTCGCACTTGTGTTGGTGCAGGAAACCACTTTTGCACTTGTATTAGTGTAGAAAAACCACTTTTCGCACTTGTGTTAGTGTTGAAAAACCACTTTTTGCACTTGTGTTAGTGTTGAAAAACCACTTTTCGCACTTGTGTTGGTGCAGGAAACCACTTTTGCACTTGTATTAGTGTAGAAAAAACACTTTTCGCACTTGTGTTAGTGTTGAAAAACCACTTTTCACACTTGTGTTAGTGTTGAAAAACCACTTTTCGCACTTGTGTTAGTGTTGAAAAACCACTTTTCGCACTTGTGTTAGTGTTGAAAAACCACTTTTCGCACTTGTGTTGGTGCAGGAAACCACTTTTGCACTTGTATTAGTGTGGAAAAACCACTTCTTGCACTTGTGATAGTGTCGAAAACCACTTTTCGCACTTGCGTTAGTGTTGAAAAACCACTTTTCGCACTTGTGTTAGTGTTGAAAAACCACTTTTTGCACTTGTGTTGTTGCAGGAAACCACTTTTGCACTTGTATTAGTGTGGAAAACCCACTTTTCTCACTTGTGTTAGTGTTGAAAAACCACTTTTTGCACTTGTGATGGTGTTGAAAAACCACTTTTCGCACTTGTGTTAGTGTTGGAAAACCACTTTTCGCACTTGTGTTGTGCAGGAAACCACTTTTGCACTTGTATTAGTGTGGAAAAACCACTTTTCGCACTTGTGTTAGTGTTGAAAAACCACTTTTCGCACTTGTGTTAGTGTTAAAAAAAACCACTTTTCGCACTTGTGTTGGTGCAGGAAACCACTTTTGCACTTGTATTAGTGTGGAAAAAACACTTTTTGCACTTGTGATAGTGTTGAAAAACCACTTTTCGCACTTGTGTTAGTGTTGAAAAACCACTTTTTGCACTTGTGATGGTGTTGAAAAACCACTTTTCGCACTTGTGTTAGTGTTGGAAAACCACTTTTCGCACTTGTATTAGTGTGGAAAAAACACTTTTTGCACTTGTGATAGTGTTGAAAAACCACTTTTCGCACTTGTGTTAGTGTTGAAAAACCACTTTTCGCACTTGTGTTTGTGCAGGAAACCACTTTTGCACTTGTATTAGTGTGGAAAAACCACTTCTCGCACTTGTGTTAGTGTTGAAAAACCACTTTTCGCACTGGTGTTGGTGAAGGAAACCACTTTTCGCACTTGTGTTAGTGTTGAAAACCCACTTTTCGCACTTGTGTTAGTGTTGAAAAACCACTTTTCGCACTTGTGTTAGTGTTGAAAAACCACTTTTCGCACTTGTTTTGGTGCAGGAAACCACTTTTGCACTTGTATTAGTGTGGAAAACCCACTTTTTGCACTTGTGATAGTGTCGAAAAACCACTTTTCGCACTTGTGTTAGTGTTGAAAAACCACTTTTCGCACTTGTGTTAGTGTTGAAAAACCACTTTTTGCACTTGTGTTGTTGCAGGAAACCACTTTTGCACTTGTATTAGTGTGGAAAAACCACTTTTCGCACTTGTGTTAGTGTTGAAAAACCACTTTTTGCACTTGTGATGGTGTTGAAAAACCACTTTTTGCACTTGTGTTGTTGCAGGAAACCACTTTTGCACTTGTATTAGTGTGGAAAAACCACTTTTCGCACTTGTGTTAGTGTTGAAAAACCACTTTTCGCACTTGTGTTAGTGTTGGAAAACCACTTTTCGCACTTGTATTAGTGTGGAAAAAACACTTTTTGCACTTGTGATAGTGTTGAAAAACCACTTTTCGCACTTGTGTTGGTGCAGGAAACCACTTTTGCACTTGTATTAGTGTGGAAAAACCACTTTTCGCACTTGTGTTAGTTTTGAAAAACCACTTTTCGCAATTATGTTAGTGTTGAAAAACCACTTTTCGCACTTGTGTTGGTGCAGGAAACCACTTTTGCACTTGTATTAGTGTGGATAAAACACTTTTTGCACTTGTGATAGTGTTGAAAAACCACTTTTCGCACTTGTGTTAGTGATCAAAAACCACTTTTCGCACTTGTGTTGGTGCAGGAAACCACTTTTGCACTTGTATTAGTGTGGAAAAACAACTTTTCACACATGTGTTAGTGTTGAAAAACCACTTTTCGCACTTGTGTTAGTGTTGAAAAACCACTTTTCGCACTTGTGTTGGTGCAGGAAACCACTTTTGCACTTGTGTTAGTGTGGAAAAACCACTTTTTGCACTTGTGTTAGTGTTGAAAAACCACTTTTCGCACTTGTGTTAGTGTTGAAAAACCACTTTTCGCACTTGTGTTGGTGCAGGAAACCACTTTTGCACTTGTATTAGTGTGGAAAACCACTTTTCGCACTCCTGTTAGTGTTGAAAAACCACTTTTCGCACTTGTGTTAGTGTTGAAAAACCACTTTTTGCACTTGTGTTAGTGTTGAAAAACCACTTTTCGCACTTGTGTTGGTGTGGAAACCACTTTTGCACTTGTATTAGTGTGGAAAAAACACTTTTTGCACTTGTGATAGTGTTGAAAAACCACTTTTCGCACTTGTGTTAGTGTGGAAAAAACACTTTTCGCACTTGTGTTAGTGTTGAAAAACCACTTTTTGCACTTGTGTTAGTGCAGGAAACCACTTTTGCACTTGTATTAGTGTGGCAAAAACACTTTTTGCACTTGTGATAGTGTTGAAAAACCACTTTTCGCACTTGTGTTAGTGTTGAAAAACCACTTTTTGCACTTGTGTTAGTGTTGAAAAACCACTTTTCGCACTTGTGTTGGTGCAGGAAACCACTTTTGCTCTTGTATTAGTGTGGAAAAAAAACACTTTTTGCACTTGTGATAGTGTTGAAAAACCACTTTTCGCACTTGTGTTAGTGTTGAAAAACCACTTTTCGCACTTGTGTTGGTGCAGGAAACCACTTTTGCACTTGTATTAGTGTGGAAAAACCACTTTTCGCACTTGTGTTAGTGTTGAAAAACCACTTTTCGCACTTGTGTTAGTGTTGAAAAACCACTTTTCGCACTTGTGTTGGTGCAGGAAACCACTTTTGCACTTGTATTAGTGTGGAAAAAACACTTTTTGCACTTGTGATAGTGTTGAAAAACCACTTTTCGCACTTGTGTTAGTGTTGAAAAACCACTTTTTGCACTTGGTGCAGGAAATTGGTGCAGGAAACCACTTTTGCACTTGTATTAGTGTGGAAAAACCACTTTTGCACTTGTATTAGTGTGGAAAAACCACTTTTCGCACTTGTGTTAATGTTGAAAAACCACTTTTTGCACTTGGGTTAGTGTTGAAAAAACACTTTTCGCACCTGTGTTAGTGTTGAAAAACCACTTTTTGCACTTGTGATGGTGTTGAAAAACCACTTTTCGCACTTGTGTTAGTGATGAAAAACCACTTTTCGCACTTGTGTTGGTGCAGGAAACCACTTTTGCACTTGTATTAGTGTGGAAAAACCACTTTTCACACTTGTGTTAGTGTTGAAAAACCACTTTTCGCACTTGTGTTAGTGTTGAAAAACCACTTTTCGCACTTGTGTTGGTGCAGGAAACCACTTTTGCACTTGTATTAGTGTAGAAAAACCACTTTTCGCACTTGTGTTAGTGTTGAAAAACCACTTTTTGCACTTGTGTTAGTGTTGAAAAACCACTTTTCGCACTTGTGTTGGTGCAGGAAACCACTTTTGCACTTGTATTAGTGTAGAAAAAACACTTTTCGCACTTGTGTTAGTGTTGAAAAACCACTTTTCACACTTGTGTTAGTGTTGAAAAACCACTTTTCGCACTTGTGTTAGTGTTGAAAAACCACTTTTCGCACTTGTGTTAGTGTTGAAAAACCACTTTTCGCACTTGTGTTGGTGCAGGAAACCACTTTTGCACTTGTATTAGTGTGGAAAACCCACTTTTTGCACTTGTGATAGTGTCGAAAAACCACTTTTCGCACTTGTGATAGTGTCGAAAAACCACTTTTCGCACTTGTGTTAGTGTTGAAAAACCACTTTTCGCACTTGTGTTAGTGTTGAAAAACCACTTTTTGCACTTGTGTTGTTGCAGGAAACCACTTCTGCACTTGTATTAGTGTGGAAAAACCACTTTTCGCACTTGTGTTAGTGTTGAAAAACCACTTTTTGCACTTGTGATGGTGTTGAAAAACCACTTTTTGCACTTGTGTTGTTGCAGGAAACCACTTTTGCACTTGTATTAGTGTGGAAAAACCACTTTTCGCACTTGTGTTAGTGTTGAAAAACCACTTTTCGCACTTGTGTTAGTGTTGGAAAACCACTTTTCGCACTTGTATTAGTGTGGAAAAAACACTTTTTGCACTTGTGATAGTGTTGAAAAACCACTTTTCGCACTTGTGTTGGTGCAGGAAACCACTTTTGCACTTGTATTAGTGTGGAAAAACCACTTTTCGCACTTGTGTTAGTTTTGAAAAACCACTTTTCGCAATTATGTTAGTGTTGAAAAACCACTTTTCGCACTTGTGTTGGTGCAGGAAACCACTTTTGCACTTGTATTAGTGTGGATAAAACACTTTTTGCACTTGTGATAGTGTTGAAAAACCACTTTTCGCACTTGTGTTAGTGATCAAAAACCACTTTTCGCACTTGTGTTGGTGCAGGAAACCACTTTTGCACTTGTATTAGTGTGGAAAAACAACTTTTCACACTTGTGTTAGTGTTGAAAAACCACTTTTCGCACTTGTGTTAGTGTTGAAAAACCACTTTTCGCACTTGTGTTGGTGGAGGAAACCACTTTTGCACTTGTGTTAGTGTGGAAAAACCACTTTTTGCACTTGTGTTAGTGTTGAAAAACCACTTTTCACACTTGTGTTAGTGTTGAAAAACCACTTTTCGCACTTGTGTTGGTGCAGGAAACCACTTTTGCACTTGTATTAGTGTGGAAAACCACTTTTCGCACTCCTGTTAGTGTTGAAAAACCACTTTTCGCACTTGTGTTAGTGTTGAAAAACCACTTTTTGCACTTGTGTTAGTGTTGAAAAACCACTTTTCGCACTTGTGTTGGTGCGGAAACCACTTTTGCACTTGTATTAGTGTGGAAAAAACACTTTTTGCACTTGTGATAGTGTTGAAAAACCACTTTTCGCACTTGTGTTAGTGTGGAAAAAACACTTTTCGCACTTGTGTTAGTGTTGAAAAACCACTTTTTGCACTTGTGTTAGTGCAGGAAACCACTTTTGCACTTGTATTAGTGTGGCAAAAACACTTTTTGCACTTGTGATAGTGTTGAAAAACCACTTTTCGCACTTGTGTTAGTGTTGAAAAACCACTTTTCGCACTTGTGTTAGTGTTGAAAAACCACTTTTCGCACTTGTGTTGGTGCAGGAAACCACATTTGCTCTTGTATTAGTGTGGAAAAAAAACACTTTTTGCACTTGTGATAGTGTTGAAAAACCACTTTTCGCACTTGTGTTAGTGTTGAAAAACCACTTTTCGCACTTGTGTTGGTGCAGGAAACCACTTTTGCACTTGTATTAGTGTGGAAAAACCACTTTTCGCACTTGTGTTAGTGTTGAAAAACCACTTTTCGCACTTGTGTTAGTGTTGAAAAACCACTTTTCGCACTTGTGTTGGTGCAGGAAACCACTTTTGCACTTGTATTAGTGTGGAAAAAACACTTTTTGCACTTGTGATAGTGTTGAAAAACCACTTTTCGCACTTGTGTTAGTGTTGAAAAACCACTTTTTGCACTTGGTGCAGGAAATTGGTGCAGGAAACCACTTTTGCACTTGTATTAGTGTGGAAAAACCACTTCTCGCACTTGTGTTAGTGTTGAAAAACCACTTTTCGCACTGGTGTTGGTGAAGGAAACCACTTTTCGCACTTGTGTTAGTGTTGAAAACCCACTTTTCGCACTTGTGTTAGTGTTGAAAAACCACTTTTCGCACTTGTGTTAGTGTTGAAAAACCACTTTTCGCACTTGTTTTGGTGCAGGAAACCACTTTTGCACTTGTATTAGTGTGGAAAACCCACTTTTTGCACTTGTGATAGTGTCGAAAAACCACTTTTCGCACTTGTGTTAGTGTTGAAAAACCACTTTTCGCACTTGTGTTAGTGTTGAAAAACCACTTTTTGCACTTGTGTTGTTGCAGGAAACCACTTTTGCACTTGTATTAGTGTGGAAAAACCACTTTTCGCACTTGTGTTAGTGTTGAAAAACCACTTTTTGCACTTGTGATGGTGTTGAAAAACCACTTTTTGCACTTGTGTTGTTGCAGGAAACCACTTTTGCACTTGTATTAGTGTGGAAAAACCACTTTTCGCACTTGTGTTAGTGTTGAAAAACCACTTTTCGCACTTGTGTTAGTGTTGGAAAACCACTTTTCGCACTTGTATTAGTGTGGAAAAAACACTTTTTGCACTTGTGATAGTGTTGAAAAACCACTTTTCGCACTTGTGTTGGTGCAGGAAACCACTTTTGCACTTGTATTAGTGTGGAAAAACCACTTTTCGCACTTGTGTTAGTTTTGAAAAACCACTTTTCGCAATTATGTTAGTGTTGAAAAACCACTTTTCGCACTTGTGTTGGTGCAGGAAACCACTTTTGCACTTGTATTAGTGTGGATAAAACACTTTTTGCACTTGTGATAGTGTTGAAAAACCACTTTTCGCACTTGTGTTAGTGATCAAAAAACACTTTTCGCACTTGTGTTGGTGCAGGAAACCACTTTTGCACTTGTATTGGTGTGGAAAAACAACTTTTCACACATGTGTTAGTGTTGAAAAACCACTTTTCGCACTTGTGTTAGTGTTGAAAAACCACTTTTCGCACTTGTGTTGGTGCAGGAAACCACTTTTGCACTTGTGTTAGTGTGGAAAAACCACTTTTTGCACTTGTGTTAGTGTTGAAAAACCACTTTTCGCACTTGCGTTAGTGTTGAAAAACCACTTTTCGCACTTGTGTTGGTGCAGGAAACCACTTTTGCACTTGTATTAGTGTGGAAAACCACTTTTCGCACTCCTGTTAGTGTTGAAAAACCACTTTTCGCACTTGTGTTAGTGTTGAAAAACCACTTTTTGCACTTGTGTTAGTGTTGAAAAACCACTTTTCGCACTTGTGTTGGTGTGGAAACCACTTTTGCACTTGTATTAGTGTGGAAAAAACACTTTTTGCACTTGTGATAGTGTTGAAAAACCACTTTTCGCACTTGTGTTAGTGTGGAAAAAACACTTTTCGCACTTGTGTTAGTGTTGAAAAACCACTTTTTGCACTTGTGTTAGTGCAGGAAACCACTTTTGCACTTGTATTAGTGTGGCAAAAACACTTTTTGCACTTGTGATAGTGTTGAAAAACCACTTTTCGCACTTGTGTTAGTGTTGAAAAACCACTTTTTGCACTTGTGTTAGTGTTGAAAAACCACTTTTCGCACTTGTGTTGGTGCAGGAAACCACTTTTGCTCTTGTATTAGTGTGGAAAAAAAACACTTTTTGCACTTGTGATAGTGTTGAAAAACCACTTTTCGCACTTGTGTTAGTGTTGAAAAACCACTTTTCGCACTTGTGTTGGTGCAGGAAACCACTTTTGCACTTGTATTAGTGTGGAAAAACCACTTTTCGCACTTGTGTTAGTGTTGAAAAACCACTTTTCGCACTTGTGTTAGTGTTGAAAAACCACTTTTCGCACTTGTGTTGGTGCAGGAAACCACTTTTGCACTTGTATTAGTGTGGAAAAAACACTTTTTGCACTTGTGATAGTGTTGAAAAACCACTTTTCGCACTTGTGTTAGTGTTGAAAAACCACTTTTTGCACTTGGTGCAGGAAATTGGTGCAGGAAACCACTTTTGCACTTGTATTAGTGTGGAAAAACCACTTTTCGCACTTGTGTTAGTGTTGAAAAACCACTTTTCGCACTTGTGTTAGTGTTGAAAAACCACTTTTCGCACTTGTGTTTGTGTTGAAAAACCACTTTTCGCACTTGTGTTAGTGTTGAAAAACCACTTTTCGCACTTGTGTTGTTGCAGTAAACCACTTTTGCACTTGTATTAGTGTGGAAAAACCACTTTTCGCACTTGTGTTAATGTTGAAAAACCACTTTTTGCACTTGGGTTAGTGTTGAAAAAACACTTTTCGCACCTGTGTTAGTGTTGAAAAACCACTTTTTGCACTTGTGATGGTGTTGAAAAACCACTTTTCGCACTTGTGTTAGTGATGAAAAACCACTTTTCGCACTTGTGTTGGTGCAGGAAACCACTTTTGCACTTGTATTAGTGTGGAAAAACCACTTTTCACACTTGTGTTAGTGTTGAAAAACCACTTTTCGCACTTGTGTTAGTGTTGAAAAACCACTTTTCGCACTTGTGTTGGTGCAGGAAACCACTTTTGCACTTGTATTAGTGTAGAAAAACCACTTTTCGCACTTGTGTTAGTGTTGAAAAACCACTTTTTGCACTTGTGTTAGTGTTGAAAAACCACTTTTCGCACTTGTGTTGGTGCAGGAAACCACTTTTGCACTTGTATTAGTGTAGAAAAAACACTTTTCGCACTTGTGTTAGTGTTGAAAAACCACTTTTCACACTTGTGTTAGTGTTGAAAAACCACTTTTCGCACTTGTGTTAGTGTTGAAAAACCACTTTTCGCACTTGTGTTAGTGTTGAAAAACCACTTTTCGCACTTGTGTTGGTGCAGGAAACCACTTTTGCACTTGTATTAGTGTGGAAAACCCACTTTTTGCACTTGTGATAGTGTCGAAAAACCACTTTTCGCACTTGTGATAGTGTCGAAAAACCACTTTTCGCACTTGTGTTAGTGTTGAAAAACCACTTTTCGCACTTGTGATAGTGTTGAAAAACCACTTTTCGCACTTGTGTTGTTGCAGGAAACCACTTTTGCACTTGTATTAGTGTGGAAAAACCACTTTTCGCACTTGTGTTAGTGTTGAAAAACCACTTTTCGCACTTGTGTTGGTGCAGGAAACCACTTTTTGCACTTGTGTTGTTGCAGGAAACCACTTTTGCACTTGTATTAGTGTGGAAAAACCACTTTTCGCACTTGTGTTAGTGTTGAAAAACCACTTTTCGCACTTGTGTTAGTGTTGGAAAACCACTTTTCGCACTTGTATTAGTGTGGAAAAAACACTTTTTGCACTTGTGATAGTGTTGAAAAACCACTTTTCGCACTTGTGTTGGTGCAGGAAACCACTTTTGCACTTGTATTAGTGTGGAAAAACCACTTTTCGCACTTGTGTTAGTTTTGAAAAACCACTTTTCGCAATTATGTTAGTGTTGAAAAACCACTTTTCGCACTTGTGTTGGTGCAGGAAACCACTTTTGCACTTGTATTAGTGTGGATAAAACACTTTTTGCACTTGTGATAGTGTTGAAAAACCACTTTTCGCACTTGTGTTAGTGATCAAAAACCACTTTTCGCACTTGTGTTGGTGCAGGAAACCACTTTTGCACTTGTATTAGTGTGGAAAAACAACTTTTCACACTTGTGTTAGTGTTGAAAAACCACTTTTCGCACTTGTGTTAGTGTTGAAAAACCACTTTTCGCACTTGTGTTGGTGCAGGAAACCACTTTTGCACTTGTGTTAGTGTGGAAAAACCACTTTTTGCACTTGTGTTAGTGTTGAAAAACCACTTTTCGCACTTGTGTTAGTGTTGAAAAACCACTTTTCGCACTTGTGTTGGTGCAGGAAACCACTTTTGCACTTGTATTAGTGTGGAAAACCACTTTTCGCACTCCTGTTAGTGTTGAAAAACCACTTTTCGCACTTGTGTTAGTGTTGAAAAACCACTTTTTGCACTTGTGTTAGTGTTGAAAAACCACTTTTCGCACTTGTGTTGGTGCGGAAACCACTTTTGCACTTGTATTAGTGTGGAAAAAACACTTTTTGCACTTGTGATAGTGTTGAAAAACCACTTTTCGCACTTGTGTTAGTGTGGAAAAAACACTTTTCGCACTTGTGTTAGTGTTGAAAAACCACTTTTTGCACTTGTGTTAGTGCAGGAAACCAATTTTGCACTTGTATTAGTGTGGCAAAAACACTTTTTGCACTTGTGATAGTGTTGAAAAACCACTTTTCGCACTTGTGTTAGTGTTGAAAAACCACTTTTCGCACTTGTGTTAGTGTTGAAAAACCACTTTTCGCACTTGTGTTGGTGCAGGAAACCACTTTTGCTCTTGTATTAGTGTGGAAAAAAAACACTTTTTGCACTTGTGATAGTGTTGAAAAACCACTTTTCGCACTTGTGTTAGTGTTGAAAAACCACTTTTCGCACTTGTGTTGGTGCAGGAAACCACTTTTGCACTTGTATTAGTGTGGAAAAACCACTTTTCGCACTTGTGTTAGTGTTGAAAAACCACTTTTCGCACTTGTGTTGGTGCAGGAAACCACTTTTGCACTTGTATTAGTGTGGAAAACCCACTTTTTGCACTTGTGATAGTGTCGAAAAACCACTTTTCGCACTTGTGATAGTGTCGAAAAACCACTTTTCGCACTTGTGTTAGTGTTGAAAAACCACTTTTCGCACTTGTGATAGTGTTGAAAAACCACTTTTCGCACTTGTGTTGTTGCAGGAAACCACTTTTGCACTTGTATTAGTGTGGAAAAACCACTTTTCGCACTTGTGTTAGTGTTGAAAAACCACTTTTCGCACTTGTGTTGGTGCAGGAAACCACTTTTTGCACTTGTGTTGTTGCAGGAAACCACTTTTGCACTTGTATTAGTGTGGAAAAACCACTTTTCGCACTTGTGTTAGTGTTGAAAAACCACTTTTCGCACTTGTGTTAGTGTTGGAAAACCACTTTTCGCACTTGTATTAGTGTGGAAAAAACACTTTTTGCACTTGTGATAGTGTTGAAAAACCACTTTTCGCACTTGTGTTGGTGCAGGAAACCACTTTTGCACTTGTATTAGTGTGGAAAAACCACTTTTCGCACTTGTGTTAGTTTTGAAAAACCACTTTTCGCAATTATGTTAGTGTTGAAAAACCACTTTTCGCACTTGTGTTGGTGCAGGAAACCACTTTTGCACTTGTATTAGTGTGGATAAAACACTTTTTGCACTTGTGATAGTGTTGAAAAACCACTTTTCGCACTTGTGTTAGTGATCAAAAACCACTTTTCGCACTTGTGTTGGTGCAGGAAACCACTTTTGCACTTGTATTAGTGTGGAAAAACAACTTTTCACACTTGTGTTAGTGTTGAAAAACCACTTTTCGCACTTGTGTTAGTGTTGAAAAACCACTTTTCGCACTTGTGTTGGTGCAGGAAACCACTTTTGCACTTGTGTTAGTGTGGAAAAACCACTTTTTGCACTTGTGTTAGTGTTGAAAAACCACTTTTCGCACTTGTGTTAGTGTTGAAAAACCACTTTTCGCACTTGTGTTGGTGCAGGAAACCACTTTTGCACTTGTATTAGTGTGGAAAACCACTTTTCGCACTCCTGTTAGTGTTGAAAAACCACTTTTCGCACTTGTGTTAGTGTTGAAAAACCACTTTTTGCACTTGTGTTAGTGTTGAAAAACCACTTTTCGCACTTGTGTTGGTGCGGAAACCACTTTTGCACTTGTATTAGTGTGGAAAAAACACTTTTTGCACTTGTGATAGTGTTGAAAAACCACTTTTCGCACTTGTGTTAGTGTGGAAAAAACACTTTTCGCACTTGTGTTAGTGTTGAAAAACCACTTTTTGCACTTGTGTTAGTGCAGGAAACCACTTTTGCACTTGTATTAGTGTGGCAAAAACACTTTTTGCACTTGTGATAGTGTTGAAAAACCACTTTTCGCACTTGTGTTAGTGTTGAAAAACCACTTTTCGCACTTGTGTTAGTGTTGAAAAACCACTTTTCGCACTTGTGTTGGTGCAGGAAACCACTTTTGCTCTTGTAT
This sequence comes from Myxine glutinosa, assembly GCF_964187855.1. NCBI lineage: Eukaryota > Metazoa > Chordata > Myxini > Myxiniformes > Myxinidae > Myxine > Myxine glutinosa. The sequence goes on from NC_136264.1 coordinate 100,840,284, forward strand.
TAGTGTGGAAAAAAAACACTTTTTGCACTTGTGATAGTGTTGAAAAACCACTTTTCGCACTTGTGTTAGTGTTGAAAAACCACTTTTCGCACTTGTGTTGGTGCAGGAAACCACTTTTGCACTTGTATTAGTGTGGAAAAACCACTTTTCGCACTTGTGTTAGTGTTGAAAAACCACTTTTCGCACTTGTGTTAGTGTTGAAAAACCACTTTTCGCACTTGTGTTGGTGCAGGAAACCACTTTTGCACTTGTATTAGTGTGGAAAAAACACTTTTTGCACTTGTGATAGTGTTGAAAAACCACTTTTCGCACTTGTGTTAGTGTTGAAAAACCACTTTTTGCACTTGGTGCAGGAAATTGGTGCAGGAAACCACTTTTGCACTTGTATTAGTGTGGAAACAACCACTTTTCGCACTTGTGTTAGTGTTGAAAAACCACTTTTCGCACTTGTGTTAGTGTTGAAAAACCACTTTTCGCACTTGTGTTTGTGTTGAAAAACCACTTTTCGCACTTGTGTTAGTGTTGAAAAACCACTTTTCGCACTTGTGTTGTTGCAGGAAACCACTTTTGCACTTGTATTAGTGTGGAAAAACCACTTTTCGCACTTGTGTTAATGTTGAAAAACCACTTTTTGCACTTGGGTTAGTGTTGAAAAAACACTTTTCGCACCTGTGTTAGTGTTGAAAAACCACTTTTTGCACTTGTGATGGTGTTGAAAAACCACTTTTCGCACTTGTGTTAGTGATGAAAAACCACTTTTTGCACTTGTGTTGGTGCAGGAAACCACTTTTGCACTTGTATTAGTGTGGAAAAACCACTTTTCACACTTGTGTTAGTGTTGAAAAACCACTTTTCGCACTTGTGTTAGTGTTGAAAAACCACTTTTCGCACTTGTGTTGGTGCAGGAAACCACTTTTGCACTTGTATTAGTGTAGAAAAACCACTTTTCGCACTTGTGTTAGTGTTGAAAAACCACTTTTTGCACTTGTGTTAGTGTTGAAAAACCACTTTTCGCACTTGTGTTGGTGCAGGAAACCACTTTTGCACTTGTATTAGTGTAGAAAAAACACTTTTCGCACTTGTGTTAGTGTTGAAAAACCACTTTTCACACTTGTGTTAGTGTTGAAAAACCACTTTTCGCACTTGTGTTAGTGTTGAAAAACCACTTTTCGCACTTGTGTTAGTGTTGAAAAACCACTTTTCGCACTTGTGTTGGTGCAGGAAACCACTTTTGCACTTGTATTAGTGTGGAAAAACCACTTTTTGCACTTGTGATAGTGTCGAAAAACCACTTTTCGCACTTGTGTTAGTGTTGAAAAACCACTTTTTGCACTTGTGTTGTTGCAGGAAACCACTTTTGCACTTGTATTAGTGTGGAAAACCCACTTTTCGCACTTGTATTAGTGTTGAAAAACCACTTTTTGCACTTGTGATGGTGTTGAAAAACCACTTTTCGCACTTGTGTTAGTGTTGGAAAACCACTTTTCGCACTTGTGTTGTGCAGGAAACCACTTTTGCACTTGTATTAGTGTGGAAAAACCACTTTTCGCACTTGTGTTAGTGTTGAAAAGCCACTTTTCGCACTTGTGTTAGTGTTAAAAAACCACTTTTCGCACTTGTGTTGGTGCAGGAAACCACTTTTGCACTTGTATTAGTGTGGAAAAAACACTTTTTGCACTTGTGATAGTGTTGAAAAACCACTTTTCGCACTTGTGTTAGTGTTGAAAAACCACTTTTCGCACTTGTGTTAGTGTTGAAAAACCACTTTTCGCACTTGTGTTGGTGCAGGAAACCACTTTTGCACTTGTATTAGTGTGGAAAAACCACTTTTCGCACTTGTGTTAGTTTTGAAAAACCACTTTTCGCACTTGTGTTAGTGTTGAAAAACCACTTTTCGCACTTGTGTTGGTGCAGGAAACCACTTTTGCACTTGTGTTAGTGTGGAAAAACCAATTTTTGCAATTGTGTTAGTGTTGAAAAACCACTTTTCGCACTTGTGTTAGTGTTGAAAAACCACTTTTCGCACTTGTGTTGGTGCAAGAAACCACTTTTGCACTTGTATTAGTGTGGAAAAACCACTTTTCGCACTTGTGTTAGTGTTGAAAAACCACTTTTCGCACTTGTGTTAGTGTTGAAAAACCACTTTTTGCACTTGTGTTAGTGTTGAAAAACCACTTTTCGCACTTGTGTTGGTGCAGGAAACCACTTTTGCACTTGTATTAGTGTGGAAAAAACAGTTTTCGCACTTGTATTAGTGTTGAAAAACCACTTTTCGCACTTGTGTTAGTGTTGAAAAACCACTTTTCGCACTTGTGTTAGTGTTGAAAAACCACTTTTCGCACTTGTGTTAGTGTTGAAAAACCACTTTTTGCACTTGTGTTAGTGCAGGAAACCACTTTTGCACTTGTATTAGTGTGGAAAAAACACTTTTTGCACTTGTGATAGTGTTGAAAAACACTTTTCGCACTTGTGTTAGTGTTGAAAAACCACTTTTCGCACTTGTGTTAGTGTTGAAAAACCACTTTTCGCACTTGTGTTGGTGCAGGAAACCACTTTTGCTCTTGTATTAGTGTGGAAATAACACTTTTTGCACTTGTGATGGTGTTGAAAAACCACTTTTCGCACTTGTGTTAGTGTTGAAAAACCACTTTTCGCACTTGTGTTGGTGCAGGAAACCACTTTTGCACTTGTATTAGTGTGGAAAACCACTTTTCGCACTTGTGTTAGTGTTGAAAAACCACTTTTCGCACTTGTGTTAGTGTTGAAAAACCACTTTTCGCACTTGTGTTGGTGCAGGAAACCACTTTTGCACTTGTATTAGTGTGGAAAAAACACTTTTTGCACTTGTGATAGTGTTGAAAAACCACTTTTCGCACTTGTGTTAGTGTTGAAAAACCACTTTTCGCACTAGTGTTGGTGCAGGAAACCTCTTTTGCACTTGTATTAGTGTGGAAAAACCACTTTTCGCACTTGTGTTAGTGTTGAAAAACCGCTTTTCGCACTTGTGTTGGTGCAGGAAACCACTTTTGCACTTGTATTAGTGTGGAAAAAACACTTTTTGCACTTGTGATAGTGTTGAAAAACCACTTTTCGCACTTGTGTTAGTGTTGAAAAACCACTTTTCGCACTTGTGTTGGTGCAGGAAACCACTTTTGCACTTGGATTAGTGTGGAAAAACCACTTTTTGCACTTGTGTTAGTGTTGAAAAACCACTTTTTGCACTTGTGTTAGTGTTGAAAAACCACTTGTCGCACTTGTGTTGGTGCAGGAAACCACTTTTGCACTTGTATTAGTGTGGAAAAACCACTTCACACTTGTGTTAGTGTTGAAAAAACACTTTTTGCACTTGTGTTAGTGTTGAAAAACCACTTTTCGCACTTGTGTTGGTGCAGGAAACCACTTTTGCACTTGTATTAGTGTGGAAAAACACTTTTTGCACTTGTGATAGTGTTGAAAAACCACTTTTCGCACTTGTGTTAGTGTGGAAAAAACACTTTTCGCACTTGTGTTAGTGTGGAAAAACCACTTTTCGCACTTGTGTTAGTGTTGAAAAACGACTTTTCGCACTTGTGTTAGTGTTGAAAAACCACTTTTTGCACTTGTGTTAGTGCAGGAAACCACTTTTGCACTTGTATTAGTGTGGAAAAAACACTTTTTGCACTTGTGATAGTGTTGAAAAACCACTTTTCGCACTTGTGTTAGTGTTGAAAAACCACTTTTCGCACTTGTGTTAGTGTTGAAAAACCACTTTTCGCACTTGTGTTGGTGCAGGAAACCACTTTTACTCTTGTATTAGTGTGGAAAAAACACTTTTTGCACTTGTGATAGTGTTGAAAAACCACTTTTCGCACTTGTGTTAGTGTTGAAAAACCACTTTTCGCACTTGTGTTGGTGCAGGAAACCACTTTTGCACTTGTATTAGTGTGGAAAAACCACTTTTCGCACTTGTGTTAGTGTTGAAAAACCACTTTTCGCACTAGTGTTGGTGCAGGAAACCTCTTTTGCACTTGTATTAGTGTGGAAAAACCACTTTTCGCACTTGTGTTAGTGTTGAAAAACCGCTTTTCGCACTTGTGTTGGTGCAGGAAACCACTTTTGCACTTGTATTAGTGTGGAAAAAACACTTTTTGCACTTGTGATAGTGTTGAAAAACCACTTTTCGCACTTGTGTTAGTGTTGAAAAACCACTTTTCGCACTTGTGTTGGTGCAGGAAACCACTTTTGCACTTGGATTAGTGTGGAAAAAACCACTTTTTGCACTTGTGTTAGTGTTGAAAAACCACTTTTTGCACTTGTGTTAGTGTTGAAAAACCACTTGTCGCACTTGTGTTGGTGCAGGAAACCACTTTTGCACTTGTATTAGTGTGGAAAAACCACTTCACACTTGTGTTAGTGTTGAAAAAACACTTTTTGCACTTGTGTTAGTGTTGAAAAACCACTTTTCGCACTTGTGTTGGTGCAGGAAACCACTTTTGCACTTGTATTAGTGTGGAAAAACACTTTTTGCACTTGTGATAGTGTTGAAAAACCACTTTTCGCACTTGTGTTAGTGTGGAAAAAACACTTTTCGCACTTGTGTTAGTGTGGAAAAACCACTTTTCGCACTTGTGTTAGTGTTGAAAAACGACTTTTCGCACTTGTGTTAGTGTTGAAAAACCACTTTTTGCACTTGTGTTAGTGCAGGAAACCACTTTTGCACTTGTATTAGTGTGGAAAAAACACTTTTTGCACTTGTGATAGTGTTGAAAAACCACTTTTCGCACTTGTGTTAGTGTTGAAAAACCACTTTTCGCACTTGTGTTAGTGTTGAAAAACCACTTTTCGCACTTGTGTTGGTGCAGGAAACCACTTTTACTCTTGTATTAGTGTGGAAAAAACACTTTTTGCACTTGTGATAGTGTTGAAAAACCACTTTTCGCACTTGTGTTAGTGTTGAAAAACCACTTTTCGCACTTGTGTTGGTGCAGGAAACCACTTTTGCACTTGTATTAGTGTGGAAAAACCACTTTTCGCACTTGTGTTAGTGTTGAAAAACCACTTTTCGCACGTGTGTTAGTGTTGAAAAACCACTTTTCGCACTTGTGTTGGTGCAGGAAACCACTTTTGCACTTGTATTAGTGTGGAAAAAACACTTTTTGCACTTGTGATAGTGTTGAAAAACCACTTTTCGCACTTGTGTTAGTGTTGAAAAACCACTTTTTGCACTTGGTGCAGGAAATTGGTGCAGGAAACCACTTTTGCACTTGTATTAGTGTGGAAAAACCACTTTTCGCACTTGTGTTAGTGTTGAAAAACCACTTTTCGCACTTGTGTTAGTGTTGAAAAACCACTTTTTGCACTTGTGTTTGTGTTGAAAAACCACTTTTCGCACTTGTGTTAGTGTTGAAAAACGACTTTTCGCACTTGTGTTGTTGCAGGAAACCACTTTTGCACTTGTATTAGTGTGGAAAAACCACTTTTCGCACTTGTGTTAGTGTTGAAAAACCACTTTTTGCACTTGGGTTAGTGTTGAAAAAACACTTTTCGCACCTGTATTAGTGTTGAAAAACCACTTTTTGCACTTGTGATGGTATTGAAAAACCACTTTTCGCACTTGTGTGAGTGATGAAAAACCATTTTCGCACTTGTGTTGGTGCAGGAAACCACTTTTGCACTTGTATTAGTGTGGAAAAACCACTTTTCACACTTGTGTTAGTGTTGAAAAACCACTTTTCGCACTTGTGTTAGTGTTGAAAAACCACTTTTCGCACTTGTGTTGGTGCAGGAAACCACTTTTGCACTTGTATTAGTGTAGAAAAACCACTTTTCGCACTTGTCTTAGTGTTGAAAAACAACTTTTTGCACTTGTGTTAGTGTTGAAAAACCACTTTTCGCACTTGTGTTGGTGCAGGAAACCACTTTTGCACTTGTATTAGTGTTGAAAAACCACTTTTCACACTTGTGTTAGTGTTGAAAAACCACTTTTCGCACTTGTGTTAGTGTTGAAAAACCACTTTTCGCACTTGTGTTAGTGTTGAAAAACCACTTTTCGCACTTGTGTTAGTGTTGAAAAACCACTTTTTGCACTTGTGTTAGTGTTGAAAAACCACTTTTCGCACTTGTGTTGGTGCAGGAAACCACTTTTGCACTTGTATTAGTGTGGAAAAAACAGTTTTCGCACTTGTATTAGTGTTGAAAAACCACTTTTCGCACTTGTGTTAGTGTTGAAAAACCACTTTTCGCACTTGTGTTAGTGTTGAAAAACCATTTTTCGCACTTGTGTTAGTGTTGAAAAACCACTTTTTGCACTTGTGTTAGTGCAGGAAACCACTTTTGCACTTGTATTAGTGTGGAAAAAACACTTTTTGCACTTGTGATAGTGTTGAAAAACACTTTTCGCACTTGTGTTAGTGTTGAAAAACCACTTTTCGCACTTGTGTTAGTGTTGAAAAACCACTTTTCGCACTTGTGTTGGTGCAGGAAACCACTTTTGCTCTTGTATTAGTGTGGAAATAACACTTTTTGCACTTGTGATGGTGTTGAAAAACCACTTTTCGCACTTGTGTTAGTGTTGAAAAACCACTTTTCGCACTTGTGTTGGTGCAGGAAACCACTTTTGCACTTGTATTAGTGTGGAAAACCACTTTTCGCACTTGTGTTAGTGTTGAAAAACCACTTTTCGCACTTGTGTTAGTGTTGAAAAACCACTTTTCGCACTTGTGTTGGTGCAGGAAACCACTTTTGCACTTGTATTAGTGTGGAAAAAACACTTTTTGCACTTGTGATAGTGTTGAAAAACCACTTTTCGCACTTGTGTTAGTGTTGAAAAACCACTTTTCGCACTAGTGTTGGTGCAGGAAACCTCTTTTGCACTTGTATTAGTGTGGAAAAACCACTTTTCGCACTTGTGTTAGTGTTGAAAAACCGCTTTTCGCACCTGTGTTGGTGCAGGAAACCACTTTTGCACTTGTATTAGTGTGGAAAAAACACTTTTTGCACTTGTGATAGTGTTGAAAAACCACTTTTCGCACTTGTGTTAGTGTTGAAAAACCACTTTTCGCACTTGTGTTGGTGCAGGAAACCACTTTTGCACTTGGATTAGTGTGGAAAAACCACTTTTTGCACTTGTGTTAGTGTTGAAAAACCACTTATTGCACTTGTGTTAGTGTTGAAAAACCACTTGTCGCACTTGTGTTGGTGCAGGAAACCACTTTTGCACTTGTATTAGTGTGGAAAAACCACTTCACACTTGTGTTAGTGTTGAAAAAACACTTTTTGCACTTGTGTTAGTGTTGAAAAACCACTTTTCGCACTTGTGTTGGTGCAGGAAACCACTTTTGCACTTGTATTAGTGTGGAAAAACACTTTTTGCACTTGTGATAGTGTTGAAAAACCACTTTTCGCACTTGTGTTAGTGTGGAAAAAACACTTTTCGCACTTGTGTTAGTGTGGAAAAACCACTTTTCGCACTTGTGTTAGTGTTGAAAAACGACTTTTCGCACTTGTGTTAGTGTTGAAAAACCACTTTTTGCACTTGTGTTAGTGCAGGAAACCACTTTTGCACTTGTATTAGAGTGGAAAAAACACTTTTTGCACTTGTGATAGTGTTGAAAAACCACTTTTCGCACTTGTGTTAGTGTTGAAAAACCACTTTTCGCACTTGTGTTAGTGTTGAAAAACCACTTTTCGCACTTGTGTTGGTGCAGGAAACCACTTTTACTCTTGTATTAGTGTGGAAAAAACACTTTTTGCACTTGTGATAGTGTTGAAAAACCACTTTTCGCACTTGTGTTAGTGTTGAAAAACCACTTTTCGCACTTGTGTTGGTGCAGGAAACCACTTTTGCACTTGTATTAGTGTGGAAAAACCACTTTTCGCACTTGTGTTAGTGTTGAAAAACCACTTTTCGCACGTGTGTTAGTGTTGAAAAACCACTTTTCGCACTTGTGTTGGTGCAGGAAACCACTTTTGCACTTGTATTAGTGTGGGAAAAACACTTTTTGCACTTGTGATAGTGTTGAAAAACCACTTTTCGCACTTGTGTTAGTGTTGAAAAACCACTTTTTGCACTTGGTGCAGGAAATTGGTGCAGGAAACCACTTTTGCACTTGTATTAGTGTGGAAAAACCACTTTTCGCACTTGTGTTAGTGTTGAAAAACCACTTTTCGCACTTGTGTTAGTGTTGAAAAACCACTTTTTGCACTTGTGTTTGTGTTGAAAAACCACTTTTCGCACTTGTGTTAGTGTTGAAAAACGACTTTTCGCACTTGTGTTGTTGCAGGAAACCACTTTTGCACTTGTATTAGTGTGGAAAAACCACTTTTCGCACTTGTGTTAGTGTTGAAAAACCACTTTTTGCACTTGGGTTAGTGTTGAAAAAACACTTTTCGCACCTGTGTTAGTGTTGAAAAACCACTTTTTGCACTTGTGATGGTATTGAAAAACCACTTTTCGCACTTGTGTGAGTGATGAAAAACCATTTTCGCACTTGTGTTGGTGCAGGAAACCACTTTTGCACTTGTATTAGTGTGGAAAAAACACTTTTCACACTTGTGTTAGTGTTGAAAAACCACTTTTCGCACTTGTGTTAGTGTTGAAAAACCACTTTTCGCACTTGTGTTGGTGCAGGAAACCACTTTTGCACTTGTATTAGTGTAGAAAAACCACTTTTCGCACTTGTCTTAGTGTTGAAAAACAACTTTTTGCACTTGTGTTAGTGTTGAAAAACCACTTTTCGCACTTGTGTTGGTGCAGGAAACCACTTTTGCACTTGTATTAGTGTTGAAAAACCACTTTTCACACTTGTGTTAGTGTTGAAAAACCACTTTTCGCACTTGTGTTAGTGTTGAAAAACCACTTTTCGCACTTGTGTTAGTGTTGAAAAACCACTTTTCGCACTTGTGTTGGTGCAGGAAACCACTTTTGTACTTGTATTAGTGTGGCAAAACCACTTTTTGCACTTGTGATAGTGTCGAAAAACCACTTTTCGCACTTGTGTTAGTGTTGAAAAACCACTTTTCGCACTTGTGTTAGTGTTGAAAAACCACTTTTTGCACTTGTGTTGTTGCAGGAAACCACTTTTGCACTTGTATTAGTGTGGAAAAACCACTTTTCGCACTTGTGTTAGTGTTGAAAAACCACTTTTTGCACTTGTGATGGTGTTGAAAAACCACTTTTCACACTTGTGTTAGTGTTGGAAAACCACTTTTCGCACTTGTGTTGTGCAGGAAACCACTTTTGCACTTGTATTAGTGTGGAAAAACCACTTTTCGCACTTGTGTTAGTGTTGAAAAACCACTTTTCGCACTTGTGTTAGTGTTAAAAAACACTTTTTGCACTTGTGATAGTGTTGAAAAACCACTTTTCGCACTTGTGTTAGTGTTGAAAAACCACTTTTCGCACTTGTGTTGGTGCAGGAAACCACTTTTGCACTTGTATTAGTGTGGAAAAAACACTTTTTGCACTTGTGATAGTGTTGAAAAACCACTTTTCGCACTTGTGTTAGTGTTGAAAAAACACTTTTCGCACTTGTGTTGGTGCAGGAAACCACTTTTGTACTTGTATTAGCGTGGAAAAACCACTTTTCGCACTTGTGTTAGTTTTGAAAAACCACTTTTCGCACTTGTGTTAGTGTTGAAAAACCACTTTTCGCACTTGTGTTGGTGCAGGAAACCACTTTTGCACTTGTATTAGTGTGGATAAAACACTTTTTGCACTTGTGATAGTGTTGAAAAACCACTTTTCGCACTTGTGTTAGTGATCAAAAACCACTTTTCGCACTTGTGTTGGTGCAGGAAACCACTTTTGCACTTGTATTAGTGTGGAAAAACCACTTTTCACACTTGTGTTAGTGTTGAAAAACCACTTTTCGCACTTGTGTTAGTGTTGAAAAACCACTTTTCGCACTTGTTTTGGTGCAGGAAACCACTTTTGCACTTGTGTTAGTGTGGAAAAACCAATTTTTGCACTTGTGTTAGTGTTGAAAAACCACTTTTCGCACTTGTGTTGGTGCAGGAAACCACTTTTGTACTTGTATTAGTGTGGAAAAACCACTTCACACTTGTGTTAGTGTTGAAAAAACACTTTTTGCACTTGTGTTAGTGTTGAAAAACCACTTTTCGCACTTGTGTTGGTGCAGGAAACCACTTTTGCACTTGTATTAGTGTGGAAAAACACTTTTTGCACTTGTGATAGTGTTGAAAAACCACTTTTCGCACTTGTGTTAGTGTGGAAAAAACACTTTTCGCACTTGTGTTAGTGTGGAAAAACCACTTTTCGCACTTGTGTTAGTGTTGAAAAACGACTTTTCGCACTTGTGTTAGTGTTGAAAAACCACTTTTTGCACTTGTGTTAGTGCAGGAAACCACTTTTGCACTTGTATTAGTGTGGAAAAAACACTTTTTGCACTTGTGATAGTGTTGAAAAACCACTTTTCGCACTTGTGTTAGTGTTGAAAAACCACTTTTCGCACTTGTGTTAGTGTTGAAAAACCACTTTTCGCACTTGTGTTGGTGCAGGAAACCACTTTTACTCTTGTATTAGTGTGGAAAAAACACTTTTTGCACTTGTGATAGTGTTGAAAAACCACTTTTCGCACTTGTGTTAGTGTTGAAAAACCACTTTTCGCACTTGTGTTGGTGCAGGAAACCACTTTTGCACTTGTATTAGTGTGGAAAAACCACTTTTCGCACTTGTGTTAGTGTTGAAAAACCACTTTTCGCACGTGTGTTAGTGTTGAAAAACCACTTTTCGCACTTGTGTTGGTGCAGGAAACCACTTTTGCACTTGTATTAGTGTGGAAAAAACACTTTTTGCACTTGTGATAGTGTTGAAAAACCACTTTTCGCACTTGTGTTAGTGTTGAAAAACCACTTTTTGCACTTGGTGCAGGAAATTGGTGCAGGAAACCACTTTTGCACTTGTATTAGTGTGGAAAAACCACTTTTCGCACTTGTGTTAGTGTTGAAAAACCACTTTTCGCACTTGTGTTAGTGTTGAAAAACCACTTTTTGCACTTGTGTTTGTGTTGAAAAACCACTTTTCGCACTTGTGTTAGTGTTGAAAAACGACTTTTCGCACTTGTGTTGTTGCAGGAAACCACTTTTGCACTTGTATTAGTGTGGAAAAACCACTTTTCGCACTTGTGTTAGTGTTGAAAAACCACTTTTTGCACTTGGGTTAGTGTTGAAAAAACACTTTTCGCACCTGTATTAGTGTTGAAAAACCACTTTTTGCACTTGTGATGGTATTGAAAAACCACTTTTCGCACTTGTGTGAGTGATGAAAAACCATTTTCGCACTTGTGTTGGTGCAGGAAACCACTTTTGCACTTGTATTAGTGTGGAAAAACCACTTTTCACACTTGTGTTAGTGTTGAAAAACCACTTTTCGCACTTGTGTTAGTGTTGAAAAACCACTTTTCGCACTTGTGTTGGTGCAGGAAACCACTTTTGCACTTGTATTAGTGTAGAAAAACCACTTTTCGCACTTGTCTTAGTGTTGAAAAACAACTTTTTGCACTTGTGTTAGTGTTGAAAAACCACTTTTCGCACTTGTGTTGGTGCAGGAAACCACTTTTGCACTTGTATTAGTGTTGAAAAACCACTTTTCACACTTGTGTTAGTGTTGAAAAACCACTTTTCGCACTTGTGTTAGTGTTGAAAAACCACTTTTCGCACTTGTGTTAGTGTTGAAAAACCACTTTTCGCACTTGTGTTAGTGTTGAAAAACCACTTTTTGCACTTGTGTTAGTGTTGAAAAACCACTTTTCGCACTTGTGTTGGTGCAGGAAACCACTTTTGCACTTGTATTAGTGTGGAAAAAACAGTTTTCGCACTTGTATTAGTGTTGAAAAACCACTTTTCGCACTTGTGTTAGTGTTGAAAAACCACTTTTCGCACTTGTGTTAGTGTTGAAAAACCATTTTTCGCACTTGTGTTAGTGTTGAAAAACCACTTTTTGCACTTGTGTTAGTGCAGGAAACCACTTTTGCACTTGTATTAGTGTGGAAAAAACACTTTTTGCACTTGTGATAGTGTTGAAAAACACTTTTCGCACTTGTGTTAGTGTTGAAAAACCACTTTTCGCACTTGTGTTAGTGTTGAAAAACCACTTTTCGCACTTGTGTTGGTGCAGGAAACCACTTTTGCTCTTGTATTAGTGTGGAAATAACACTTTTTGCACTTGTGATGGTGTTGAAAAACCACTTTTCGCACTTGTGTTAGTGTTGAAAAACCACTTTTCGCACTTGTGTTGGTGCAGGAAACCACTTTTGCACTTGTATTAGTGTGGAAAACCACTTTTCGCACTTGTGTTAGTGTTGAAAAACCACTTTTCGCACTTGTGTTAGTGTTGAAAAACCACTTTTCGCACTTGTGTTGGTGCAGGAAACCACTTTTGCACTTGTATTAGTGTGGAAAAAACACTTTTTGCACTTGTGATAGTGTTGAAAAACCACTTTTCGCACTTGTGTTAGTGTTGAAAAACCACTTTTCGCACTAGTGTTGGTGCAGGAAACCTCTTTTGCACTTGTATTAGTGTGGAAAAACCACTTTTCGCACTTGTGTTAGTGTTGAAAAACCGCTTTTCGCACCTGTGTTGGTGCAGGAAACCACTTTTGCACTTGTATTAGTGTGGAAAAAACACTTTTTGCACTTGTGATAGTGTTGAAAAACCACTTTTCGCACTTGTGTTAGTGTTGAAAAACCACTTTTCGCACTTGTGTTGGTGCAGGAAACCACTTTTGCACTTGGATTAGTGTGGAAAAACCACTTTTTGCACTTGTGTTAGTGTTGAAAAACCACTTATTGCACTTGTGTTAGTGTTGAAAAACCACTTGTCGCACTTGTGTTGGTGCAGGAAACCACTTTTGCACTTGTATTAGTGTGGAAAAACCACTTCACACTTGTGTTAGTGTTGAAAAAACACTTTTTGCACTTGTGTTAGTGTTGAAAAACCACTTTTCGCACTTGTGTTGGTGCAGGAAACCACTTTTGCACTTGTATTAGTGTGGAAAAACACTTTTTGCACTTGTGATAGTGTTGAAAAACCACTTTTCGCACTTGTGTTAGTGTGGAAAAAACACTTTTCGCACTTGTGTTAGTGTGGAAAAACCACTTTTCGCACTTGTGTTAGTGTTGAAAAACGACTTTTCGCACTTGTGTTAGTGTTGAAAAACCACTTTTTGCACTTGTGTTAGTGCAGGAAACCACTTTTGCACTTGTATTAGAGTGGAAAAAACACTTTTTGCACTTGTGATAGTGTTGAAAAACCACTTTTCGCACTTGTGTTAGTGTTGAAAAACCACTTTTCGCACTTGTGTTAGTGTTGAAAAACCACTTTTCGCACTTGTGTTGGTGCAGGAAACCACTTTTACTCTTGTATTAGTGTGGAAAAAACACTTTTTGCACTTGTGATAGTGTTGAAAAACCACTTTTCGCACTTGTGTTAGTGTTGAAAAACCACTTTTCGCACTTGTGTTGGTGCAGGAAACCACTTTTGCACTTGTATTAGTGTGGAAAAACCACTTTTCGCACTTGTGTTAGTGTTGAAAAACCACTTTTCGCACGTGTGTTAGTGTTGAAAAACCACTTTTCGCACTTGTGTTGGTGCAGGAAACCACTTTTGCACTTGTATTAGTGTGGGAAAAACACTTTTTGCACTTGTGATAGTGTTGAAAAACCACTTTTCGCACTTGTGTTAGTGTTGAAAAACCACTTTTTGCACTTGGTGCAGGAAATTGGTGCAGGAAACCACTTTTGCACTTGTATTAGTGTGGAAAAACCACTTTTCGCACTTGTGTTAGTGTTGAAAAACCACTTTTCGCACTTGTGTTAGTGTTGAAAAACCACTTTTTGCACTTGTGTTTGTGTTGAAAAACCACTTTTCGCACTTGTGTTAGTGTTGAAAAACGACTTTTCGCACTTGTGTTGTTGCAGGAAACCACTTTTGCACTTGTATTAGTGTGGAAAAACCACTTTTCGCACTTGTGTTAGTGTTGAAAAACCACTTTTTGCACTTGGGTTAGTGTTGAAAAAACACTTTTCGCACCTGTGTTAGTGTTGAAAAACCACTTTTTGCACTTGTGATGGTATTGAAAAACCACTTTTCGCACTTGTGTGAGTGATGAAAAACCATTTTCGCACTTGTGTTGGTGCAGGAAACCACTTTTGCACTTGTATTAGTGTGGAAAAAACACTTTTCACACTTGTGTTAGTGTTGAAAAACCACTTTTCGCACTTGTGTTAGTGTTGAAAAACCACTTTTCGCACTTGTGTTGGTGCAGGAAACCACTTTTGCACTTGTATTAGTGTAGAAAAACCACTTTTCGCACTTGTCTTAGTGTTGAAAAACAACTTTTTGCACTTGTGTTAGTGTTGAAAAACCACTTTTCGCACTTGTGTTGGTGCAGGAAACCACTTTTGCACTTGTATTAGTGTTGAAAAACCACTTTTCACACTTGTGTTAGTGTTGAAAAACCACTTTTCGCACTTGTGTTAGTGTTGAAAAACCACTTTTCGCACTTGTGTTAGTGTTGAAAAACCACTTTTCGCACTTGTGTTGGTGCAGGAAACCACTTTTGTACTTGTATTAGTGTGGCAAAACCACTTTTTGCACTTGTGATAGTGTCGAAAAACCACTTTTCGCACTTGTGTTAGTGTTGAAAAACCACTTTTCGCACTTGTGTTAGTGTTGAAAAACCACTTTTTGCACTTGTGTTGTTGCAGGAAACCACTTTTGCACTTGTATTAGTGTGGAAAAACCACTTTTCGCACTTGTGTTAGTGTTGAAAAACCACTTTTTGCACTTGTGATGGTGTTGAAAAACCACTTTTCACACTTGTGTTAGTGTTGGAAAACCACTTTTCGCACTTGTGTTGTGCAGGAAACCACTTTTGCACTTGTATTAGTGTGGAAAAACCACTTTTCGCACTTGTGTTAGTGTTGAAAAACCACTTTTCGCACTTGTGTTAGTGTTAAAAAACACTTTTTGCACTTGTGATAGTGTTGAAAAACCACTTTTCGCACTTGTGTTAGTGTTGAAAAACCACTTTTCGCACTTGTGTTGGTGCAGGAAACCACTTTTGCACTTGTATTAGTGTGGAAAAAACACTTTTTGCACTTGTGATAGTGTTGAAAAACCACTTTTCGCACTTGTGTTAGTGTTGAAAAAACACTTTTCGCACTTGTGTTGGTGCAGGAAACCACTTTTGTACTTGTATTAGCGTGGAAAAACCACTTTTCGCACTTGTGTTAGTTTTGAAAAACCACTTTTCGCACTTGTGTTAGTGTTGAAAAACCACTTTTCGCACTTGTGTTGGTGCAGGAAACCACTTTTGCACTTGTATTAGTGTGGATAAAACACTTTTTGCACTTGTGATAGTGTTGAAAAACCACTTTTCGCACTTGTGTTAGTGATCAAAAACCACTTTTCGCACTTGTGTTGGTGCAGGAAACCACTTTTGCACTTGTATTAGTGTGGAAAAACCACTTTTCACACTTGTGTTAGTGTTGAAAAACCACTTTTCGCACTTGTGTTAGTGTTGAAAAACCACTTTTCGCACTTGTTTTGGTGCAGGAAACCACTTTTGCACTTGTGTTAGTGTGGAAAAACCAATTTTTGCACTTGTGTTAGTGTTGAAAAACCACTTTTCGCACTTGTGTTGGTGCAGGAAACCACTTTTGTACTTGTATTAGCGTGGAAAAACCACTTTTCGCACTTGTGTTAGTTTTGAAAAACCACTTTTCGCACTTGTGTTAGTGTTGAAAAACCACTTTTCGCACTTGTGTTGGTGCAGGAAACCACTTTTGC
This sequence comes from Myxine glutinosa, assembly GCF_964187855.1. NCBI lineage: Eukaryota > Metazoa > Chordata > Myxini > Myxiniformes > Myxinidae > Myxine > Myxine glutinosa. The sequence continues at coordinate 100,856,074 of NC_136264.1, forward strand.
ACTTGTATTAGTGTGGATAAAACACTTTTTGCACTTGTGATAGTGTTGAAAAACCACTTTTTGCACTTGTGTTAGTGTTGAAAAACCACTTTTCGCACTTGTGTTGGTGCAGGAAACCACTTTTGCACTTGTATTAGTGTGGAAAACCACTTTTCGCACTTGTGTTAGTGTTGAAAAACCGCTTTTCGCACTTGTGTTGGTGCAGGAAACCACTTTTGCACTTGTATTAGTGTGGAAAAAACACTTTTTGCACTTGTGATAGTGTTGAAAAACCACTTTTCGCACTTGTGTTAGTGTTGAAAAACCACTTTTCGCACTTGTGTTGGTGCAGGAAACCACTTTTGCACTTGGATTAGTGTGGAAAAACCACTTTTTGCACTTGTGTTAGTGTTGAAAAACCACTTTTTGCACTTGTGTTAGTGTTGAAAAACCACTTGTCGCACTTGTGTTGGTGCAGGAAACCACTTTTGCACTTGTATTAGTGTGGAAAAACCACTTCACACTTGTGTTAGTGTTGAAAAAACACTTTTTGCACTTGTGTTAGTGTTGAAAAACCACTTTTCGCACTTGTGTTGGTGCAGGAAACCACTTTTGCACTTGTATTAGTGTGGAAAAACACTTTTTGCACTTGTGATAGTGTTGAAAAACCACTTTTCGCACTTGTGTTAGTGTGGAAAAAACACTTTTCGCACTTGTGTTAGTGTGGAAAAACCACTTTTCGCACTTGTGTTAGTGTTGAAAAACGACTTTTCGCACTTGTGTTAGTGTTGAAAAACCACTTTTTGCACTTGTGTTAGTGCAGGAAACCACTTTTGCACTTGTATTAGTGTGGAAAAAACACTTTTTGCACTTGTGATAGTGTTGAAAAACCACTTTTCGCACTTGTGTTAGTGTTGAAAAACCACTTTTCGCACTTGTGTTAGTGTTGAAAAACCACTTTTCGCACTTGTGTTGGTGCAGGAAACCACTTTTACTCTTGTATTAGTGTGGAAAAAACACTTTTTGCACTTGTGATAGTGTTGAAAAACCACTTTTCGCACTTGTGTTAGTGTTGAAAAACCACTTTTCGCACTTGTGTTGGTGCAGGAAACCACTTTTGCACTTGTATTAGTGTGGAAAAACCACTTTTCGCACTTGTGTTAGTGTTGAAAAACCACTTTTCGCACGTGTGTTAGTGTTGAAAAACCACTTTTCGCACTTGTGTTGGTGCAGGAAACCACTTTTGCACTTGTATTAGTGTGGGAAAAACACTTTTTGCACTTGTGATAGTGTTGAAAAACCACTTTTCGCACTTGTGTTAGTGTTGAAAAACCACTTTTTGCACTTGGTGCAGGAAATTGGTGCAGGAAACCACTTTTGCACTTGTATTAGTGTGGAAAAACCACTTTTCGCACTTGTGTTAGTGTTGAAAAACCACTTTTCGCACTTGTGTTAGTGTTGAAAAACCACTTTTTGCACTTGTGTTTGTGTTGAAAAACCACTTTTCGCACTTGTGTTAGTGTTGAAAAACGACTTTTCGCACTTGTGTTGTTGCAGGAAACCACTTTTGCACTTGTATTAGTGTGGAAAAACCACTTTTCGCACTTGTGTTAGTGTTGAAAAACCACTTTTTGCACTTGGGTTAGTGTTGAAAAAACACTTTTCGCACCTGTGTTAGTGTTGAAAAACCACTTTTTGCACTTGTGATGGTATTGAAAAACCACTTTTCGCACTTGTGTGAGTGATGAAAAACCATTTTCGCACTTGTGTTGGTGCAGGAAACCACTTTTGCACTTGTATTAGTGTGGAAAAAACACTTTTCACACTTGTGTTAGTGTTGAAAAACCACTTTTCGCACTTGTGTTAGTGTTGAAAAACCACTTTTCGCACTTGTGTTGGTGCAGGAAACCACTTTTGCACTTGTATTAGTGTAGAAAAACCACTTTTCGCACTTGTCTTAGTGTTGAAAAACAACTTTTTGCACTTGTGTTAGTGTTGAAAAACCACTTTTCGCACTTGTGTTGGTGCAGGAAACCACTTTTGCACTTGTATTAGTGTTGAAAAACCACTTTTCACACTTGTGTTAGTGTTGAAAAACCACTTTTCGCACTTGTGTTAGTGTTGAAAAACCACTTTTCGCACTTGTGTTAGTGTTGAAAAACCACTTTTCGCACTTGTGTTGGTGCAGGAAACCACTTTTGTACTTGTATTAGTGTGGCAAAACCACTTTTTGCACTTGTGATAGTGTCGAAAAACCACTTTTCGCACTTGTGTTAGTGTTGAAAAACCACTTTTCGCACTTGTGTTAGTGTTGAAAAACCACTTTTTGCACTTGTGTTGTTGCAGGAAACCACTTTTGCACTTGTATTAGTGTGGAAAAACCACTTTTCGCACTTGTGTTAGTGTTGAAAAACCACTTTTTGCACTTGTGATGGTGTTGAAAAACCACTTTTCACACTTGTGTTAGTGTTGGAAAACCACTTTTCGCACTTGTGTTGTGCAGGAAACCACTTTTGCACTTGTATTAGTGTGGAAAAACCACTTTTCGCACTTGTGTTAGTGTTGAAAAACCACTTTTCGCACTTGTGTTAGTGTTAAAAAACACTTTTTGCACTTGTGATAGTGTTGAAAACCACTTTTCGCACTTGTGTTAGTGTTGAAAAACCACTTTTCGCACTTGTGTTGGTGCAGGAAACCACTTTTGCACTTGTATTAGTGTGGAAAAAACACTTTTTGCACTTGTGATAGTGTTGAAAAACCACTTTTCGCACTTGTGTTAGTGTTGAAAAAACACTTTTCGCACTTGTGTTGGTGCAGGAAACCACTTTTGTACTTGTATTAGCGTGGAAAAACCACTTTTCGCACTTGTGTTAGTTTTGAAAAACCACTTTTCGCACTTGTGTTAGTGTTGAAAAACCACTTTTCGCACTTGTGTTGGTGCAGGAAACCACTTTTGCACTTGTATTAGTGTGGATAAAACACTTTTTGCACTTGTGATAGTGTTGAAAAACCACTTTTCGCACTTGTGTTAGTGATCAAAAACCACTTTTCGCACTTGTGTTGGTGCAGGAAACCACTTTTGCACTTGTATTAGTGTGGAAAAACCACTTTTCACACTTGTGTTAGTGTTGAAAAACCACTTTTCGCACTTGTGTTAGTGTTGAAAAACCACTTTTCGCACTTGTTTTGGTGCAGGAAACCACTTTTGCACTTGTGTTAGTGTGGAAAAACCAATTTTTGCACTTGTGTTAGTGTTGAAAAACCACTTTTCGCACTTGTGTTGGTGCAGGAAACCACTTTTGTACTTGTATTAGCGTGGAAAAACCACTTTTCGCACTTGTGTTAGTTTTGAAAAACCACTTTTCGCACTTGTGTTAGTGTTGAAAAACCACTTTTCGCACTTGTGTTGGTGCAGGAAACCACTTTTGCACTTGTATTAGTGTGGATAAAACACTTTTTGCACTTGTGATAGTGTTGAAAAACCACTTTTTGCACTTGTGTTAGTGTTGAAAAACCACTTTTCACACTTGTGTTGGTGCAGGAAACCACTTTTGCACTTGTATTAGTGTGGAAAAAACAGTTTTCGCACTTGTGTTAGTGTTGAAAAACCACTTTTCGCACTTGTGTTAGTGTTGAAAAACCACTTTTCGCACTTGTGTTAGTGCAGGAAACCACTTTTGCACTTGTATTAGTGTGGAAAAAACACTTTTTGCACTTGTGATAGTGTTGAAAAACCACTTTTCGCACTTGTGTTAGTGTTGAAAAACCACTTGTCGCACTTGTGTTGGTGCAGGAAACCACTTTTGCACTTGTATTAGTGTGGAAAAACCACTCTTCACACTTGTGTTAGTGTTGAAAAACCACTTTTTGCACTTGTGTTAGTGTTGAAAAACCACTTTTCGCACTTGTGTTGGTGCAGGAAACCACTTTTGCACTTGGATTAGTGTGGAAAAACCACTTTTCGCACTTGTGTTAGTGTTGAAAAACCACTTTTCGCACTTATGTTAGTGTTGAAAAACCACTTGTCGCACTTGTGTTGGTGCAGGAAACCACTTTTGCACTTGTATTAGTGTGGAAAAACCACTCTTCACACTTGTGTTAGTGTTGAAAAACCACTTTTTGCACTTGTGTTAGTGTTGAAAAACCACTTTTCGCACTTGTGTTGGTGCAGGAAACCACTTTTGCACTTGTATTAGTGTGGAAAAACCACTTTTCGCACTTGTGTTAGTGTTGAAAAACCACTTTTTGCACTTGTGTTAGTGTTGAAAAACCACTTTTCGCACTTGTGTTAGTGTTGAAAAACCACTTTTCGCACTTGTGTTGGTGCAGGAAACCACTTTTGCTCTTGTATTAGTGTGGAAAAACACTTTTTGCACTTGTGATAGTGTTGAAAAACCACTTTTCGCACTTGTGTTAGTGTTGAAAAACCACTTTTCGCACTTGTGTTGGTGCAGGAAACCACTTTTGCACTTGTATTAGTGTGGAAAAACCACTTTTCGCACTTGTGTTAGTGTTGAAAAACCACTTTTCGCACTTGTGTTAGTGTTGAAAAACCACTTTTCGCACTTGTGTTGGTGCAGGAAACCACTTTTGCACTTGTATTAGTGTGGAAAAAACACTTTTTGCACTTGTGATAGTGTTGAAAAACCACTTTTCGCACTTGTGTTAGTGTTGAAAAACCACTTTTTGCTTGGTGCAGGAAATTGGTGCAGGAAACCACTTTTGCACTTGTATTAGTGTGGAAAAACCACTTTTCGCACTTGTGTTAATGTTGAAAATCCACTTTTCCCACTTGTGTTTGTGAAGGAAACCACTTTTCTCACTTGTGTTAGTGTTGAAAACCCACTTTTCGCACTTGTGTTAGTGTTGAAAAACCACTTTTCGCACTTGTGTTGGTGCAGGAAACCACTTTTGCACTTGTATTAGTGTGGAAAAAACACTTTTTGCACTTGTGATAGTGTTGAAAAACCACTTTTCGCACTTGTGTTAGTGTTGAAAAACCACTTTTCACACTTGTGTTAGTGAAGGAAACCACTTTTCGCACTTGTGTTAGTGTTGAAAACCCACTTTTCGCACTTGTGTTAATGTTGAAAATCCACTTTTCCCACTTGTGTTAGTGAAGGAAACCACTTTTCGCACTTGTGTTAGTGTTGAAAAACCACTTTTCGCACTTGTGTTGGTGCAGGAAACCACTTTTGCACTTGTATTAGTGTGGAAAAACCACTTTTCGCACATGTGTTAGTGTTGAAAAACCACTTTTCGCACTTGTGTTAGTGTTGATAAACCACTTTTCGCACTTGTGTTGGTGCAGGAAACCTCTTTTGCACTTGTATTAGTGTGGAAAAACCACTTTTCGCACTTGTGTTAGTGTTGAAAAACCACTTTTCGCACTTGTGTTAGTGTTGAAAAACCACTTTTCGCACTTGTGTTTGTGTTGAAAAACCACTTTTCGCACTTGTGTTAGTGTTGAAAAACCACTTTTCGCACTTGTGTTGTTGCAGTAAACCACTTTTGCACTTGTATTAGTGTGGAAAAACCACTTTTCGCACTTGTGTTAATGTTGAAAAACCACTTTTTGCACTTGGGTTAGTGTTGAAAAAACACTTTTCGCACCTGTGTTAGTGTTGAAAAACCACTTTTTGCACTTGTGATGGTGTTGAAAAACCACTTTTCGCACTTGTGTTAGTGATGAAAAACCACTTTTCGCACTTGTGTTGGTGCAGGAAACCACTTTTGCACTTGTATTAGTGTGGAAAAACCACTTTTCACACTTGTGTTAGTGTTGAAAAACCACTTTTCGCACTTGTGTTAGTGTTGAAAAACCACTTTTCGCACTTGTGTTGGTGCAGGAAACCACTTTTGCACTTGTATTAGTGTAGAAAAACCACTTTTCGCACTTGTGTTAGTGTTGAAAAACCACTTTTTGCACTTGTGTTAGTGTTGAAAAACCACTTTTCGCACTTGTGTTGGTGCAGGAAACCACTTTTGCACTTGTATTAGTGTAGAAAAAACACTTTTCGCACTTGTGTTAGTGTTGAAAAACCACTTTTCACACTTGTGTTAGTGTTGAAAAACCACTTTTCGCACTTGTGTTAGTGTTGAAAAACCACTTTTCGCACTTGTGTTAGTGTTGAAAAACCACTTTTCGCACTTGTGTTGGTGCAGGAAACCACTTTTGCACTTGTATTAGTGTGGAAAACCCACTTTTTGCACTTGTGATAGTGTCGAAAAACCACTTTTCGCACTTGTGATAGTGTCGAAAAACCACTTTTCGCACTTGTGTTAGTGTTGAAAAACCACTTTTCGCACTTGTGATAGTGTTGAAAAACCACTTTTCGCACTTGTGTTGTTGCAGGAAACCACTTTTGCACTTGTATTAGTGTGGAAAAACCACTTTTCGCACTTGTGTTAGTGTTGAAAAACCACTTTTCGCACTTGTGTTGGTGCAGGAAACCACTTTTTGCACTTGTGTTGTTGCAGGAAACCACTTTTGCACTTGTATTAGTGTGGAAAAACCACTTTTCGCACTTGTGTTAGTGTTGAAAAACCACTTTTCGCACTTGTGTTAGTGTTGGAAAACCACTTTTCGCACTTGTATTAGTGTGGAAAAAACACTTTTTGCACTTGTGATAGTGTTGAAAAACCACTTTTCGCACTTGTGTTGGTGCAGGAAACCACTTTTGCACTTGTATTAGTGTGGAAAAACCACTTTTCGCACTTGTGTTAGTTTTGAAAAACCACTTTTCGCAATTATGTTAGTGTTGAAAAACCACTTTTCGCACTTGTGTTGGTGCAGGAAACCACTTTTGCACTTGTATTAGTGTGGATAAAACACTTTTTGCACTTGTGATAGTGTTGAAAAACCACTTTTCGCACTTGTGTTAGTGATCAAAAACCACTTTTCGCACTTGTGTTGGTGCAGGAAACCACTTTTGCACTTGTATTAGTGTGGAAAAACAACTTTTCACACTTGTGTTAGTGTTGAAAAACCACTTTTCGCACTTGTGTTAGTGTTGAAAAACCACTTTTCGCACTTGTGTTGGTGCAGGAAACCACTTTTGCACTTGTGTTAGTGTGGAAAAACCACTTTTTGCACTTGTGTTAGTGTTGAAAAACCACTTTTCGCACTTGTGTTAGTGTTGAAAAACCACTTTTCGCACTTGTGTTGGTGCAGGAAACCACTTTTGCACTTGTATTAGTGTGGAAAACCACTTTTCGCACTCCTGTTAGTGTTGAAAAACCACTTTTCGCACTTGTGTTAGTGTTGAAAAACCACTTTTTGCACTTGTGTTAGTGTTGAAAAACCACTTTTCGCACTTGTGTTGGTGCGGAAACCACTTTTGCACTTGTATTAGTGTGGAAAAAACACTTTTTGCACTTGTGATAGTGTTGAAAAACCACTTTTCGCACTTGTGTTAGTGTGGAAAAAACACTTTTCGCACTTGTGTTAGTGTTGAAAAACCACTTTTTGCACTTGTGTTAGTGCAGGAAACCAATTTTGCACTTGTATTAGTGTGGCAAAAACACTTTTTGCACTTGTGATAGTGTTGAAAAACCACTTTTCGCACTTGTGTTAGTGTTGAAAAACCACTTTTCGCACTTGTGTTAGTGTTGAAAAACCACTTTTCGCACTTGTGTTGGTGCAGGAAACCACTTTTGCTCTTGTATTAGTGTGGAAAAAAAACACTTTTTGCACTTGTGATAGTGTTGAAAAACCACTTTTCGCACTTGTGTTAGTGTTGAAAAACCACTTTTCGCACTTGTGTTGGTGCAGGAAACCACTTTTGCACTTGTATTAGTGTGGAAAAACCACTTTTCGCACTTGTGTTAGTGTTGAAAAACCACTTTTCGCACTTGTGTTGGTGCAGGAAACCACTTTTGCACTTGTATTAGTGTGGAAAACCCACTTTTTGCACTTGTGATAGTGTCGAAAAACCACTTTTCGCACTTGTGATAGTGTCGAAAAACCACTTTTCGCACTTGTGTTAGTGTTGAAAAACCACTTTTCGCACTTGTGATAGTGTTGAAAAACCACTTTTCGCACTTGTGTTGTTGCAGGAAACCACTTTTGCACTTGTATTAGTGTGGAAAAACCACTTTTCGCACTTGTGTTAGTGTTGAAAAACCACTTTTCGCACTTGTGTTGGTGCAGGAAACCACTTTTTGCACTTGTGTTGTTGCAGGAAACCACTTTTGCACTTGTATTAGTGTGGAAAAACCACTTTTCGCACTTGTGTTAGTGTTGAAAAACCACTTTTCGCACTTGTGTTAGTGTTGGAAAACCACTTTTCGCACTTGTATTAGTGTGGAAAAAACACTTTTTGCACTTGTGATAGTGTTGAAAAACCACTTTTCGCACTTGTGTTGGTGCAGGAAACCACTTTTGCACTTGTATTAGTGTGGAAAAACCACTTTTCGCACTTGTGTTAGTTTTGAAAAACCACTTTTCGCAATTATGTTAGTGTTGAAAAACCACTTTTCGCACTTGTGTTGGTGCAGGAAACCACTTTTGCACTTGTATTAGTGTGGATAAAACACTTTTTGCACTTGTGATAGTGTTGAAAAACCACTTTTCGCACTTGTGTTAGTGATCAAAAACCACTTTTCGCACTTGTGTTGGTGCAGGAAACCACTTTTGCACTTGTATTAGTGTGGAAAAACAACTTTTCACACTTGTGTTAGTGTTGAAAAACCACTTTTCGCACTTGTGTTAGTGTTGAAAAACCACTTTTCGCACTTGTGTTGGTGCAGGAAACCACTTTTGCACTTGTGTTAGTGTGGAAAAACCACTTTTTGCACTTGTGTTAGTGTTGAAAAACCACTTTTCGCACTTGTGTTAGTGTTGAAAAACCACTTTTCGCACTTGTGTTGGTGCAGGAAACCACTTTTGCACTTGTATTAGTGTGGAAAACCACTTTTCGCACTCCTGTTAGTGTTGAAAAACCACTTTTCGCACTTGTGTTAGTGTTGAAAAACCACTTTTTGCACTTGTGTTAGTGTTGAAAAACCACTTTTCGCACTTGTGTTGGTGCGGAAACCACTTTTGCACTTGTATTAGTGTGGAAAAAACACTTTTTGCACTTGTGATAGTGTTGAAAAACCACTTTTCGCACTTGTGTTAGTGTGGAAAAAACACTTTTCGCACTTGTGTTAGTGTTGAAAAACCACTTTTTGCACTTGTGTTAGTGCAGGAAACCACTTTTGCACTTGTATTAGTGTGGCAAAAACACTTTTTGCACTTGTGATAGTGTTGAAAAACCACTTTTCGCACTTGTGTTAGTGTTGAAAAACCACTTTTCGCACTTGTGTTAGTGTTGAAAAACCACTTTTCGCACTTGTGTTGGTGCAGGAAACCACTTTTGCTCTTGTATTAGTGTGGAAAAAAAACACTTTTTGCACTTGTGATAGTGTTGAAAAACCACTTTTCGCACTTGTGTTAGTGTTGAAAAACCACTTTTCGCACTTGTGTTGGTGCAGGAAACCACTTTTGCACTTGTATTAGTGTGGAAAAACCACTTTTCGCACTTGTGTTAGTGTTGAAAAACCACTTTTCGCACTTGTGTTAGTGTTGAAAAACCACTTTTCGCACTTGTGTTGGTGCAGGAAACCACTTTTGCACTTGTATTAGTGTGGAAAAAACACTTTTTGCACTTGTGATAGTGTTGAAAAACCACTTTTCGCACTTGTGTTAGTGTTGAAAAACCACTTTTTGCACTTGGTGCAGGAAATTGGTGCAGGAAACCACTTTTGCACTTGTATTAGTGTGGAAACAACCACTTTTCGCACTTGTGTTAGTGTTGAAAAACCACTTTTCGCACTTGTGTTAGTGTTGAAAAACCACTTTTCGCACTTGTGTTTGTGTTGAAAAACCACTTTTCGCACTTGTGTTAGTGTTGAAAAACCACTTTTCGCACTTGTGTTGTTGCAGGAAACCACTTTTGCACTTGTATTAGTGTGGAAAAACCACTTTTCGCACTTGTGTTAATGTTGAAAAACCACTTTTTGCACTTGGGTTAGTGTTGAAAAAACACTTTTCGCACCTGTGTTAGTGTTGAAAAACCACTTTTTGCACTTGTGATGGTGTTGAAAAACCACTTTTCGCACTTGTGTTAGTGATGAAAAACCACTTTTTGCACTTGTGTTGGTGCAGGAAACCACTTTTGCACTTGTATTAGTGTGGAAAAACCACTTTTCACACTTGTGTTAGTGTTGAAAAACCACTTTTCGCACTTGTGTTAGTGTTGAAAAACCACTTTTCGCACTTGTGTTGGTGCAGGAAACCACTTTTGCACTTGTATTAGTGTAGAAAAACCACTTTTCGCACTTGTGTTAGTGTTGAAAAACCACTTTTTGCACTTGTGTTAGTGTTGAAAAACCACTTTTCGCACTTGTGTTGGTGCAGGAAACCACTTTTGCACTTGTATTAGTGTAGAAAAAACACTTTTCGCACTTGTGTTAGTGTTGAAAAACCACTTTTCACACTTGTGTTAGTGTTGAAAAACCACTTTTCGCACTTGTGTTAGTGTTGAAAAACCACTTTTCGCACTTGTGTTAGTGTTGAAAAACCACTTTTCGCACTTGTGTTGGTGCAGGAAACCACTTTTGCACTTGTATTAGTGTGGAAAAACCACTTTTTGCACTTGTGATAGTGTCGAAAAACCACTTTTCGCACTTGTGTTAGTGTTGAAAAACCACTTTTTGCACTTGTGTTGTTGCAGGAAACCACTTTTGCACTTGTATTAGTGTGGAAAACCCACTTTTCGCACTTGTATTAGTGTTGAAAAACCACTTTTTGCACTTGTGATGGTGTTGAAAAACCACTTTTCGCACTTGTGTTAGTGTTGGAAAACCACTTTTCGCACTTGTGTTGTGCAGGAAACCACTTTTGCACTTGTATTAGTGTGGAAAAACCACTTTTCGCACTTGTGTTAGTGTTGAAAAGCCACTTTTCGCACTTGTGTTAGTGTTAAAAAACCACTTTTCGCACTTGTGTTGGTGCAGGAAACCACTTTTGCACTTGTATTAGTGTGGAAAAAACACTTTTTGCACTTGTGATAGTGTTGAAAAACCACTTTTCGCACTTGTGTTAGTGTTGAAAAACCACTTTTCGCACTTGTGTTAGTGTTGAAAAACCACTTTTCGCACTTGTGTTGGTGCAGGAAACCACTTTTGCACTTGTATTAGTGTGGAAAAACCACTTTTCGCACTTGTGTTAGTTTTGAAAAACCACTTTTCGCACTTGTGTTAGTGTTGAAAAACCACTTTTCGCACTTGTGTTGGTGCAGGAAACCACTTTTGCACTTGTGTTAGTGTGGAAAAACCAATTTTTGCACTTGTGTTAGTGTTGAAAAACCACTTTTCGCACTTGTGTTAGTGTTGAAAAACCACTTTTCGCACTTGTGTTGGTGCAAGAAACCACTTTTGCACTTGTATTAGTGTGGAAAAACCACTTTTCGCACTTGTGTTAGTGTTGAAAAACCACTTTTCGCACTTGTGTTAGTGTTGAAAAACCACTTTTTGCACTTGTGTTAGTGTTGAAAAACCACTTTTCGCACTTGTGTTGGTGCAGGAAACCACTTTTGCACTTGTATTAGTGTGGAAAAAACAGTTTTCGCACTTGTATTAGTGTTGAAAAACCACTTTTCGCACTTGTGTTAGTGTTGAAAAACCACTTTTCGCACTTGTGTTAGTGTTGAAAAACCACTTTTCGCACTTGTGTTAGTGTTGAAAAACCACTTTTTGCACTTGTGTTAGTGCAGGAAACCACTTTTGCACTTGTATTAGTGTGGAAAAAACACTTTTTGCACTTGTGATAGTGTTGAAAAACACTTTTCGCACTTGTGTTAGTGTTGAAAAACCACTTTTCGCACTTGTGTTAGTGTTGAAAAACCACTTTTCGCACTTGTGTTGGTGCAGGAAACCACTTTTGCTCTTGTATTAGTGTGGAAATAACACTTTTTGCACTTGTGATGGTGTTGAAAAACCACTTTTCGCACTTGTGTTAGTGTTGAAAAACCACTTTTCGCACTTGTGTTGGTGCAGGAAACCACTTTTGCACTTGTATTAGTGTGGAAAACCACTTTTCGCACTTGTGTTAGTGTTGAAAAACCACTTTTCGCACTTGTGTTAGTGTTGAAAAACCACTTTTCGCACTTGTGTTGGTGCAGGAAACCACTTTTGCACTTGTATTAGTGTGGAAAAAACACTTTTTGCACTTGTGATAGTGTTGAAAAACCACTTTTCGCACTTGTGTTAGTGTTGAAAAACCACTTTTCGCACTAGTGTTGGTGCAGGAAACCTCTTTTGCACTTGTATTAGTGTGGAAAAACCACTTTTCGCACTTGTGTTAGTGTTGAAAAACCGCTTTTCGCACTTGTGTTGGTGCAGGAAACCACTTTTGCACTTGTATTAGTGTGGAAAAAACACTTTTTGCACTTGTGATAGTGTTGAAAAACCACTTTTCGCACTTGTGTTAGTGTTGAAAAACCACTTTTCGCACTTGTGTTGGTGCAGGAAACCACTTTTGCACTTGGATTAGTGTGGAAAAACCACTTTTTGCACTTGTGTTAGTGTTGAAAAACCACTTTTTGCACTTGTGTTAGTGTTGAAAAACCACTTGTCGCACTTGTGTTGGTGCAGGAAACCACTTTTGCACTTGTATTAGTGTGGAAAAACCACTTCACACTTGTGTTAGTGTTGAAAAAACACTTTTTGCACTTGTGTTAGTGTTGAAAAACCACTTTTCGCACTTGTGTTGGTGCAGGAAACCACTTTTGCACTTGTATTAGTGTGGAAAAACACTTTTTGCACTTGTGATAGTGTTGAAAAACCACTTTTCGCACTTGTGTTAGTGTGGAAAAAACACTTTTCGCACTTGTGTTAGTGTGGAAAAACCACTTTTCGCACTTGTGTTAGTGTTGAAAAACGACTTTTCGCACTTGTGTTAGTGTTGAAAAACCACTTTTTGCACTTGTGTTAGTGCAGGAAACCACTTTTGCACTTGTATTAGTGTGGAAAAAACACTTTTTGCACTTGTGATAGTGTTGAAAAACCACTTTTCGCACTTGTGTTAGTGTTGAAAAACCACTTTTCGCACTTGTGTTAGTGTTGAAAAACCACTTTTCGCACTTGTGTTGGTGCAGGAAACCACTTTTACTCTTGTATTAGTGTGGAAAAAACACTTTTTGCACTTGTGATAGTGTTGAAAAACCACTTTTCGCACTTGTGTTAGTGTTGAAAAACCACTTTTCGCACTTGTGTTGGTGCAGGAAACCACTTTTGCACTTGTATTAGTGTGGAAAAACCACTTTTCGCACTTGTGTTAGTGTTGAAAAACCACTTTTCGCACTAGTGTTGGTGCAGGAAACCTCTTTTGCACTTGTATTAGTGTGGAAAAACCACTTTTCGCACTTGTGTTAGTGTTGAAAAACCGCTTTTCGCACTTGTGTTGGTGCAGGAAACCACTTTTGCACTTGTATTAGTGTGGAAAAAACACTTTTTGCACTTGTGATAGTGTTGAAAAACCACTTTTCGCACTTGTGTTAGTGTTGAAAAACCACTTTTCGCACTTGTGTTGGTGCAGGAAACCACTTTTGCACTTGGATTAGTGTGGAAAAAACCACTTTTTGCACTTGTGTTAGTGTTGAAAAACCACTTTTTGCACTTGTGTTAGTGTTGAAAAACCACTTGTCGCACTTGTGTTGGTGCAGGAAACCACTTTTGCACTTGTATTAGTGTGGAAAAACCACTTCACACTTGTGTTAGTGTTGAAAAAACACTTTTTGCACTTGTGTTAGTGTTGAAAAACCACTTTTCGCACTTGTGTTGGTGCAGGAAACCACTTTTGCACTTGTATTAGTGTGGAAAAACACTTTTTGCACTTGTGATAGTGTTGAAAAACCACTTTTCGCACTTGTGTTAGTGTGGAAAAAACACTTTTCGCACTTGTGTTAGTGTGGAAAAACCACTTTTCGCACTTGTGTTAGTGTTGAAAAACGACTTTTCGCACTTGTGTTAGTGTTGAAAAACCACTTTTTGCACTTGTGTTAGTGCAGGAAACCACTTTTGCACTTGTATTAGTGTGGAAAAAACACTTTTTGCACTTGTGATAGTGTTGAAAAACCACTTTTCGCACTTGTGTTAGTGTTGAAAAACCACTTTTCGCACTTGTGTTAGTGTTGAAAAACCACTTTTCGCACTTGTGTTGGTGCAGGAAACCACTTTTACTCTTGTATTAGTGTGGAAAAAACACTTTTTGCACTTGTGATAGTGTTGAAAAACCACTTTTCGCACTTGTGTTAGTGTTGAAAAACCACTTTTCGCACTTGTGTTGGTGCAGGAAACCACTTTTGCACTTGTATTAGTGTGGAAAAACCACTTTTCGCACTTGTGTTAGTGTTGAAAAACCACTTTTCGCACGTGTGTTAGTGTTGAAAAACCACTTTTCGCACTTGTGTTGGTGCAGGAAACCACTTTTGCACTTGTATTAGTGTGGAAAAAACACTTTTTGCACTTGTGATAGTGTTGAAAAACCACTTTTCGCACTTGTGTTAGTGTTGAAAAACCACTTTTTGCACTTGGTGCAGGAAATTGGTGCAGGAAACCACTTTTGCACTTGTATTAGTGTGGAAAAACCACTTTTCGCACTTGTGTTAGTGTTGAAAAACCACTTTTCGCACTTGTGTTAGTGTTGAAAAACCACTTTTTGCACTTGTGTTTGTGTTGAAAAACCACTTTTCGCACTTGTGTTAGTGTTGAAAAACGACTTTTCGCACTTGTGTTGTTGCAGGAAACCACTTTTGCACTTGTATTAGTGTGGAAAAACCACTTTTCGCACTTGTGTTAGTGTTGAAAAACCACTTTTTGCACTTGGGTTAGTGTTGAAAAAACACTTTTCGCACCTGTATTAGTGTTGAAAAACCACTTTTTGCACTTGTGATGGTATTGAAAAACCACTTTTCGCACTTGTGTGAGTGATGAAAAACCATTTTCGCACTTGTGTTGGTGCAGGAAACCACTTTTGCACTTGTATTAGTGTGGAAAAACCACTTTTCACACTTGTGTTAGTGTTGAAAAACCACTTTTCGCACTTGTGTTAGTGTTGAAAAACCACTTTTCGCACTTGTGTTGGTGCAGGAAACCACTTTTGCACTTGTATTAGTGTAGAAAAACCACTTTTCGCACTTGTCTTAGTGTTGAAAAACAACTTTTTGCACTTGTGTTAGTGTTGAAAAACCACTTTTCGCACTTGTGTTGGTGCAGGAAACCACTTTTGCACTTGTATTAGTGTTGAAAAACCACTTTTCACACTTGTGTTAGTGTTGAAAAACCACTTTTCGCACTTGTGTTAGTGTTGAAAAACCACTTTTCGCACTTGTGTTAGTGTTGAAAAACCACTTTTCGCACTTGTGTTAGTGTTGAAAAACCACTTTTTGCACTTGTGTTAGTGTTGAAAAACCACTTTTCGCACTTGTGTTGGTGCAGGAAACCACTTTTGCACTTGTATTAGTGTGGAAAAAACAGTTTTCGCACTTGTATTAGTGTTGAAAAACCACTTTTCGCACTTGTGTTAGTGTTGAAAAACCACTTTTCGCACTTGTGTTAGTGTTGAAAAACCATTTTTCGCACTTGTGTTAGTGTTGAAAAACCACTTTTTGCACTTGTGTTAGTGCAGGAAACCACTTTTGCACTTGTATTAGTGTGGAAAAAACACTTTTTGCACTTGTGATAGTGTTGAAAAACACTTTTCGCACTTGTGTTAGTGTTGAAAAACCACTTTTCGCACTTGTGTTAGTGTTGAAAAACCACTTTTCGCACTTGTGTTGGTGCAGGAAACCACTTTTGCTCTTGTATTAGTGTGGAAATAACACTTTTTGCACTTGTGATGGTGTTGAAAAACCACTTTTCGCACTTGTGTTAGTGTTGAAAAACCACTTTTCGCACTTGTGTTGGTGCAGGAAACCACTTTTGCACTTGTATTAGTGTGGAAAACCACTTTTCGCACTTGTGTTAGTGTTGAAAAACCACTTTTCGCACTTGTGTTAGTGTTGAAAAACCACTTTTCGCACTTGTGTTGGTGCAGGAAACCACTTTTGCACTTGTATTAGTGTGGAAAAAACACTTTTTGCACTTGTGATAGTGTTGAAAAACCACTTTTCGCACTTGTGTTAGTGTTGAAAAACCACTTTTCGCACTAGTGTTGGTGCAGGAAACCTCTTTTGCACTTGTATTAGTGTGGAAAAACCACTTTTCGCACTTGTGTTAGTGTTGAAAAACCGCTTTTCGCACCTGTGTTGGTGCAGGAAACCACTTTTGCACTTGTATTAGTGTGGAAAAAACACTTTTTGCACTTGTGATAGTGTTGAAAAACCACTTTTCGCACTTGTGTTAGTGTTGAAAAACCACTTTTCGCACTTGTGTTGGTGCAGGAAACCACTTTTGCACTTGGATTAGTGTGGAAAAACCACTTTTTGCACTTGTGTTAGTGTTGAAAAACCACTTATTGCACTTGTGTTAGTGTTGAAAAACCACTTGTCGCACTTGTGTTGGTGCAGGAAACCACTTTTGCACTTGTATTAGTGTGGAAAAACCACTTCACACTTGTGTTAGTGTTGAAAAAACACTTTTTGCACTTGTGTTAGTGTTGAAAAACCACTTTTCGCACTTGTGTTGGTGCAGGAAACCACTTTTGCACTTGTATTAGTGTGGAAAAACACTTTTTGCACTTGTGATAGTGTTGAAAAACCACTTTTCGCACTTGTGTTAGTGTGGAAAAAACACTTTTCGCACTTGTGTTAGTGTGGAAAAACCACTTTTCGCACTTGTGTTAGTGTTGAAAAACGACTTTTCGCACTTGTGTTAGTGTTGAAAAACCACTTTTTGCACTTGTGTTAGTGCAGGAAACCACTTTTGCACTTGTATTAGAGTGGAAAAAACACTTTTTGCACTTGTGATAGTGTTGAAAAACCACTTTTCGCACTTGTGTTAGTGTTGAAAAACCACTTTTCGCACTTGTGTTAGTGTTGAAAAACCACTTTTCGCACTTGTGTTGGTGCAGGAAACCACTTTTACTCTTGTATTAGTGTGGAAAAAACACTTTTTGCACTTGTGATAGTGTTGAAAAACCACTTTTCGCACTTGTGTTAGTGTTGAAAAACCACTTTTCGCACTTGTGTTGGTGCAGGAAACCACTTTTGCACTTGTATTAGTGTGGAAAAACCACTTTTCGCACTTGTGTTAGTGTTGAAAAACCACTTTTCGCACGTGTGTTAGTGTTGAAAAACCACTTTTCGCACTTGTGTTGGTGCAGGAAACCACTTTTGCACTTGTATTAGTGTGGGAAAAACACTTTTTGCACTTGTGATAGTGTTGAAAAACCACTTTTCGCACTTGTGTTAGTGTTGAAAAACCACTTTTTGCACTTGGTGCAGGAAATTGGTGCAGGAAACCACTTTTGCACTTGTATTAGTGTGGAAAAACCACTTTTCGCACTTGTGTTAGTGTTGAAAAACCACTTTTCGCACTTGTGTTAGTGTTGAAAAACCACTTTTTGCACTTGTGTTTGTGTTGAAAAACCACTTTTCGCACTTGTGTTAGTGTTGAAAAACGACTTTTCGCACTTGTGTTGTTGCAGGAAACCACTTTTGCACTTGTATTAGTGTGGAAAAACCACTTTTCGCACTTGTGTTAGTGTTGAAAAACCACTTTTTGCACTTGGGTTAGTGTTGAAAAAACACTTTTCGCACCTGTGTTAGTGTTGAAAAACCACTTTTTGCACTTGTGATGGTATTGAAAAACCACTTTTCGCACTTGTGTGAGTGATGAAAAACCATTTTCGCACTTGTGTTGGTGCAGGAAACCACTTTTGCACTTGTATTAGTGTGGAAAAAACACTTTTCACACTTGTGTTAGTGTTGAAAAACCACTTTTCGCACTTGTGTTAGTGTTGAAAAACCACTTTTCGCACTTGTGTTGGTGCAGGAAACCACTTTTGCACTTGTATTAGTGTAGAAAAACCACTTTTCGCACTTGTCTTAGTGTTGAAAAACAACTTTTTGCACTTGTGTTAGTGTTGAAAAACCACTTTTCGCACTTGTGTTGGTGCAGGAAACCACTTTTGCACTTGTATTAGTGTTGAAAAACCACTTTTCACACTTGTGTTAGTGTTGAAAAACCACTTTTCGCACTTGTGTTAGTGTTGAAAAACCACTTTTCGCACTTGTGTTAGTGTTGAAAAACCACTTTTCGCACTTGTGTTGGTGCAGGAAACCACTTTTGTACTTGTGTTAGTGTTGAAAACCCACTTTTCGCACTTGTGTTAGTGTTGAAAAACCACTTTTCGCACTTGTGTTAGTGTTGAAAAACCACTTTTCGCACTTGTGTTAGTGTTGAAAAACCACTTTTTGCACTTGTGTTGTTGCAGGAAACCACTTTTGCACTTGTATTAGTGTGGAAAAACCACTTTTCGCACTTGTGTTAGTGTTGAAAAACCACTTTTTGCACTTGTGATGGTGTTGAAAAACCACTTTTCACACTTGTGTTAGTGTTGGAAAACCACTTTTCGCACTTGTGTTGTGCAGGAAACCACTTTTGCACTTGTATTAGTGTGGAAAAACCACTTTTCGCACTTGTGTTAGTGTTGAAAAACCACTTTTCGCACTTGTGTTAGTGTTAAAAAACACTTTTTGCACTTGTGATAGTGTTGAAAAACCACTTTTCGCACTTGTGTTAGTGTTGAAAAACCACTTTTCGCACTTGTGTTGGTGCAGGAAACCACTTTTGCACTTGTATTAGTGTGGAAAAAACACTTTTTGCACTTGTGATAGTGTTGAAAAACCACTTTTCGCACTTGTGTTAGTGTTGAAAAAACACTTTTCGCACTTGTGTTGGTGCAGGAAACCACTTTTGTACTTGTATTAGCGTGGAAAAACCACTTTTCGCACTTGTGTTAGTTTTGAAAAACCACTTTTCGCACTTGTGTTAGTGTTGAAAAACCACTTTTCGCACTTGTGTTGGTGCAGGAAACCACTTTTGCACTTGTATTAGTGTGGATAAAACACTTTTTGCACTTGTGATAGTGTTGAAAAACCACTTTTCGCACTTGTGTTAGTGATCAAAAACCACTTTTCGCACTTGTGTTGGTGCAGGAAACCACTTTTGCACTTGTATTAGTGTGGAAAAACCACTTTTCACACTTGTGTTAGTGTTGAAAAACCACTTTTCGCACTTGTGTTAGTGTTGAAAAACCACTTTTCGCACTTGTTTTGGTGCAGGAAACCACTTTTGCACTTGTGTTAGTGTGGAAAAACCAATTTTTGCACTTGTGTTAGTGTTGAAAAACCACTTTTCGCACTTGTGTTGGTGCAGGAAACCACTTTTGTACTTGTATTAGCGTGGAAAAACCACTTTTCGCACTTGTGTTAGTTTTGAAAAACCACTTTTCGCACTTGTGTTAGTGTTGAAAAACCACTTTTCGCACTTGTGTTGGTGCAGGAAACCACTTTTGCACTTGTATTAGTGTGGATAAAACACTTTTTGCACTTGTGATAGTGTTGAAAAACCACTTTTTGCACTTGTGTTAGTGTTGAAAAACCACTTTTCGCACTTGTGTTGGTGCAGGAAACCACTTTTGCACTTGTATTAGTGTGGAAAACCACTTTTCGCACTTGTGTTAGTGTTGAAAAACCGCTTTTCGCACTTGTGTTGGTGCAGGAAACCACTTTTGCACTTGTATTAGTGTGGAAAAAACACTTTTTGCACTTGTGATAGTGTTGAAAAACCACTTTTCGCACTTGTGTTAGTGTTGAAAAACCACTTTTCGCACTTGTGTTGGTGCAGGAAACCACTTTTGCACTTGGATTAGTGTGGAAAAACCACTTTTTGCACTTGTGTTAGTGTTGAAAAACCACTTTTTGCACTTGTGTTAGTGTTGAAAAACCACTTGTCGCACTTGTGTTGGTGCAGGAAACCACTTTTGCACTTGTATTAGTGTGGAAAAACCACTTCACACTTGTGTTAGTGTTGAAAAAACACTTTTTGCACTTGTGTTAGTGTTGAAAAACCACTTTTCGCACTTGTGTTGGTGCAGGAAACCACTTTTGCACTTGTATTAGTGTGGAAAAACACTTTTTGCACTTGTGATAGTGTTGAAAAACCACTTTTCGCACTTGTGTTAGTGTGGAAAAAACACTTTTCGCACTTGTGTTAGTGTGGAAAAACCACTTTTCGCACTTGTGTTAGTGTTGAAAAACGACTTTTCGCACTTGTGTTAGTGTTGAAAAACCACTTTTTGCACTTGTGTTAGTGCAGGAAACCACTTTTGCACTTGTATTAGTGTGGAAAAAACACTTTTTGCACTTGTGATAGTGTTGAAAAACCACTTTTCGCACTTGTGTTAGTGTTGAAAAACCACTTTTCGCACTTGTGTTAGTGTTGAAAAACCACTTTTCGCACTTGTGTTGGTGCAGGAAACCACTTTTACTCTTGTATTAGTGTGGAAAAAACACTTTTTGCACTTGTGATAGTGTTGAAAAACCACTTTTCGCACTTGTGTTAGTGTTGAAAAACCACTTTTCGCACTTGTGTTGGTGCAGGAAACCACTTTTGCACTTGTATTAGTGTGGAAAAACCACTTTTCGCACTTGTGTTAGTGTTGAAAAACCACTTTTCGCACGTGTGTTAGTGTTGAAAAACCACTTTTCGCACTTGTGTTGGTGCAGGAAACCACTTTTGCACTTGTATTAGTGTGGGAAAAACACTTTTTGCACTTGTGATAGTGTTGAAAAACCACTTTTCGCACTTGTGTTAGTGTTGAAAAACCACTTTTTGCACTTGGTGCAGGAAATTGGTGCAGGAAACCACTTTTGCACTTGTATTAGTGTGGAAAAACCACTTTTCGCACTTGTGTTAGTGTTGAAAAACCACTTTTCGCACTTGTGTTAGTGTTGAAAAACCACTTTTTGCACTTGTGTTTGTGTTGAAAAACCACTTTTCGCACTTGTGTTAGTGTTGAAAAACGACTTTTCGCACTTGTGTTGTTGCAGGAAACCACTTTTGCACTTGTATTAGTGTGGAAAAACCACTTTTCGCACTTGTGTTAGTGTTGAAAAACCACTTTTTGCACTTGGGTTAGTGTTGAAAAAACACTTTTCGCACCTGTGTTAGTGTTGAAAAACCACTTTTTGCACTTGTGATGGTATTGAAAAACCACTTTTCGCACTTGTGTGAGTGATGAAAAACCATTTTCGCACTTGTGTTGGTGCAGGAAACCACTTTTGCACTTGTATTAGTGTGGAAAAAACACTTTTCACACTTGTGTTAGTGTTGAAAAACCACTTTTCGCACTTGTGTTAGTGTTGAAAAACCACTTTTCGCACTTGTGTTGGTGCAGGAAACCACTTTTGCACTTGTATTAGTGTAGAAAAACCACTTTTCGCACTTGTCTTAGTGTTGAAAAACAACTTTTTGCACTTGTGTTAGTGTTGAAAAACCACTTTTCGCACTTGTGTTGGTGCAGGAAACCACTTTTGCACTTGTATTAGTGTTGAAAAACCACTTTTCACACTTGTGTTAGTGTTGAAAAACCACTTTTCGCACTTGTGTTAGTGTTGAAAAACCACTTTTCGCACTTGTGTTAGTGTTGAAAAACCACTTTTCGCACTTGTGTTGGTGCAGGAAACCACTTTTGTACTTGTATTAGTGTGGCAAAACCACTTTTTGCACTTGTGATAGTGTCGAAAAACCACTTTTCGCACTTGTGTTAGTGTTGAAAAACCACTTTTCGCACTTGTGTTAGTGTTGAAAAACCACTTTTTGCACTTGTGTTGTTGCAGGAAACCACTTTTGCACTTGTATTAGTGTGGAAAAACCACTTTTCGCACTTGTGTTAGTGTTGAAAAACCACTTTTTGCACTTGTGATGGTGTTGAAAAACCACTTTTCACACTTGTGTTAGTGTTGGAAAACCACTTTTCGCACTTGTGTTGTGCAGGAAACCACTTTTGCACTTGTATTAGTGTGGAAAAACCACTTTTCGCACTTGTGTTAGTGTTGAAAAACCACTTTTCGCACTTGTGTTAGTGTTAAAAAACACTTTTTGCACTTGTGATAGTGTTGAAAACCACTTTTCGCACTTGTGTTAGTGTTGAAAAACCACTTTTCGCACTTGTGTTGGTGCAGGAAACCACTTTTGCACTTGTATTAGTGTGGAAAAAACACTTTTTGCACTTGTGATAGTGTTGAAAAACCACTTTTCGCACTTGTGTTAGTGTTGAAAAAACACTTTTCGCACTTGTGTTGGTGCAGGAAACCACTTTTGTACTTGTATTAGCGTGGAAAAACCACTTTTCGCACTTGTGTTAGTTTTGAAAAACCACTTTTCGCACTTGTGTTAGTGTTGAAAAACCACTTTTCGCACTTGTGTTGGTGCAGGAAACCACTTTTGCACTTGTATTAGTGTGGATAAAACACTTTTTGCACTTGTGATAGTGTTGAAAAACCACTTTTCGCACTTGTGTTAGTGATCAAAAACCACTTTTCGCACTTGTGTTGGTGCAGGAAACCACTTTTGCACTTGTATTAGTGTGGAAAAACCACTTTTCACACTTGTGTTAGTGTTGAAAAACCACTTTTCGCACTTGTGTTAGTGTTGAAAAACCACTTTTCGCACTTGTTTTGGTGCAGGAAACCACTTTTGCACTTGTGTTAGTGTGGAAAAACCAATTTTTGCACTTGTGTTAGTGTTGAAAAACCACTTTTCGCACTTGTGTTGGTGCAGGAAACCACTTTTGTACTTGTATTAGCGTGGAAAAACCACTTTTCGCACTTGTGTTAGTTTTGAAAAACCACTTTTCGCACTTGTGTTAGTGTTGAAAAACCACTTTTCGCACTTGTGTTGGTGCAGGAAACCACTTTTGCACTTGTATTAGTGTGGATAAAACACTTTTTGCACTTGTGATAGTGTTGAAAAACCACTTTTTGCACTTGTGTTAGTGTTGAAAAACCACTTTTCACACTTGTGTTGGTGCAGGAAACCACTTTTGCACTTGTATTAGTGTGGAAAAAACAGTTTTCGCACTTGTGTTAGTGTTGAAAAACCACTTTTCGCACTTGTGTTAGTGTTGAAAAACCACTTTTCGCACTTGTGTTAGTGCAGGAAACCACTTTTGCACTTGTATTAGTGTGGAAAAAACACTTTTTGCACTTGTGATAGTGTTGAAAAACCACTTTTCGCACTTGTGTTAGTGTTGAAAAACCACTTGTCGCACTTGTGTTGGTGCAGGAAACCACTTTTGCACTTGTATTAGTGTGGAAAAACCACTCTTCACACTTGTGTTAGTGTTGAAAAACCACTTTTTGCACTTGTGTTAGTGTTGAAAAACCACTTTTCGCACTTGTGTTGGTGCAGGAAACCACTTTTGCACTTGGATTAGTGTGGAAAAACCACTTTTCGCACTTGTGTTAGTGTTGAAAAACCACTTTTCGCACTTATGTTAGTGTTGAAAAACCACTTGTCGCACTTGTGTTGGTGCAGGAAACCACTTTTGCACTTGTATTAGTGTGGAAAAACCACTCTTCACACTTGTGTTAGTGTTGAAAAACCACTTTTTGCACTTGTGTTAGTGTTGAAAAACCACTTTTCGCACTTGTGTTGGTGCAGGAAACCACTTTTGCACTTGTATTAGTGTGGAAAAACCACTTTTCGCACTTGTGTTAGTGTTGAAAAACCACTTTTTGCACTTGTGTTAGTGTTGAAAAACCACTTTTCGCACTTGTGTTAGTGTTGAAAAACCACTTTTCGCACTTGTGTTGGTGCAGGAAACCACTTTTGCTCTTGTATTAGTGTGGAAAAACACTTTTTGCACTTGTGATAGTGTTGAAAAACCACTTTTCGCACTTGTGTTAGTGTTGAAAAACCACTTTTCGCACTTGTGTTGGTGCAGGAAACCACTTTTGCACTTGTATTAGTGTGGAAAAACCACTTTTCGCACTTGTGTTAGTGTTGAAAAACCACTTTTCGCACTTGTGTTAGTGTTGAAAAACCACTTTTCGCACTTGTGTTGGTGCAGGAAACCACTTTTGCACTTGTATTAGTGTGGAAAAAACACTTTTTGCACTTGTGATAGTGTTGAAAAACCACTTTTCGCACTTGTGTTAGTGTTGAAAAACCACTTTTTGCTTGGTGCAGGAAATTGGTGCAGGAAACCACTTTTGCACTTGTATTAGTGTGGAAAAACCACTTTTCGCACTTGTGTTAATGTTGAAAATCCACTTTTCCCACTTGTGTTTGTGAAGGAAACCACTTTTCTCACTTGTGTTAGTGTTGAAAACCCACTTTTCGCACTTGTGTTAGTGTTGAAAAACCACTTTTCGCACTTGTGTTGGTGCAGGAAACCACTTTTGCACTTGTATTAGTGTGGAAAAAACACTTTTTGCACTTGTGATAGTGTTGAAAAACCACTTTTCGCACTTGTGTTAGTGTTGAAAAACCACTTTTCACACTTGTGTTAGTGAAGGAAACCACTTTTCGCACTTGTGTTAGTGTTGAAAACCCACTTTTCGCACTTGTGTTAATGTTGAAAATCCACTTTTCCCACTTGTGTTAGTGAAGGAAACCACTTTTCGCACTTGTGTTAGTGTTGAAAAACCACTTTTCGCACTTGTGTTGGTGCAGGAAACCACTTTTGCACTTGTATTAGTGTGGAAAAACCACTTTTCGCACATGTGTTAGTGTTGAAAAACCACTTTTCGCACTTGTGTTAGTGTTGATAAACCACTTTTCGCACTTGTGTTGGTGCAGGAAACCTCTTTTGCACTTGTATTAGTGTGGAAAAAACACTTTTTGCACTTGTGATAGTGTTGAAAAACCACTTTTCGCACTTGTGTTAGTGTTGAAAAACCACTTTTCGCACTTGTGTTGGTGCAGGAAACCACTTTTGCACTTGTATTAGTGTGGAAAAACCACTTTTGCACTTGTGTTAGTGTTGAAAAACCACTTTTCGCACTTGTGTTAGTGTTGAAAAACCACTTTGCGCAATTGTGTGGTGCAGGAAACCACTTTTGCACTTGTATTAGTGTGGAAAAAACATTTTTTGCACTTGTGATAGTGTTGAAAAACCACTTTTCGCACTTGTGTTGGTGCAGGAAACCACTTTTGCACTTGTATTAGTGTGGAAAAACCACTTTTCGCACTTGTGTTAGTGTTGAAAAACCAATTTTCGCACTTGTGTTAGTGTTGAAAAACCACTTTCCGCACTTGTGTTAGTGTTGAAAAACCACTTTTCGCACTCGTGTTAGTGAAGGAAACCACTTTTCGGACTTGTGTTAGTGTTGAAAACCCACTTTTCGCACTTGTGTTAATGTTGAAAATCCACTTTTCCCACTTATGTTAGTGAAGGAAACCACTTTTCGCACTTGTGTTAGTGTTGAAAAACCACTTTTCGCACTTGTGTTGGTGCAGGCAACCACTTTTGCTCTTGTATTAGTGTGGAAAAAACACTTTTTGCACTTGTGATAGTGTTGAAAACCACTTTTCGCACTTGTGTTAGTGTTGAAAAAACACTTTTCGCACTTGTGTTAGTGTTGAAAAACCACTTTTCGCACTTGTATTAGTGTGGAAAAACCACTTTTCGCACTTGTGTTAGTGTTGAAAAACCACTTTCCGCACTTGTGTTAGTGTTGAAAAAACACTTTTCGCACTTGTGTTAGTGTTGAAAAACCACTTTTCGCACTTGTGTTGGTGCAGGAAACCACTTTTGCACTTGTATTAGTGTGGAAAAAACCACTTTTCGCACTTGTGTTCGTGTTGAAAAACCACTTTTCGCACTTGTGTTGGTGCAGGAAACCACTTTTGCACTTGTATTAGTGTGGAAAAACCACTTTTCGCACTTGTGTTAGTGTTGAAAAACCACTTTTCGCACTTGTGTTAGTGTTGAAAAACCACTTTTCGCACTTGTGTTGGTGCAGGAAACCACTTTTGCACTTGTATTAGTGTGGAAAAAACACTTTTCGCACTTGTGTTAGTGTTGAAAAACCACTTTTTGCACTTGTGTTAGTGTTGAAAAACCACTTTTCGCACTTGTGTTGGTGCAGGAAACCACTTTTGCACTTGTATTAGTGTGGAAAAACCACTTTTCGCACTTGTGTTAGTGTTGAAAAACCACGTTTCGCACTTGTGTGAGTGTTGAAAAACCACTTTTCGCACTTGTGATAGTGTTGAAAAACCACTTTTCGCACTTGTGTTGGTGCAGGAAACCACTTTTGCACTTGTATTAGTGTGGAAAACCACTTTTTGCACTTGTGTTAGTGTTGAAAAACCACTTTTCGCACTTGTGTTAGTGTTGAAAAACCACTTTTCGCACTTGTGTTGGTGCAGGAAACCACTTTTGCACTTGTATTAGTGTGGAAAAAACACTTTTTGCACTTGTGATAGTGTTGAAAAACCACTTTTCGCACTTGTGTTAGTGTTGAAAAACCACTTTTCGCACTAGTGTTGGTGCAGGAAACCACTTTTGCACTTGTATTAGTGTGGAAAAACCACTTTTCGCACTTGTGTTAGTGTTGAAAAACCGCTTTTCGCACTTGTGTTGGTGCAGGAAACCACTTTTGCACTTGTATTAGTGTGGAAAAAACACTTTTTGCACTTGTGATAGTGTTGAAAAACCACTTTTCGCACTTGTGTTAGTGTTGAAAAACCACTTTTCGCACTTGTGTTGGTGCAGGAAACCACTTTTGCACTTGGATTAGTGTGGAAAAACCACTTTTTGCACTTGTGTTAGTGTTGAAAAACCACTTTTTGCACTTGTGTTAGTGTTGAAAAACCACTTGTCGCACTTGTGTTGGTGCAGGAAACCACTTTTGCACTTGTATTAGTGTGGAAAAACCACTTCACACTTGTGTTAGTGTTGAAAAAACACTTTTTGCACTTGTGTTAGTGTTGAAAAACCACTTTTCGCACTTGTGTTGGTGCAGGAAACCACTTTTGCACTTGTATTAGTGTGGAAAAACACTTTTTGCACTTGTGATAGTGTTGAAAAACCACTTTTCGCACTTGTGTTAGTGTGGAAAAAACACTTTTCGCACTTGTGTTAGTGTGGAAAAACCACTTTTCGCACTTGTGTTAGTGTTGAAAAACGACTTTTCGCACTTGTGTTAGTGTTGAAAAACCACTTTTTGCACTTGTGTTAGTGCAGGAAACCACTTTTGCACTTGTATTAGTGTGGAAAAAACACTTTTTGCACTTGTGATAGTGTTGAAAAACCACTTTTCGCACTTGTGTTAGTGTTGAAAAACCACTTTTCGCACTTGTGTTAGTGTTGAAAAACCACTTTTCGCACTTGTGTTGGTGCAGGAAACCACTTTTGCACTTGTATTAGTGTGGAAAAAACACTTTTTGCACTTGTGATAGTGTTGAAAAACCACTTTTCGCACTTGTGTTAGTGTTGAAAAACCACTTTTTGCTTGGTGCAGGAAATTGGTGCAGGAAACCACTTTTGCACTTGTATTAGTGTGGAAAAACCACTTTTCGCACTTGTGTTAATGTTGAAAATCCACTTTTCCCACTTGTGTTTGTGAAGGAAACCACTTTTCTCACTTGTGTTAGTGTTGAAAACCCACTTTTCGCACTTGTGTTAGTGTTGAAAAACCACTTTTCGCACTTGTGTTGGTGCAGGAAACCACTTTTGCACTTGTATTAGTGTGGAAAAAACACTTTTTGCACTTGTGATAGTGTTGAAAAACCACTTTTCGCACTTGTGTTAGTGTTGAAAAACCACTTTTCACACTTGTGTTAGTGAAGGAAACCACTTTTCGCACTTGTGTTAGTGTTGAAAACCCACTTTTCGCACTTGTGTTAATGTTGAAAATCCACTTTTCCCACTTGTGTTAGTGAAGGAAACCACTTTTCGCACTTGTGTTAGTGTTGAAAAACCACTTTTCGCACTTGTGTTGGTGCAGGAAACCACTTTTGCACTTGTATTAGTGTGGAAAAACCACTTTTCGCACATGTGTTAGTGTTGAAAAACCACTTTTCGCACTTGTGTTAGTGTTGAAAAACCACTTTTCGCACTTGTGTTGGTGCAGGAAACCTCTTTTGCACTTGTATTAGTGTGGAAAAAACACTTTTTGCACTTGTGATAGTGTTGAAAAACCACTTTTCGCACTTGTGTTAGTGTTGAAAAACCACTTTTCGCACTTGTGTTGGTACAGGAAACCACTTTTGCACTTGTATTAGTGTGGAAAAACCACTTTTGCACTTGTGTTAGTGTTGAAAAACCACTTTTCGCACTTGTGTTAGTGTTGAAAAACCACTTTGCGCAATTGTGTGGTGCAGGAAACCACTTTTGCACTTGTATTAGTGTGGAAAAAACATTTTTTGCACTTGTGATAGTGTTGAAAAACCACTTTTCGCACTTGTGTTGGTGCAGGAAACCACTTTTGCACTTGTATTAGTGTGGAAAAACCACTTTTCGCACTTGTGTTAGTGTTGAAAAACCAATTTTCGCACTTGTGTTAGTGTTGAAAAACCACTTTCCGCACTTGTGTTAGTGTTGAAAAACCACTTTTCGCACTCGTGTTGGTGAAGGAAACCACTTTTCGGACTTGTGTTAGTGTTGAAAACCCACTTTTCGCACTTGTGTTAATGTTGAAAATCCACTTTTCCCACTTATGTTAGTGAAGGAAACCACTTTTCGCACTTGTGTTAGTGTTGAAAAACCACTTTTCGCACTTGTGTTGGTGCAGGCAACCACTTTTGCTCTTGTATTAGTGTGGAAAAAACACTTTTTGCACTTGTGATAGTGTTGAAAACCACTTTTCGCACTTGTGTTAGTGTTGAAAAAACACTTTTCGCACTTGTGTTAGTGTTGAAAAACCACTTTTCGCACTTGTATTAGTGTGGAAAAACCACTTTTCGCACTTGTGTTAGTGTTGAAAAACCACTTTCCGCACTTGTGTTAGTGTTGAAAAAACACTTTTCGCACTTGTGTTAGTGTTGAAAAACCACTTTTCGCACTTGTGTTGGTGCAGAAAACCACTTTTGCACTTGTATTAGTGTGGAAAAAACCACTTTTCGCACTTGTGTTCGTGTTGAAAAACCACTTTTCGCACTTGTGTTGGTGCAGGAAACCACTTTTGCACTTGTATTAGTGTGGAAAAACCACTTTTCGCACTTGTGTTAGTGTTGAAAAACCACTTTTCGCACTTGTGTTAGTGTTGAAAAACCACTTTTCGCACTTGTGTTGGTGCAGGAAACCACTTTTGCACTTGTATTAGTGTGGAAAAAACACTTTTCGCACTTGTGTTAGTGTTGAAAAACCACTTTTTGCACTTGTGTTAGTGTTGAAAAACCACTTTTCGCACTTGTGTTGGTGCAGGAAACCACTTTTGCACTTGTATTAGTGTGGAAAAACCACTTTTCGCACTTGTGTTAGTGTTGAAAAACCACGTTTCGCACTTGTGTGAGTGTTGAAAAACCACTTTTCGCACTTGTGATAGTGTTGAAAAACCACTTTTCGCACTTGTGTTGGTGCAGGAAACCACTTTTGCACTTGTATTAGTGTGGAAAACCACTTTTCGCACTTGTGTTAGTGTTGAAAAACCACTTTTCGCACTTGTGTTAGTGTTGAAAAACCACTTTTCGCACTTGTGTTAGTGCAGGAAACCACTTTTGCACTTGTATTAGTGTGGAAAAAACACTTTTTGCACTTGTGATAGTGTTGAAAAACCACTTTTCGCACTTGTGTTAGTGTTGAAAAACCACTTTTCGCACTAGTGTTGGTGCAGGAAACCACTTTTGCACTTGTATTAGTGTGGAAAAACCACTTTTCGCACTTGTGTTAGTGTTGAAAAACCGCTTTTCGCACTTGTGTTGGTGCAGGAAACCACTTTTGCACTTGTATTAGTGTGGAAAAAACACTTTTTGCACTTGTGATAGTGTTGAAAAACCACTTTTCGCACTTGTGTTAGTGTTGAAAAACCACTTTTCGCACTTGTGTTGGTGCAGGAAACCACTTTTGCACTTGGATTAGTGTGGAAAAACCACTTTTTGCACTTGTGTTAGTGTTGAAAAACCACTTTTTGCACTTGTGTTAGTGTTGAAAAACCACTTGTCGCACTTGTGTTGGTGCAGGAAACCACTTTTGCACTTGTATTAGTGTGGAAAAACCACTTCACACTTGTGTTAGTGTTGAAAAAACACTTTTTGCACTTGTGTTAGTGTTGAAAAACCACTTTTCGCACTTGTGTTGGTGCAGGAAACCACTTTTGCACTTGTATTAGTGTGGAAAAACACTTTTTGCACTTGTGATAGTGTTGAAAAACCACTTTTCGCACTTGTGTTAGTGTGGAAAAAACACTTTTCGCACTTGTGTTAGTGTGGAAAAACCACTTTTCGCACTTGTGTTAGTGTTGAAAAACGACTTTTCGCACTTGTGTTAGTGTTGAAAAACCACTTTTTGCACTTGTGTTAGTGCAGGAAACCACTTTTGCACTTGTATTAGTGTGGATAAAACACTTTTTGCACTTGTGATAGTGTTGAAAAACCACTTTTCGCACTTGTGTTAGTGTTGAAAAACCACTTTTCGCACTTGTGTTAGTGTTGAAAAACCACTTTTCGCACTTGTGTTGGTGCAGGAAACCACTTTTGCTCTTGTATTAGTGTGGAAAAAACACTTTTTGCACTTGTGATAGTGTTGAAAAACCACTTTTCGCACTTGTGTTAGTGTTGAAAAACCACTTTTCGCACTTGTGTTGGTGCAGGAAACCACTTTTGCACTTGTATTAGTGTGGAAAAACCACTTTTCGCACTTGTGTTAGTGTTGAAAAACCACTTTTCGCACGTGTGTTAGTGTTGAAAAACCACTTTTCGCACTTGTGTTGGTGCAGGAAACCATTTTTGCACTTGTATTAGTGTGGAAAAAACACTTTTTGCACTTGTGATAGTGTTGAAAAACCACTTTTCGCACTTGTGTTAGTGTTGAAAAACCACTTTTTGCACTTGGTGCAGGAAATTGGTGCAGGAAACCACTTTTGCACTTGTATTAGTGTGGAAAAACCACTTTTCGCACTTGTGTTAGTGTTGAAAAACCACTTTTCGCACTTGTGTTAGTGTTGAAAAACCACTTTTTGCACTTGTGTTTGTGTTGAAAAACCACTTTTCGCACTTGTGTTAGTGTTGAAAAACCACTTTTCGCACTTGTGTTGTTGCAGGAAACCACTTTTGCACTTGTATTAGTGTGGAAAAACCACTTTTCGCACTTGTGTTAGTGTTGAAAAACCACTTTTTGCACTTGGGT
Organism: Myxine glutinosa; assembly: GCF_964187855.1. Classification (NCBI taxonomy): domain Eukaryota; kingdom Metazoa; phylum Chordata; class Myxini; order Myxiniformes; family Myxinidae; genus Myxine; species Myxine glutinosa. The sequence goes on from NC_136264.1 coordinate 100,887,341, forward strand.
TAGTGTTGAAAAAACACTTTTCGCACCTGTGTTAGTGTTGAAAAACCACTTTTTGCACTTGTGATGGTTTTGAAAAACCACTTTTCGCACTTGTGTGAGTGATGAAAAACCATTTTCGCACTTGTGTTGGTGCAGGAAACCACTTTTGCACTTGTATTAGTGTGGAAAAACCACTTTTCACACTTGTGTTAGTGTTGAAAAACCACTTTTCGCACTTGTGTTAGTGTTGAAAAACCACATCTCGCACTTGTGTTGGTGCAGGAAACCACTTTTGCACTTGTATTAGTGTAGAAAAACCACTTTTCGCACTTGTCTTAGTGTTGAAAAACAACTTTTTGCACTTGTGTTAGTGTTGAAAAACCACTTTTCGCACTTGTGTTGGTGCAGGAAACCACTTTTGCACTTGTATTAGTGTTGAAAAACCACTTTTCACACTTGTGTTAGTGTTGAAAAACCACTTTTCGCACTTGTGTTAGTGTTGAAAAACCACTTTTCGCACTTGTGTTAGTGTTGAAAAACCACTTTTCGCACTTGTGTTGGTGCAGGAAACCACTTTTGTACTTGTATTAGTGTGGCAAAACCACTTTTTGCACTTGTGATAGTGTCGAAAAACCACTTTTCGCACTTGTGTTAGTGTTGAAAAACCACTTTTCGCACTTGTGTTAGTGTTGAAAAACCACTTTTTGCACCTGTGTTGTTGCAGGAAACCACTTTTGCACTTGTATTAGTGTGGAAAAACCACTTTTCGCACTTGTGTTAGTGTTGAAAAACCACTTTTTGCACTTGTGATGGTGTTGAAAAACCACTTTTCACACTTGTGTTAGTGTTGGAAAACCACTTTTCGCACTTGTGTTGTGCAGGAAACCACTTTTGCACTTGTATTAATGTGGAAAAACCACTTTTCGCACTTGTGTTAGTGTTGAAAAACCACTTTTCGCACTTGTGTTAGTGTTAAAAAACACTTTTTGCACTTGTGATAGTGTTGAAAAACCACTTTTCGCACTTGTGTTAGTGTTGAAAAACCACTTTTCGCACTTGTGTTGGTGCAGGAAACCACTTTTGCACTTGTATTAGTGTGGAAAAAACACTTTTTGCACTTGTGATAGTGTTGAAAAACCACTTTTCGCACTTGTGTTAGTGTTGAAAAACCACTTTTCGCACTTGTGTTGGTGCAGGAAACCACTTTTGTACTTGTATTAGCGTGGAAAAACCACTTTTCGCACTTGTGTTAGTTTTGAAAAACCACTTTTCGCACTTGTGTTAGTGTTGAAAAACCACTTTTCGCACTTGTGTTGGTGCAGGAAACCACTTTTGCACTTGTATTAGTGTGGATAAAACACTTTTTGCACTTGTGATAGTGTTGAAAAACCACTTTTCGCACTTGTGTTAGTGATCAAAAACCACTTTTCGCACTTGTGTTGGTGCAGGAAACCACTTTTGCACTTGTATTAGTGTGGAAAAACCACTTTTCACACTTGTGTTAGTGTTGAAAAACCACTTTTCGCACTTGTGTTAGTGTTGAAAAACCACTTTTCGCACTTGTGTTGGTGCAGGAAACCACTTTTGCACTTGTGTTAGTGTGGAAAAACCAATTTTTGCACTTGTGTTAGTGTTGAAAAACCACTTTTCGCACTTGTGTTGGTGCAGGAAACCACTTTTGTACTTGTATTAGCGTGGAAAAACCACTTTTCGCACTTGTGTTAGTTTTGAAAAACCACTTTTCGCACTTGTGTTAGTGTTGAAAAACCACTTTTCGCACTTGTGTTGGTGCAGGAAACCACTTTTGCACTTGTATTAGTGTGGATAAAACACTTTTTGCACTTGTGATAGTGTTGAAAAACCACTTTTCGCACTGTGTTAGTGTTGAAAAACCACTTTTCGCACTTGTGTTGGTGCAAGAAACCACTTTTGCACTTGTATTAGTGTGGAAAAACCACTTTTCGCACTTGTGTTAGTGTTGAAAAACCACTTTTCGCACTTGTGTTAGTGTTGAAAAACCACTTTTTGCACTTGTGTTAGTGTTGAAAAACCACTTTTCGCACTGTGTTGGTGCAGGAAACCACTTTTGCACTTGTATTAGTGTGGAAAAAACAGTTTTCGCACTTGTGTTAGTGTTGAAAAACCACTTTTCGCACTTGTGTTAGTGTTGAAAAACCACTTTTCGCACTTGTGTTGGTGCAGGAAACCACTTTTGCACTTGTATTAGTGTGGAAAAAACACTTTTTGCACTTGTGATAGTGTTGAAAAACCACTTTTCGCACTTGTGTTAGTGTTGAAAAAACACTTTTCGCACTTGTGTTGGTGCAGGAAACCACTTTTGTACTTGTATTAGCGTGGAAAAACCACTTTTCGCACTTGTGTTAGTTTTGAAAAACCACTTTTCGCACTTGTGTTAGTGTTGAAAAACCACTTTTCGCACTTGTGTTGGTGCAGGAAACCACTTTTGCACTTGTATTAGTGTGGATAAAACACTTTTTGCACTTGTGATAGTGTTGAAAAACCACTTTTCGCACTTATGTTAGTGATCAAAAACCACTTTTCGCACTTGTGTTGGTGCAGGAAACCACTTTTGCACTTGTATTAGTGTGGAAAAACCACTTTTCACACTTGTGTTAGTGTTGAAAAACCACTTTTCGCACTTGTGTTAGTGTTGAAAAACCACTTTTCGCACTTGTTTTGGTGCAGGAAACCACTTTTGCACTTGTGTTAGTGTGGAAAAACCAATTTTTGCACTTGTGTTAGTGTTGAAAAACCACTTTTCGCACTTGTGTTGGTGCAGGAAACCACTTTTGTACTTGTATTAGCGTGGAAAAACCACTTTTCGCACTTGTGTTAGTTTTGAAAAACCACTTTTCGCACTTGTGTTAGTGTTGAAAAACCACTTTTCGCACTTGTGTTGGTGCAGGAAACCACTTTTGCACTTGTATTAGTGTGGATAAAACACTTTTTGCACTTGTGATAGTGTTGAAAAACCACTTTTTGCACTTGTGTTAGTGTTGAAAAACCACTTTTCGCACTTGTGTTGGTGCAGGAAACCACTTTTGCACTTGTATTAGTGTGGAAAAAACAGTTTTCGCACTTGTGTTAGTGTTGAAAAACCACTTTTCGCACTTGTGTTAGTGTTGAAAAACCACTTTTCGCACTTGTGTTAGTGCAGGAAACCACTTTTGCACTTGTATTAGTGTGGAAAAAACACTTTTTGCACTTGTGATAGTGTTGAAAAACCACTTTTCGCACTTGTGTTAGTGTTGAAAAACCACTTGTCGCACTTGTGTTGGTGCAGGAAACCACTTTTGCACTTGTATTAGTGTGGAAAAACCACTCTTCACACTTGTGTTAGTGTTGAAAAACCACTTTTTGCACTTGTGTTAGTGTTGAAAAACCACTTTTCGCACTTGTGTTGGTGCAGGAAACCACTTTTGCACTTGGATTAGTGTGGAAAAACCACTTTTCGCACTTGTGTTAGTGTTGAAAAACCACTTTTCGCACTTGTGTTAGTGTTGAAAAACCACTTGTCGCACTTGTGTTGGTGCAGGAAACCACTTTTGCACTTGTATTAGTGTGGAAAAACCACTCTTCACACTTGTGTTAGTGTTGAAAAACCACTTTTTGCACTTGTGTTAGTGTTGAAAAACCACTTTTCGCACTTGTGTTGGTGCAGGAAACCACTTTTGCACTTGTATTAGTGTGGAAAAACCACTTTTCGCACTTGTGTTAGTGTTGAAAAACCACTTTTTGCACTTGTGTTAGTGTTGAAAAACCACTTTTCGCACTTGTGTTAGTGTTGAAAAACCACTTTTCGCACTTGTGTTGGTGCAGGAAACCACTTTTGTACTTGTATTAGTGTGGCAAAACCACTTTTTGCACTTGTGATAGTGTCGAAAAACCACTTTTCGCACTTGTGTTAGTGTTGAAAAACCACTTTTCGCACTTGTGTTAGTGTTGAAAAACCACTTTTTGCACCTGTGTTGTTGCAGGAAACCACTTTTGCACTTGTATTAGTGTGGAAAAACCACTTTTCGCACTTGTGTTAGTGTTGAAAAACCACTTTTTGCACTTGTGATGGTGTTGAAAAACCACTTTTCACACTTGTGTTAGTGTTGGAAAACCACTTTTCGCACTTGTGTTGTGCAGGAAACCACTTTTGCACTTGTATTAATGTGGAAAAACCACTTTTCGCACTTGTGTTAGTGTTGAAAAACCACTTTTCGCACTTGTGTTAGTGTTAAAAAACACTTTTTGCACTTGTGATAGTGTTGAAAAACCACTTTTCGCACTTGTGTTAGTGTTGAAAAACCACTTTTCGCACTTGTGTTGGTGCAGGAAACCACTTTTGCACTTGTATTAGTGTGGAAAAAACACTTTTTGCACTTGTGATAGTGTTGAAAAACCACTTTTCGCACTTGTGTTAGTGTTGAAAAACCACTTTTCGCACTTGTGTTGGTGCAGGAAACCACTTTTGTACTTGTATTAGCGTGGAAAAACCACTTTTCGCACTTGTGTTAGTTTTGAAAAACCACTTTTCGCACTTGTGTTAGTGTTGAAAAACCACTTTTCGCACTTGTGTTGGTGCAGGAAACCACTTTTGCACTTGTATTAGTGTGGATAAAACACTTTTTGCACTTGTGATAGTGTTGAAAAACCACTTTTCGCACTTGTGTTAGTGATCAAAAACCACTTTTCGCACTTGTGTTGGTGCAGGAAACCACTTTTGCACTTGTATTAGTGTGGAAAAACCACTTTTCACACTTGTGTTAGTGTTGAAAAACCACTTTTCGCACTTGTGTTAGTGTTGAAAAACCACTTTTCGCACTTGTGTTGGTGCAGGAAACCACTTTTGCACTTGTGTTAGTGTGGAAAAACCAATTTTTGCACTTGTGTTAGTGTTGAAAAACCACTTTTCGCACTTGTGTTGGTGCAGGAAACCACTTTTGTACTTGTATTAGCGTGGAAAAACCACTTTTCGCACTTGTGTTAGTTTTGAAAAACCACTTTTCGCACTTGTGTTAGTGTTGAAAAACCACTTTTCGCACTTGTGTTGGTGCAGGAAACCACTTTTGCACTTGTATTAGTGTGGATAAAACACTTTTTGCACTTGTGATAGTGTTGAAAAACCACTTTTCGCACTGTGTTAGTGTTGAAAAACCACTTTTCGCACTTGTGTTGGTGCAAGAAACCACTTTTGCACTTGTATTAGTGTGGAAAAACCACTTTTCGCACTTGTGTTAGTGTTGAAAAACCACTTTTCGCACTTGTGTTAGTGTTGAAAAACCACTTTTTGCACTTGTGTTAGTGTTGAAAAACCACTTTTCGCACTGTGTTGGTGCAGGAAACCACTTTTGCACTTGTATTAGTGTGGAAAAAACAGTTTTCGCACTTGTGTTAGTGTTGAAAAACCACTTTTCGCACTTGTGTTAGTGTTGAAAAACCACTTTTCGCACTTGTGTTGGTGCAGGAAACCACTTTTGCACTTGTATTAGTGTGGAAAAAACACTTTTTGCACTTGTGATAGTGTTGAAAAACCACTTTTCGCACTTGTGTTAGTGTTGAAAAAACACTTTTCGCACTTGTGTTGGTGCAGGAAACCACTTTTGTACTTGTATTAGCGTGGAAAAACCACTTTTCGCACTTGTGTTAGTTTTGAAAAACCACTTTTCGCACTTGTGTTAGTGTTGAAAAACCACTTTTCGCACTTGTGTTGGTGCAGGAAACCACTTTTGCACTTGTATTAGTGTGGATAAAACACTTTTTGCACTTGTGATAGTGTTGAAAAACCACTTTTCGCACTTGTGTTAGTGATCAAAAACCACTTTTCGCACTTGTGTTGGTGCAGGAAACCACTTTTGCACTTGTATTAGTGTGGAAAAACCACTTTTCACACTTGTGTTAGTGTTGAAAAACCACTTTTCGCACTTGTGTTAGTGTTGAAAAACCACTTTTCGCACTTGTTTTGGTGCAGGAAACCACTTTTGCACTTGTGTTAGTGTGGAAAAACCAATTTTTGCACTTGTGTTAGTGTTGAAAAACCACTTTTCGCACTTGTGTTGGTGCAGGAAACCACTTTTGTACTTGTATTAGCGTGGAAAAACCACTTTTCGCACTTGTGTTAGTTTTGAAAAACCACTTTTCGCACTTGTGTTAGTGTTGAAAAACCACTTTTCGCACTTGTGTTGGTGCAGGAAACCACTTTTGCACTTGTATTAGTGTGGATAAAACACTTTTTGCACTTGTGATAGTGTTGAAAAACCACTTTTTGCACTTGTGTTAGTGTTGAAAAACCACTTTTCGCACTTGTGTTGGTGCAGGAAACCACTTTTGCACTTGTATTAGTGTGGAAAAAACAGTTTTCGCACTTGTGTTAGTGTTGAAAAACCACTTTTCGCACTTGTGTTAGTGTTGAAAAACCACTTTTCGCACTTGTGTTAGTGCAGGAAACCACTTTTGCACTTGTATTAGTGTGGAAAAAACACTTTTTGCACTTGTGATAGTGTTGAAAAACCACTTTTCGCACTTGTGTTAGTGTTGAAAAACCACTTGTCGCACTTGTGTTGGTGCAGGAAACCACTTTTGCACTTGGATTAGTGTGGAAAAACCACTTTTCGCACTTGTGTTAGTGTTGAAAAACCACTTTTCGCACTTGTGTTAGTGTTGAAAAACCACTTGTCGCACTTGTGTTGGTGCAGGAAACCACTTTTGCACTTGTATTAGTGTGGAAAAACCACTCTTCACACTTGTGTTAGTGTTGAAAAACCACTTTTTGCACTTGTGTTAGTGTTGAAAAACCACTTTTCGCACTTGTGTTGGTGCAGGAAACCACTTTTGCACTTGTATTAGTGTGGAAAAACCACTTTTCGCACTTGTGTTAGTGTTGAAAAACCACTTTTTGCACTTGTGTTAGTGTTGAAAAACCACTTTTCGCACTTGTGTTAGTGTTGAAAAACCACTTTTCGCACTTGTGTTGGTGCAGGAAACCACTTTTGCTCTTGTATTAGTGTGGAAAAACACTTTTTGCACTTGTGATAGTGTTGAAAAACCACTTTTCGCACTTGTGTTAGTGTTGAAAAACCACTTTTCGCACTTGTGTTGGTGCAGGAAACCACTTTTGCACTTGTATTAGTGTGGAAAAACCACTTTTCGCACTTGTGTTAGTGTTGAAAAACCACTTTTCGCACTTGTGTTAGTGTTGAAAAACCACTTTTCGCACTTGTGTTGGTGCAGGAAACCACTTTTGCACTTGTATTAGTGTGGAAAAAACACTTTTTGCACTTGTGATAGTGTTGAAAAACCACTTTTCGCACTTGTGTTAGTGTTGAAAAACCACTTTTTGCTTGGTGCAGGAAATTGGTGCAGGAAACCACTTTTGCACTTGTATTAGTGTGGAAAAACCACTTTTCGCACTTGTGTTAATGTTGAAAATCCACTTTTCCCACTTGTGTTTGTGAAGGAAACCACTTTTCTCACTTGTGTTAGTGTTGAAAACCCACTTTTCGCACTTGTCTTAGTGTTGAAAAACCACTTTTCGCACTTGTGTTGGTGCAGGAAACCACTTTTGCACTTGTATTAGTGTGGAAAAAACACTTTTTGCACTTGTGATAGTGTTGAAAAACCACTTTTCGCACTTGTGTTAGTGTTGAAAAACCACTTTTCACACTTGTGTTAGTGAAGGAAACCACTTTTCGCACTTGTGTTAGTGTTGAAAACCCACTTTTCGCACTTGTGTTAATGTTGAAAATCCACTTTTCCCACTTGTGTTAGTGAAGGAAACCACTTTTCGCACTTGTGTTAGTGTTGAAAAACCACTTTTCGCACTTGTGTTGGTGCAGGAAACCACTTTTGCACTTGTATTAGTGTGGAAAAACCACTTTGCGCACATGTGTTAGTGTTGAAAAACCACTTTTCGCACTTGTGTTAGTGTTGAAAAACCACTTTTCCCACTTGTGTTAGTGAAGGAAACCACTTTTCGCACTTGTGTTAGTGTTGAAAAACCACTTTTCGCACTTGTGTTGGTGCAGGAAACCACTTTTGCACTTGTATTAGTGTGGAAAAACCACTTTTCGCACATGTGTTAGTGTTGAAAAACCACTTTTCGCACTTGTGTTAGTGTTGAAAAACCACTTTTCGCACTTGTGTTGGTGCAGGAAACCTCTTTTGCACTTGTATTAGTGTGGAAAAAACACTTTTTGCACTTGTGATAGTGTTGAAAAACCACTTTTCGCACTTGTGTTAGTGTTGAAAAACCACTTTTCGCACTTGTGTTGGTGCAGGAAACCACTTTTGCACTTGTATTAGTGTGGAAAAACCACTTTTGCACTTGTGTTAGTGTTGAAAAACCACTTTTCGCACTTGTGTTAGTGTTGAAAAACCACTTTGCGCAATTGTGTGGTGCAGGAAACCACTTTTGCACTTGTATTAGTGTGGAAAAAACATTTTTTGCACTTGTGATAGTGTTGAAAAACCACTTTTCGCACTTGTGTTGGTGCAGGAAACCACTTTTGCACTTGTATTAGTGTGGAAAAACCACTTTTCGCACTTGTGTTAGTGTTGAAAAACCAATTTTCGCACTTGTGTTAGTGTTGAAAAACCACTTTCCGCACTTGTGTTAGTGTTGAAAAACCACTTTTCGCACTCGTGTTAGTGAAGGAAACCACTTTTCGGACTTGTGTTAGTGTTGAAAACCCACTTTTCGCACTTGTGTTAATGTTGAAAATCCACTTTTCCCACTTATGTTAGTGAAGGAAACCACTTTTCGCACTTGTGTTAGTGTTGAAAAACCACTTTTCGCACTTGTGTTGGTGCAGGCAACCACTTTTGCTCTTGTATTAGTGTGGAAAAAACACTTTTTGCACTTGTGATAGTGTTGAAAACCACTTTTCGCACTTGTGTTAGTGTTGAAAAAACACTTTTCGCACTTGTGTTAGTGTTGAAAAACCACTTTTCGCACTTGTATTAGTGTGGAAAAACCACTTTTCGCACTTGTGTTAGTGTTGAAAAACCACTTTCCGCACTTGTGTTAGTGTTGAAAAAACACTTTTCGCACTTGTGTTAGTGTTGAAAAACCACTTTTCGCACTTGTGTTGGTGCAGGAAACCACTTTTGCACTTGTATTAGTGTGGAAAAAACCACTTTTCGCACTTGTGTTCGTGTTGAAAAACCACTTTTCGCACTTGTGTTGGTGCAGGAAACCACTTTTGCACTTGTATTAGTGTGGAAAAACCACTTTTCGCACTTGTGTTAGTGTTGAAAAACCACTTTTCGCACTTGTGTTAGTGTTGAAAAACCACTTTTCGCACTTGTGTTGGTGCAGGAAACCACTTTTGCACTTGTATTAGTGTGGAAAAAACACTTTTCGCACTTGTGTTAGTGTTGAAAAACCACTTTTTGCACTTGTGTTAGTGTTGAAAAACCACTTTTCGCACTTGTGTTGGTGCAGGAAACCACTTTTGCACTTGTATTAGTGTGGAAAAACCACTTTTCGCACTTGTGTTAGTGTTGAAAAACCACGTTTCGCACTTGTGTGAGTGTTGAAAAACCACTTTTCGCACTTGTGATAGTGTTGAAAAACCACTTTTCGCACTTGTGTTGGTGCAGGAAACCACTTTTGCACTTGTATTAGTGTGGAAAACCACTTTTTGCACTTGTGTTAGTGTTGAAAAACCACTTTTCGCACTTGTGTTAGTGTTGAAAAACCACTTTTCGCACTTGTGTTGGTGCAGGAAACCACTTTTGCACTTGTATTAGTGTGGAAAAAACACTTTTTGCACTTGTGATAGTGTTGAAAAACCACTTTTCGCACTTGTGTTAGTGTTGAAAAACCACTTTTCGCACTAGTGTTGGTGCAGGAAACCACTTTTGCACTTGTATTAGTGTGGAAAAACCACTTTTCGCACTTGTGTTAGTGTTGAAAAACCGCTTTTCGCACTTGTGTTGGTGCAGGAAACCACTTTTGCACTTGTATTAGTGTGGAAAAAACACTTTTTGCACTTGTGATAGTGTTGAAAAACCACTTTTCGCACTTGTGTTAGTGTTGAAAAACCACTTTTCGCACTTGTGTTGGTGCAGGAAACCACTTTTGCACTTGGATTAGTGTGGAAAAACCACTTTTTGCACTTGTGTTAGTGTTGAAAAACCACTTTTTGCACTTGTGTTAGTGTTGAAAAACCACTTGTCGCACTTGTGTTGGTGCAGGAAACCACTTTTGCACTTGTATTAGTGTGGAAAAACCACTTCACACTTGTGTTAGTGTTGAAAAAACACTTTTTGCACTTGTGTTAGTGTTGAAAAACCACTTTTCGCACTTGTGTTGGTGCAGGAAACCACTTTTGCACTTGTATTAGTGTGGAAAAACACTTTTTGCACTTGTGATAGTGTTGAAAAACCACTTTTCGCACTTGTGTTAGTGTGGAAAAAACACTTTTCGCACTTGTGTTAGTGTGGAAAAACCACTTTTCGCACTTGTGTTAGTGTTGAAAAACGACTTTTCGCACTTGTGTTAGTGTTGAAAAACCACTTTTTGCACTTGTGTTAGTGCAGGAAACCACTTTTGCACTTGTATTAGTGTGGAAAAAACACTTTTTGCACTTGTGATAGTGTTGAAAAACCACTTTTCGCACTTGTGTTAGTGTTGAAAAACCACTTTTCGCACTTGTGTTAGTGTTGAAAAACCACTTTTCGCACTTGTGTTGGTGCAGGAAACCACTTTTGCACTTGTATTAGTGTGGAAAAAACACTTTTTGCACTTGTGATAGTGTTGAAAAACCACTTTTCGCACTTGTGTTAGTGTTGAAAAACCACTTTTTGCTTGGTGCAGGAAATTGGTGCAGGAAACCACTTTTGCACTTGTATTAGTGTGGAAAAACCACTTTTCGCACTTGTGTTAATGTTGAAAATCCACTTTTCCCACTTGTGTTTGTGAAGGAAACCACTTTTCTCACTTGTGTTAGTGTTGAAAACCCACTTTTCGCACTTGTGTTAGTGTTGAAAAACCACTTTTCGCACTTGTGTTGGTGCAGGAAACCACTTTTGCACTTGTATTAGTGTGGAAAAAACACTTTTTGCACTTGTGATAGTGTTGCAAAACCACTTTTCGCACTTGTGTTAGTGTTGAAAAACCACTTTTCACACTTGTGTTAGTGAAGGAAACCACTTTTCGCACTTGTGTTAGTGTTGAAAACCCACTTTTCGCACTTGTGTTAATGTTGAAAATCCACTTTTCCCACTTGTGTTAGTGAAGGAAACCACTTTTCGCACTTGTGTTAGTGTTGAAAAACCACTTTTCGCACTTGTGTTGGTGCAGGAAACCACTTTTGCACTTGTATTAGTGTGGAAAAACCACTTTTCGCACATGTGTTAGTGTTGAAAAACCACTTTTCGCACTTGTGTTAGTGTTGAAAAACCACTTTTCGCACTTGTGTTGGTGCAGGAAACCTCTTTTGCACTTGTATTAGTGTGGAAAAAACACTTTTTGCACTTGTGATAGTGTTGAAAAACCACTTTTCGCACTTGTGTTAGTGTTGAAAAACCACTTTTCGCACTTGTATTAGTGTGGAAAAACCACTTTTCGCACTTGTGTTAGTGTTGAAAAACCACTTTCCGCACTTGTGTTAGTGTTGAAAAAACACTTTTCGCACTTGTGTTAGTGTTGAAAAACCACTTTTCGCACTTGTGTTGGTGCAGGAAACCACTTTTGCACTTGTATTAGTGTGGAAAAAACCACTTTTCGCACTTGTGTTCGTGTTGAAAAACCACTTTTCGCACTTGTGTTGGTGCAGGAAACCACTTTTGCACTTGTATTAGTGTGGAAAAACCACTTTTCGCACTTGTGTTAGTGTTGAAAAACCACTTTTCGCACTTGTGTTAGTGTTGAAAAACCACTTTTCGCACTTGTGTTGGTGCAGGAAACCACTTTTGCACTTGTATTAGTGTGGAAAAAACACTTTTCGCACTTGTGTTAGTGTTGAAAAACCACTTTTTGCACTTGTGTTAGTGTTGAAAAACCACTTTTCGCACTTGTGTTGGTGCAGGAAACCACTTTTGCACTTGTATTAGTGTGGAAAAACCACTTTTCGCACTTGTGTTAGTGTTGAAAAACCACGTTTCGCACTTGTGTGAGTGTTGAAAAACCACTTTTCGCACTTGTGATAGTGTTGAAAAACCACTTTTCGCACTTGTGTTGGTGCAGGAAACCACTTTTGCACTTGTATTAGTGTGGAAAACCACTTTTTGCACTTGTGTTAGTGTTGAAAAACCACTTTTCGCACTTGTGTTAGTGTTGAAAAACCACTTTTCGCACTTGTGTTGGTGCAGGAAACCACTTTTGCACTTGTATTAGTGTGGAAAAAACACTTTTTGCACTTGTGATAGTGTTGAAAAACCACTTTTCGCACTTGTGTTAGTGTTGAAAAACCACTTTTCGCACTAGTGTTGGTGCAGGAAACCACTTTTGCACTTGTATTAGTGTGGAAAAACCACTTTTCGCACTTGTGTTAGTGTTGAAAAACCGCTTTTCGCACTTGTGTTGGTGCAGGAAACCACTTTTGCACTTGTATTAGTGTGGAAAAAACACTTTTTGCACTTGTGATAGTGTTGAAAAACCACTTTTCGCACTTGTGTTAGTGTTGAAAAACCACTTTTCGCACTTGTGTTGGTGCAGGAAACCACTTTTGCACTTGGATTAGTGTGGAAAAACCACTTTTTGCACTTGTGTTAGTGTTGAAAAACCACTTTTTGCACTTGTGTTAGTGTTGAAAAACCACTTGTCGCACTTGTGTTGGTGCAGGAAACCACTTTTGCACTTGTATTAGTGTGGAAAAACCACTTCACACTTGTGTTAGTGTTGAAAAAACACTTTTTGCACTTGTGTTAGTGTTGAAAAACCACTTTTCGCACTTGTGTTGGTGCAGGAAACCACTTTTGCACTTGTATTAGTGTGGAAAAACACTTTTTGCACTTGTGATAGTGTTGAAAAACCACTTTTCGCACTTGTGTTAGTGTGGAAAAAACACTTTTCGCACTTGTGTTAGTGTGGAAAAACCACTTTTCGCACTTGTGTTAGTGTTGAAAAACGACTTTTCGCACTTGTGTTAGTGTTGAAAAACCACTTTTTGCACTTGTGTTAGTGCAGGAAACCACTTTTGCACTTGTATTAGTGTGGAAAAAACACTTTTTGCACTTGTGATAGTGTTGAAAAACCACTTTTCGCACTTGTGTTAGTGTTGAAAAACCACTTTTCGCACTTGTGTTAGTGTTGAAAAACCACTTTTCGCACTTGTGTTGGTGCAGGAAACCACTTTTGCACTTGTATTAGTGTGGAAAAAACACTTTTTGCACTTGTGATAGTGTTGAAAAACCACTTTTCGCACTTGTGTTAGTGTTGAAAAACCACTTTTTGCTTGGTGCAGGAAATTGGTGCAGGAAACCACTTTTGCACTTGTATTAGTGTGGAAAAACCACTTTTCGCACTTGTGTTAATGTTGAAAATCCACTTTTCCCACTTGTGTTTGTGAAGGAAACCACTTTTCTCACTTGTGTTAGTGTTGAAAACCCACTTTTCGCACTTGTGTTAGTGTTGAAAAACCACTTTTCGCACTTGTGTTGGTGCAGGAAACCACTTTTGCACTTGTATTAGTGTGGAAAAAACACTTTTTGCACTTGTGATAGTGTTGCAAAACCACTTTTCGCACTTGTGTTAGTGTTGAAAAACCACTTTTCACACTTGTGTTAGTGAAGGAAACCACTTTTCGCACTTGTGTTAGTGTTGAAAACCCACTTTTCGCACTTGTGTTAATGTTGAAAATCCACTTTTCCCACTTGTGTTAGTGAAGGAAACCACTTTTCGCACTTGTGTTAGTGTTGAAAAACCACTTTTCGCACTTGTGTTGGTGCAGGAAACCACTTTTGCACTTGTATTAGTGTGGAAAAACCACTTTTCGCACATGTGTTAGTGTTGAAAAACCACTTTTCGCACTTGTGTTAGTGTTGAAAAACCACTTTTCGCACTTGTGTTGGTGCAGGAAACCTCTTTTGCACTTGTATTAGTGTGGAAAAAACACTTTTTGCACTTGTGATAGTGTTGAAAAACCACTTTTCGCACTTGTGTTAGTGTTGAAAAACCACTTTTCGCACTTGTGTTGGTGCAGGAAACCACTTTTGCACTTGTATTAGTGTGGAAAAACCACTTTTGCACTTGTGTTAGTGTTGAAAAACCACTTTTCGCACTTGTGTTAGTGTTGAAAAACCACTTTGCGCAATTGTGTGGTGCAGGAAACCACTTTTGCACTTGTATTAGTGTGGAAAAAACATTTTTTGCACTTGTGATAGTGTTGAAAAACCACTTTTCGCACTTGTGTTGGTGCAGGAAACCACTTTTGCACTTGTATTAGTGTGGAAAAACCACTTTTCGCACTTGTGTTAGTGTTGAAAAACCAATTTTCGCACTTGTGTTAGTGTTGAAAAACCACTTTCCGCACTTGTGTTAGTGTTGAAAAACCACTTTTCGCACTCGTGTTAGTGAAGGAAACCACTTTTCGGACTTGTGTTAGTGTTGAAAACCCACTTTTCGCACTTGTGTTAATGTTGAAAATCCACTTTTCCCACTTATGTTAGTGAAGGAAACCACTTTTCGCACTTGTGTTAGTGTTGAAAAACCACTTTTCGCACTTGTGTTGGTGCAGGCAACCACTTTTGCTCTTGTATTAGTGTGGAAAAAACACTTTTTGCACTTGTGATAGTGTTGAAAACCACTTTTCGCACTTGTGTTAGTGTTGAAAAAACACTTTTCGCACTTGTGTTAGTGTTGAAAAACCACTTTTCGCACTTGTATTAGTGTGGAAAAACCACTTTTCGCACTTGTGTTAGTGTTGAAAAACCACTTTCCGCACTTGTGTTAGTGTTGAAAAAACACTTTTCGCACTTGTGTTAGTGTTGAAAAACCACTTTTCGCACTTGTGTTGGTGCAGAAAACCACTTTTGCACTTGTATTAGTGTGGAAAAAACCACTTTTCGCACTTGTGTTCGTGTTGAAAAACCACTTTTCGCACTTGTGTTGGTGCAGGAAACCACTTTTGCACTTGTATTAGTGTGGAAAAACCACTTTTCGCACTTGTGTTAGTGTTGAAAAACCACTTTTCGCACTTGTGTTAGTGTTGAAAAACCACTTTTCGCACTTGTGTTGGTGCAGGAAACCACTTTTGCACTTGTATTAGTGTGGAAAAAACACTTTTCGCACTTGTGTTAGTGTTGAAAAACCACTTTTTGCACTTGTGTTAGTGTTGAAAAACCACTTTTCGCACTTGTGTTGGTGCAGGAAACCACTTTTGCACTTGTATTAGTGTGGAAAACCACTTTTCGCACTTGTGTTAGTGTTGAAAAACCACGTTTCGCACTTGTGTGAGTGTTGAAAAACCACTTTTCGCACTTGTGATAGTGTTGAAAAACCACTTTTCGCACTTGTGTTGGTGCAGGAAACCACTTTTGCACTTGTATTAGTGTGGAAAACCACTTTTCGCACTTGTGTTAGTGTTGAAAAACCACTTTTCGCACTTGTGTTAGTGTTGAAAAACCACTTTTCGCACTTGTGTTGGTGCAGGAAACCACTTTTGCACTTGTATTAGTGTGGAAAAAACACTTTTTGCACTTGTGATAGTGTTGAAAAACCACTTTTCGCACTTGTGTTAGTGTTGAAAAACCACTTTTCGCACTAGTGTTGGTGCAGGAAACCACTTTTGCACTTGTATTAGTGTGGAAAAACCACTTTTCGCACTTGTGTTAGTGTTGAAAAACCGCTTTTCGCACTTGTGTTGGTGCAGGAAACCACTTTTGCACTTGTATTAGTGTGGAAAAAACACTTTTTGCACTTGTGATAGTGTTGAAAAACCACTTTTCGCACTTGTGTTAGTGTTGAAAAACCACTTTTCGCACTTGTGTTGGTGCAGGAAACCACTTTTGCACTTGGATTAGTGTGGAAAAACCACTTTTTGCACTTGTGTTAGTGTTGAAAAACCACTTTTTGCACTTGTGTTAGTGTTGAAAAACCACTTGTCGCACTTGTGTTGGTGCAGGAAACCACTTTTGCACTTGTATTAGTGTGGAAAAACCACTTCACACTTGTGTTAGTGTTGAAAAAACACTTTTTGCACTTGTGTTAGTGTTGAAAAACCACTTTTCGCACTTGTGTTGGTGCAGGAAACCACTTTTGCACTTGTATTAGTGTGGAAAAACACTTTTTGCACTTGTGATAGTGTTGAAAAACCACTTTTCGCACTTGTGTTAGTGTGGAAAAAACACTTTTCGCACTTGTGTTAGTGTGGAAAAACCACTTTTCGCACTTGTGTTAGTGTTGAAAAACGACTTTTCGCACTTGTGTTAGTGTTGAAAAACCACTTTTTGCACTTGTGTTAGTGCAGGAAACCACTTTTGCACTTGTATTAGTGTGGATAAAACACTTTTTGCACTTGTGATAGTGTTGAAAAACCACTTTTCGCACTTGTGTTAGTGTTGAAAAACCACTTTTCGCACTTGTGTTAGTGTTGAAAAACCACTTTTCGCACTTGTGTTGGTGCAGGAAACCACTTTTGCTCTTGTATTAGTGTGGAAAAAACACTTTTTGCACTTGTGATAGTGTTGAAAAACCACTTTTCGCACTTGTGTTAGTGTTGAAAAACCACTTTTCGCACTTGTGTTGGTGCAGGAAACCACTTTTGCACTTGTATTAGTGTGGAAAAACCACTTTTCGCACTTGTGTTAGTGTTGAAAAACCACTTTTCGCACGTGTGTTAGTGTTGAAAAACCACTTTTCGCACTTGTGTTGGTGCAGGAAACCATTTTTGCACTTGTATTAGTGTGGAAAAAACACTTTTTGCACTTGTGATAGTGTTGAAAAACCACTTTTCGCACTTGTGTTAGTGTTGAAAAACCACTTTTTGCACTTGGTGCAGGAAATTGGTGCAGGAAACCACTTTTGCACTTGTATTAGTGTGGAAAAACCACTTTTCGCACTTGTGTTAGTGTTGAAAAACCACTTTTCGCACTTGTGTTAGTGTTGAAAAACCACTTTTTGCACTTGTGTTTGTGTTGAAAAACCACTTTTCGCACTTGTGTTAGTGTTGAAAAACCACTTTTCGCACTTGTGTTGTTGCAGGAAACCACTTTTGCACTTGTATTAGTGTGGAAAAACCACTTTTCGCACTTGTGTTAGTGTTGAAAAACCACTTTTTGCACTTGGGTTAGTGTTGAAAAAACACTTTTCGCACCTGTGTTAGTGTTGAAAAACCACTTTTTGCACTTGTGATGGTTTTGAAAAACCACTTTTCGCACTTGTGTGAGTGATGAAAAACCATTTTCGCACTTGTGTTGGTGCAGGAAACCACTTTTGCAC
This sequence comes from Myxine glutinosa, assembly GCF_964187855.1. Lineage (NCBI taxonomy): Eukaryota > Metazoa > Chordata > Myxini > Myxiniformes > Myxinidae > Myxine > Myxine glutinosa. Next base: position 100,904,712 of record NC_136264.1, read on the forward strand.
TTGTATTAGTGTGGAAAAACCACTTTTCACACTTGTGTTAGTGTTGAAAAACCACTTTTCGCACTTGTGTTAGTGTTGAAAAACCACATCTCGCACTTGTGTTGGTGCAGGAAACCACTTTTGCACTTGTATTAGTGTAGAAAAACCACTTTTCGCACTTGTCTTAGTGTTGAAAAACAACTTTTTGCACTTGTGTTAGTGTTGAAAAACCACTTTTCGCACTTGTGTTGGTGCAGGAAACCACTTTTGCACTTGTATTAGTGTTGAAAAACCACTTTTCACACTTGTGTTAGTGTTGAAAAACCACTTTTCGCACTTGTGTTAGTGTTGAAAAACCACTTTTCGCACTTGTGTTAGTGTTGAAAAACCACTTTTCGCACTTGTGTTGGTGCAGGAAACCACTTTTGTACTTGTATTAGTGTGGCAAAACCACTTTTTGCACTTGTGATAGTGTCGAAAAACCACTTTTCGCACTTGTGTTAGTGTTGAAAAACCACTTTTCGCACTTGTGTTAGTGTTGAAAAACCACTTTTTGCACCTGTGTTGTTGCAGGAAACCACTTTTGCACTTGTATTAGTGTGGAAAAACCACTTTTCGCACTTGTGTTAGTGTTGAAAAACCACTTTTTGCACTTGTGATGGTGTTGAAAAACCACTTTTCACACTTGTGTTAGTGTTGGAAAACCACTTTTCGCACTTGTGTTGTGCAGGAAACCACTTTTGCACTTGTATTAATGTGGAAAAACCACTTTTCGCACTTGTGTTAGTGTTGAAAAACCACTTTTCGCACTTGTGTTAGTGTTAAAAAACACTTTTTGCACTTGTGATAGTGTTGAAAAACCACTTTTCGCACTTGTGTTAGTGTTGAAAAACCACTTTTCGCACTTGTGTTGGTGCAGGAAACCACTTTTGCACTTGTATTAGTGTGGAAAAAACACTTTTTGCACTTGTGATAGTGTTGAAAAACCACTTTTCGCACTTGTGTTAGTGTTGAAAAACCACTTTTCGCACTTGTGTTGGTGCAGGAAACCACTTTTGTACTTGTATTAGCGTGGAAAAACCACTTTTCGAACTTGTGTTAGTTTTGAAAAACCACTTTTCGCACTTGTGTTAGTGTTGAAAAACCACTTTTCGCACTTGTGTTGGTGCAGGAAACCACTTTTGCACTTGTATTAGTGTGGATAAAACACTTTTTGCACTTGTGATAGTGTTGAAAAACCACTTTTCGCACTTGTGTTAGTGATCAAAAACCACTTTTCGCACTTGTGTTGGTGCAGGAAACCACTTTTGCACTTGTATTAGTGTGGAAAAACCACTTTTCACACTTGTGTTAGTGTTGAAAAACCACTTTTCGCACTTGTGTTAGTGTTGAAAAACCACTTTTCGCACTTGTGTTGGTGCAGGAAACCACTTTTGCACTTGTGTTAGTGTGGAAAAACCAATTTTTGCACTTGTGTTAGTGTTGAAAAACCACTTTTCGCACTTGTGTTGGTGCAGGAAACCACTTTTGTACTTGTATTAGCGTGGAAAAACCACTTTTCGCACTTGTGTTAGTTTTGAAAAACCACTTTTCGCACTTGTGTTAGTGTTGAAAAACCACTTTTCGCACTTGTGTTGGTGCAGGAAACCACTTTTGCACTTGTATTAGTGTGGATAAAACACTTTTTGCACTTGTGATAGTGTTGAAAAACCACTTTTCGCACTGTGTTAGTGTTGAAAAACCACTTTTCGCACTTGTGTTGGTGCAAGAAACCACTTTTGCACTTGTATTAGTGTGGAAAAACCACTTTTCGCACTTGTGTTAGTGTTGAAAAACCACTTTTCGCACTTGTGTTAGTGTTGAAAAACCACTTTTTGCACTTGTGTTAGTGTTGAAAAACCACTTTTCGCACTGTGTTGGTGCAGGAAACCACTTTTGCACTTGTATTAGTGTGGAAAAAACAGTTTTCGCACTTGTGTTAGTGTTGAAAAACCACTTTTCGCACTTGTGTTAGTGTTGAAAAACCACTTTTCGCACTTGTGTTGGTGCAGGAAACCACTTTTGCACTTGTATTAGTGTGGAAAAAACACTTTTTGCACTTGTGATAGTGTTGAAAAACCACTTTTCGCACTTGTGTTAGTGTTGAAAAAACACTTTTCGCACTTGTGTTGGTGCAGGAAACCACTTTTGTACTTGTATTAGCGTGGAAAAACCACTTTTCGCACTTGTGTTAGTTTTGAAAAACCACTTTTCGCACTTGTGTTAGTGTTGAAAAACCACTTTTCGCACTTGTGTTGGTGCAGGAAACCACTTTTGCACTTGTATTAGTGTGGATAAAACACTTTTTGCACTTGTGATAGTGTTGAAAAACCACTTTTCGCACTTGTGTTAGTGATCAAAAACCACTTTTCGCACTTGTGTTGGTGCAGGAAACCACTTTTGCACTTGTATTAGTGTGGAAAAACCACTTTTCACACTTGTGTTAGTGTTGAAAAACCACTTTTCGCACTTGTGTTAGTGTTGAAAAACCACTTTTCGCACTTGTTTTGGTGCAGGAAACCACTTTTGCACTTGTGTTAGTGTGGAAAAACCAATTTTTGCACTTGTGTTAGTGTTGAAAAACCACTTTTCGCACTTGTGTTGGTGCAGGAAACCACTTTTGTACTTGTATTAGCGTGGAAAAACCACTTTTCGCACTTGTGTTAGTTTTGAAAAACCACTTTTCGCACTTGTGTTAGTGTTGAAAAACCACTTTTCGCACTTGTGTTGGTGCAGGAAACCACTTTTGCACTTGTATTAGTGTGGATAAAACACTTTTTGCACTTGTGATAGTGTTGAAAAACCACTTTTTGCACTTGTGTTAGTGTTGAAAAACCACTTTTCGCACTTGTGTTGGTGCAGGAAACCACTTTTGCACTTGTATTAGTGTGGAAAAAACAGTTTTCGCACTTGTGTTAGTGTTGAAAAACCACTTTTCGCACTTGTGTTAGTGTTGAAAAACCACTTTTCGCACTTGTGTTAGTGCAGGAAACCACTTTTGCACTTGTATTAGTGTGGAAAAAACACTTTTTGCACTTGTGATAGTGTTGAAAAACCACTTTTCGCACTTGTGTTAGTGTTGAAAAACCACTTGTCGCACTTGTGTTGGTGCAGGAAACCACTTTTGCACTTGTATTAGTGTGGAAAAACCACTCTTCACACTTGTGTTAGTGTTGAAAAACCACTTTTTGCACTTGTGTTAGTGTTGAAAAACCACTTTTCGCACTTGTGTTGGTGCAGGAAACCACTTTTGCACTTGGATTAGTGTGGAAAAACCACTTTTCGCACTTGTGTTAGTGTTGAAAAACCACTTTTCGCACTTGTGTTAGTGTTGAAAAACCACTTGTCGCACTTGTGTTGGTGCAGGAAACCACTTTTGCACTTGTATTAGTGTGGAAAAACCACTCTTCACACTTGTGTTAGTGTTGAAAAACCACTTTTTGCACTTGTGTTAGTGTTGAAAAACCACTTTTCGCACTTGTGTTGGTGCAGGAAACCACTTTTGCACTTGTATTAGTGTGGAAAAACCACTTTTCGCACTTGTGTTAGTGTTGAAAAACCACTTTTTGCACTTGTGTTAGTGTTGAAAAACCACTTTTCGCACTTGTGTTAGTGTTGAAAAACCACTTTTCGCACTTGTGTTGGTGCAGGAAACCACTTTTGCTCTTGTATTAGTGTGGAAAAACACTTTTTGCACTTGTGATAGTGTTGAAAAACCACTTTTCGCACTTGTGTTAGTGTTGAAAAACCACTTTTCGCACTTGTGTTGGTGCAGGAAACCACTTTTGCACTTGTATTAGTGTGGAAAAACCACTTTTCGCACTTGTGTTAGTGTTGAAAAACCACTTTTCGCACTTGTGTTAGTGTTGAAAAACCACTTTTCGCACTTGTGTTGGTGCAGGAAACCACTTTTGCACTTGTATTAGTGTGGAAAAAACACTTTTTGCACTTGTGATAGTGTTGAAAAACCACTTTTCGCACTTGTGTTAGTGTTGAAAAACCACTTTTTGCTTGGTGCAGGAAATTGGTGCAGGAAACCACTTTTGCACTTGTATTAGTGTGGAAAAACCACTTTTCGCACTTGTGTTAATGTTGAAAATCCACTTTTCCCACTTGTGTTTGTGAAGGAAACCACTTTTCTCACTTGTGTTAGTGTTGAAAACCCACTTTTCGCACTTGTGTTAGTGTTGAAAAACCACTTTTCGCACTTGTGTTGGTGCAGGAAACCACTTTTGCACTTGTATTAGTGTGGAAAAAACACTTTTTGCACTTGTGATAGTGTTGAAAAACCACTTTTCGCACTTGTGTTAGTGTTGAAAAACCACTTTTCACACTTGTGTTAGTGAAGGAAACCACTTTTCGCACTTGTGTTAGTGTTGAAAACCCACTTTTCGCACTTGTGTTAATGTTGAAAATCCACTTTTCCCACTTGTGTTAGTGAAGGAAACCACTTTTCGCACTTGTGTTAGTGTTGAAAAACCACTTTTCGCACTTGTGTTGGTGCAGGAAACCACTTTTGCACTTGTATTAGTGTGGAAAAACCACTTTGCGCACATGTGTTAGTGTTGAAAAACCACTTTTCGCACTTGTGTTAGTGTTGAAAAACCACTTTTCGCACTTGTGTTGGTGCAGGAAACCTCTTTTGCACTTGTATTAGTGTGGAAAAAACACTTTTTGCACTTGTGATAGTGTTGAAAAACCACTTTTCGCACTTGTGTTAGTGTTGAAAAACCACTTTTCGCACTTGTGTTGGTGCAGGAAACCACTTTTGCACTTGTATTAGTGTGGAAAAACCACTTTTGCACTTGTGTTAGTGTTGAAAAACCACTTTTCGCACTTGTGTTAGTGTTGAAAAACCACTTGGCGCAATTGTGTGGTGCAGGAAACCACTTTTGCACTTGTATTAGTGTGGAAAAAACATTTTTTGCACTTGTGATAGTGTTGAAAAACCACTTTTCGCACTTGTGTTGGTGCAGGAAACCACTTTTGCACTTGTATTAGTGTGGAAAAACCACTTTTCGCACTTGTGTTAGTGTTGAAAAACCAATTTTCGCACTTGTGTTAGTGTTGAAAAACCACTTTCCGCACTTGTGTTAGTGTTGAAAAACCACTTTTCGCACTCGTGTTAGTGAAGGAAACCACTTTTCGGACTTGTGTTAGTGTTGAAAACCCACTTTTCGCACTTGTGTTAATGTTGAAAATCCACTTTTCCCACTTATGTTAGTGAAGGAAACCACTTTTCGCACTTGTGTTAGTGTTGAAAAACCACTTTTCGCACTTGTGTTGGTGCAGGCAACCACTTTTGCTCTTGTATTAGTGTGGAAAAAACACTTTTTGCACTTGTGATAGTGTTGAAAACCACTTTTCGCACTTGTGTTAGTGTTGAAAAAACACTTTTCGCACTTGTGTTAGTGTTGAAAAACCACTTTTCGCACTTGTATTAGTGTGGAAAAACCACTTTTCGCACTTGTGTTAGTGTTGAAAAACCACTTTCCGCACTTGTGTTAGTGTTGAAAAAACACTTTTCGCACTTGTGTTAGTGTTGAAAAACCACTTTTCGCACTTGTGTTGGTGCAGGAAACCACTTTTGCACTTGTATTAGTGTGGAAAAAACCACTTTTCGCACTTGTGTTCGTGTTGAAAAACCACTTTTCGCACTTGTGTTGGTGCAGGAAACCACTTTTGCACTTGTATTAGTGTGGAAAAACCACTTTTCGCACTTGTGTTAGTGTTGAAAAACCACTTTTCGCACTTGTGTTAGTGTTGAAAAACCACTTTTCGCACTTGTGTTGGTGCAGGAAACCACTTTTGCACTTGTATTAGTGTGGAAAAAACACTTTTCGCACTTGTGTTAGTGTTGAAAAACCACTTTTTGCACTTGTGTTAGTGTTGAAAAACCACTTTTCGCACTTGTGTTGGTGCAGGAAACCACTTTTGCACTTGTATTAGTGTGGAAAAACCACTTTTCGCACTTGTGTTAGTGTTGAAAAACCACGTTTCGCACTTGTGTGAGTGTTGAAAAACCACTTTTCGCACTTGTGATAGTGTTGAAAAACCACTTTTCGCACTTGTGTTGGTGCAGGAAACCACTTTTGCACTTGTATTAGTGTGGAAAACCACTTTTCGCACTTGTGTTAGTGTTGAAAAACCACTTTTCGCACTTGTGTTAGTGTTGAAAAACCACTTTTCGCACTTGTGTTGGTGCAGGAAACCACTTTTGCACTTGTATTAGTGTGGAAAAAACACTTTTTGCACTTGTGATAGTGTTGAAAAACCACTTTTCGCACTTGTGTTAGTGTTGAAAAACCACTTTTCGCACTAGTGTTGGTGCAGGAAACCACTTTTGCACTTGTATTAGTGTGGAAAAACCACTTTTCGCACTTGTGTTAGTGTTGAAAAACCGCTTTTCGCACTTGTGTTGGTGCAGGAAACCACTTTTGCACTTGTATTAGTGTGGAAAAAACACTTTTTGCACTTGTGATAGTGTTGAAAAACCACTTTTCGCACTTGTGTTAGTGTTGAAAAACCACTTTTCGCACTTGTGTTGGTGCAGGAAACCACTTTTGCACTTGGATTAGTGTGGAAAAACCACTTTTTGCACTTGTGTTAGTGTTGAAAAACCACTTTTTGCACTTGTGTTAGTGTTGAAAAACCACTTGTCGCACTTGTGTTGGTGCAGGAAACCACTTTTGCACTTGTATTAGTGTGGAAAAACCACTTCACACTTGTGTTAGTGTTGAAAAAACACTTTTTGCACTTGTGTTAGTGTTGAAAAACCACTTTTCGCACTTGTGTTGGTGCAGGAAACCACTTTTGCACTTGTATTAGTGTGGAAAAACACTTTTTGCACTTGTGATAGTGTTGAAAAACCACTTTTCGCACTTGTGTTAGTGTGGAAAAAACACTTTTCGCACTTGTGTTAGTGTGGAAAAACCACTTTTCGCACTTGTGTTAGTGTTGAAAAACGACTTTTCGCACTTGTGTTAGTGTTGAAAAACCACTTTTTGCACTTGTGTTAGTGCAGGAAACCACTTTTGCACTTGTATTAGTGTGGAAAAAACACTTTTTGCACTTGTGATAGTGTTGAAAAACCACTTTTCGCACTTGTGTTAGTGTTGAAAAACCACTTTTCGCACTTGTGTTAGTGTTGAAAAACCACTTTTCGCACTTGTGTTGGTGCAGGAAACCACTTTTGCTCTTGTATTAGTGTGGAAAAAACACTTTTTGCACTTGTGATAGTGTTGAAAAACCACTTTTCGCACTTGTGTTAGTGTTGAAAAACCACTTTTCGCACTTGTGTTGGTGCAGGAAACCACTTTTGCACTTGTATTAGTGTGGAAAAACCACTTTTCGCACTTGTGTTAGTGTTGAAAAACCACTTTTCGCACGTGTGTTAGTGTTGAAAAACCACTTTTCGCACTTGTGTTGGTGCAGGAAACCATTTTTGCACTTGTATTAGTGTGGAAAAAACACTTTTTGCACTTGTGATAGTGTTGAAAAACCACTTTTCGCACTTGTGTTAGTGTTGAAAAACCACTTTTTGCACTTGGTGCAGGAAATTGGTGCAGGAAACCACTTTTGCACTTGTATTAGTGTGGAAAAACCACTTTTCGCACTTGTGTTAGTGTTGAAAAACCACTTTTCGCACTTGTGTTAGTGTTGAAAAACCACTTTTTGCACTTGTGTTTGTGTTGAAAAACCACTTTTCGCACTTGTGTTAGTGTTGAAAAACCACTTTTCGCACTTGTGTTGTTGCAGGAAACCACTTTTGCACTTGTATTAGTGTGGAAAAACCACTTTTCGCACTTGTGTTAGTGTTGAAAAACCACTTTTTGCACTTGGGTTAGTGTTGAAAAAACACTTTTCGCACCTGTGTTAGTGTTGAAAAACCACTTTTTGCACTTGTGATGGTATTGAAAAACCACTTTTCGCACTTGTGTGAGTGATGAAAAACCATTTTCGCACTTGTGTTGGTGCAGGAAACCACTTTTGCACTTGTATTAGTGTGGAAAAACCACTTTTCACACTTGTGTTAGTGTTGAAAAACCACTTTTCGCACTTGTGTTAGTGTTGAAAAACCACTTTTCGCACTTGTGTTGGTGCAGGAAACCACTTTTGCACTTGTATTAGTGTAGAAAAACCACTTTTCGCACTTGTCTTAGTGTTGAAAAACAACTTTTTGCACTTGTGTTAGTGTTGAAAAACCACTTTTCGCACTTGTGTTGGTGCAGGAAACCACTTTTGCACTTGTATTAGTGTTGAAAAACCACTTTTCACACTTGTGTTAGTGTTGAAAAACCACTTTTCGCACTTGTGTTAGTGTTGAAAAACCACTTTTCGCACTTGTGTTAGTGTTGAAAAACCACTTTTCGCACTTGTGTTGGTGCAGGAAACCACTTTTGTACTTGTATTAGTGTGGCAAAACCACTTTTTGCACTTGTGATAGTGTCGAAAAACCACTTTTCGCACTTGTGTTAGTGTTGAAAAACCACTTTTCGCACTTGTGTTAGTGTTGAAAAACCACTTTTTGCACTTGTGTTGTTGCAGGAAACCACTTTTGCACTTGTATTAGTGTGGAAAAACCACTTTTCGCACTTGTGTTAGTGTTGAAAAACCACTTTTTGCACTTGTGATGGTGTTGAAAAACCACTTTTCACACTTGTGTTAGTGTTGGAAAACCACTTTTCGCACTTGTGTTGTGCAGGAAACCACTTTTGCACTTGTAGTGTTAATGTTGAAAATCCACTTTTCCCACTTGTGTTTGTGAAGGAAACCACTTTTCTCACTTGTGTTAGTGTTGAAAACCCACTTTTCGCACTTGTGTTAGTGTTGAAAAACCACTTTTCGCACTTGTGTTGGTGCAGGAAACCACTTTTGCACTTGTATTAGTGTGGAAAAAACACTTTTTGCACTTGTGATAGTGTTGAAAAACCACTTTTCGCACTTGTGTTAGTGTTGAAAAACCACTTGTCACACTTGTGTTAGTGAAGGAAACCACTTTTCGCACTTGTGTTAGTGTTGAAAACCCACTTTTCGCACTTGTGTTAATGTTGAAAATCCACTTTTCCCACTTGTGTTAGTGAAGGAAACCACTTTTCGCACTTGTGTTCGTGTTGAAAAACCACTTTTCGCACTTGTGTTGGTGCAGGAAACCACTTTTGCACTTGTATTAGTGTGGAAAAACCACTTTTCGCACATGTGTTAGTGTTGAAAAACCACTTTTCGCACTTGTGTTAGTGTTGAAAAACCACTTTTCGCACTTGTGTTGGTGCAGGAAACCTCTTTTGCACTTGTATTAGTGTGGAAAAAACACTTTTTGCACTTGTGATAGTGTTGAAAAACCACTTTTCGCACTTGTGTTAGTGTTGAAAAACCACTTTTCGCACTTGTGTTGGTGCAGGAAACCACTTTTGCACTTGTATTAGTGTGGAAAAACCACTTTTGCACTTGTGTTAGTGTTGAAAAACCACTTTTCGCACTTGTGTTAGTGTTGAAAAACCACTTTGCGCAATTGTGTGGTGCAGGAAACCACTTTTGCACTTGTATTAGTGTGGAAAAAACACTTTTTGCACTTGTGGTAGTGTTGAAAAACCACTTTTCGCACTTGTGTTGGTGCAGGAAACCACTTTTGCACTTGTATTAGTGTGGAAAAACCACTTTTCACACTTGTGTTAGTGTTGAAAAACCAATTTTCGCACTTGTGTTAGTGTTGAAAAACCACTTTCCACACTTGTGTTAGTGTTGAAAAACCACTTTTCGCACTCGTGTTAGTGAAGGAAACCACTTTTCGCACTTGTGTTAGTGTTGAAAACCCACTTTTCGCACTTGTGTTAATGTTGAAAATCCACTTTTCCCACTTATGTTAGTGAAGGAAACCACTTTTTGCACTTGTGTTAGTGTTGAAAAACCACTTTTCGCACTTGTGTTGGTGCAGGCAACCACTTTTGCTCTTGTATTAGTGTGGAAAAAACACTTTTTGCACTTGTGATAGTGTTGAAAACCACTTTTCGCACTTGTGTTAGTGTTGAAAAAACACTTTTCGCACTTGTGTTAGTGTTGAAAAACCACTTTTCGCACTTGTATTAGTGTGGAAAAACCACTTTTCGCACTTGTGTTAGTGTTGAAAAACCACTTTCCGCACTTGTGTTAGTGTTGAAAAACCACTTTTCGCACTTGTGTTAGTGTTGAAAAACCACTTTTCGCACTTGTGTTGGTGCAGGAAACCACTTTTGCACTTGTATTAGTGTGGAAAAAACCACTTTTCGCACTTGTGTTAGTGTTGAAAAACCACTTTTCGCACTTGTGTTGGTGCAGGAAACCACTTTTGCACTTGTATTAGTGTGGAAAAACCACTTTTCGCACTTGTGTTAGTGTTGAAAAACCACTTTTCGCACTTGTGTTAGTGTTGAAAAACCACTTTTCGCACTTGTGTTGGTGCAGGAAACCACTTTTGCACTTGTATTAGTGTGGAAAAAACACTTTTCGCACTTGTGTTAGTGTTGAAAAACCACTTTTTGCACTTGTGTTAGTGTTGAAAAACCACTTTTCGCACTTGTGTTGGTGCAGGAAACCACTTTTGCACTTGTATTAGTGTGGAAAAACCACTTTTCGCACTTGTGTTAGTGTTGAAAAACCACGTTTCGCACTTGTGTGAGTGTTGAAAAACCACTTTTCGCACTTGTGATAGTGTTGAAAAACCACTTTTCGCACTTGTGTTGGTGCAGGAAACCACTTTTGCACTTGTATTAGTGTGGAAAAACCACTTTTTGCACTTGTGATAGTGTTGAAAAACCACTTTTCGCACTTGTGTTAGTGTTGAAAAACCACTTTTCGCACTTGTGTTAGTGTTGAAAAACCACTTTTTGCACTTGTGTTAGTGTTGAAAAACCACTTTTCGCACTTGTGTTGGTGCAGGAAACCACTTTTGCACTTGTATTAGTGTGGAAAAAACACTTTTCGCACTTGTGTTAGTGTTGAAAAACCACTTTTCGCACTTGTGTTAGTGTTGAAAAACCACTTTTCGCACTTGTGTTGGTGCAGGAAACCACTTTTGCACTTGTATTAGTGTGGAAAAAACACTTTTTGCACTTGTGATAGTGTTGAAAAACCACTTTTCGCACTTGTGTTAGTGTTGAAAAACCACTTTTCGCACTTGTGTTGGTGCAGGAAACCACTTTTGCACTTGTATTAGTGTGGAAAAACCACTTTTCGCACTTGTGTTAGTGTTGAAAAACCACTTTTTGCACTTGTGTTGGTGCAGGAAACCACTTTTGCACCTGTATTAGTGTGGAAAAACCACTTTTCGCACTTATGTTAGTGTTGAAAAACCACTTTTCGCACTTGTGTTAGTGTTGAAAAACCACTTTTCGCACTTGTGTTGGTGCAGGAAACCACTTTTGCACTTGTATTAGTGTGGAAAAAACACTTTTCGCACTTGTGTTAGTGTTGAAAAACCACTTTTTGCACTTGTGTTAGTGTTGAAAAACCACTTTTCGCACTTGTGTTGGTGCAGGAAACCACTTTTGCACTTGTATTAGTGTGGAAAAACCACTTTTCGCACTTGTGTTAGTGTTGAAAAACCACGTTTCGCACTTGTGTGAGTGTTGAAAAACCACTTTTCGCACTTGTGATAGTGTTGAAAAACCACTTTTCGCACTTGTGTTGGTGCAGGAAACCACTTTTGCACTTGTATTAGTGTGGAAAAACCACTTTTTGCACTTGTGATAGTGTTGAAAAACCACTTTTCGCACTTGTGTTAGTGTTGAAAAACCACTTTTCGCACTTGTGTTAGTGTTGAAAAACCACTTTTTGCACTTGTGTTAGTGTTGAAAAACCACTTTTCGCACTTGTGTTGGTGCAGGAAACCACTTTTGCACTTGTATTAGTGTGGAAAAAACACTTTTCGCACTTGTGTTAGTGTTGAAAAACCACTTTTCGCACTTGTGTTAGTGTTGAAAAACCACTTTTCGCACTTGTGTTGGTGCAGGAAACCACTTTTGCACTTGTATTAGTGTGGAAAAAACACTTTTTGCACTTGTGATAGTGTTGAAAAACCACTTTTCGCACTTGTGTTGATGCAGGAAACCACTTTTGCACTTGTATTAGTGTGGAAAAACCACTTTTCGCACTTGTGTTAGTGTTGAAAAACCACTTTTTGCACTTGTGTTAGTGTTGAAAAACCACTTTTTGCACTTGTGTTGGTGCAGGAAACCACTTTTGCACTTGTATTAGTGTGGAAAAAACACTTTTCGCACTTATGTTAGTGTTGAAAAACCACTTTTCGCACTTGTGTTAGTGTTGAAAAACCACTTTTCGCACTTGTGTTGGTGCAGGAAACCACTTTTGCACTTGTATTAGTGTGGAAAAACCACTTTTCGCACTTGTGCTAGTGTTGAAAAACCACTTTTCGCACTTGTGTGAGTGTTGAAAAACCACTTTTCGCACTTGTGATAGTGTTGAAAAACCACTTTTCGCACCTGTGTTGGTGCAGGAAACCACTTTTGCACTTGTATTAGTGTGGAAAAACCACTTTTTGCACTTGTGATGGTGTTGAAAAACAACTTTTCGCACTTGTGTTAGTGTTGAAAAACCACTTTTCGCACTTGTGTTAGTGTTGAAAAACCACTTTTAGCACTTGTGTTGGTGCAGGAAACCACTTTTACACTTGTATTAGTGTGGAAAAACCACTTTTCGCACTTGTGTTAGTGTTGAAAAACCACTTTTCGCACTTGTGTTAGAGTTGAAAAACCACTTTTCGCACTTGTGTTGGTGCAGGAAACCACTTTTGCACTTGTATTAGTGTTGAAAAAACACTTTTCGCACTTGTGTGTGTTGAAAAACCACTTTTCGCACTTGTGTTAGTGTTGAAAAACCACTTTTCGCACTTGTTTTGGTGCAGGAAACCACTTTTGCACTTTTATTAGTGTAGAAAAAACACTTTTTGCACTTGTGATAGTGTTGAAAAACCACTTTTCGCACTTGTGTTAGTGTTGAAAAACCACTTTTCGCACTTGTTTTGGTGCAGGAAACCACTTTTGCACTTTTATTATTGTAGAAAAAACACTTTTTGCACTTGTGATAGTGTTGAAAAACCACTTTTCGCACTTGTGTTAGTGTTGAAAAACCACTTTTCGCACTTGTGTTGGTGCAGGAAACCACTTTTGCACTTTTATTAGTGTAGAAAAAACACTTTTCGCACTTGTGTTGGTGTTGAAAAACCACTGTTCGCACTTGTGTGAGTGTTGAAAAACCACTTTTCGCACTTGCGTTAGTGTTGAAAAACCACTTTTCGCACTCGTGTTAGTGAAGGAAACCACTTTTCGCACTTGTGTTAGTGTTGAAAACCCACTTTTCGCACTTGTGTTAATGTTGAAAATCCACTTTTCCCACTTATGTTAGTGAAGGAAACCACTTTTCGCACTTGTGTTAGTGTTGAAAAACCACTTTTCGCACTTGTGTTGGTGCAGGCAACCACTTTTGCTCTTGTATTAGTGTGGAAAAAACACTTTTTGCACTTGTGATAGTGTTGAAAACCACTTTTCGCACTTGTGTTAGTGTTGAAAAAACACTTTTCGCACTTGTGTTAGTGTTGAAAAACCACTTTTCGCACTTGTATTAGTGTGGAAAAACCACTTTTCGCACTTGTGTTAGTGTTGAAAAACCACTTTCCGCACTTGTGTTAGTGTTGAAAAACCACTTTTCGCACTTGTGTTAGTGTTGAAAAACCACTTTTCGCACTTGTGTTGGTGCAGGAAACCACTTTTGCACTTGTATTAGTGTGGAAAAAACCACTTTTCGCACTTGTGTTAGTGTTGAAAAACCACTTTTCGCACTTGTGTTGGTGCAGGAAACCACTTTTGCACTTGTATTAGTGTGGAAAAACCACTTTTCGCACTTGTGTTAGTGTTGAAAAACCACTTTTCGCACTTGTGTTAGTGTTGAAAAACCACTTTTCGCACTTGTGTTGGTGCAGGAAACCACTTTTGCACTTGTATTAGTGTAGAAAAAACACTTTTCGCACTTGTGTTAGTGTTGAAAAACCACTTTTCGCACTTGTGTTAGTGTTCAAAAACCACTTTTCACACTTGTGTTGGTGCAGGAAACCACTTTTGCACTTGTATTAGTGTGGAAAAACCACTTTTCGCACTTGTGTTAGTGTTGAAAAACCACGTTTCGCACTTGTGTGAGTGTTGAAAAACCACTTTTCGCACTTGTGATAGTGTTGAAAAACCACTTTTCGCACTTGTGTTGGTGCAGGAAACCACTTTTGCACTTGTATTAGTGTGGAAAAACCACTTTTTGCACTTGTGTTAGTGTTGAAAAAACACTTTTCACACTTTTCGCACTTGTGTTAGTGTTGAAAAACCACTTTTCGCACTTGTGTTGGTGCAGGAAACCACTTTTGCACTTGTATTAGTGTGGAAAAAACACTTTTTTGCACTTGTGATAGTGTTGAAAAAACCACTTTTCGCACTTGTGTTGATGCAGGAAACCACTTTTGCACTTGTATTAGTGTGGAAAAACCACTTTTCGCACTTATGTTAGTGTTGAAAAACCACTTTTTGCACTTTTGTTAGTGTTGAAAAACCACTTTTTGCACTTGTGTTGGTGCAGAAAACCACTTTTGCACTTGTATTAGTGTGGAAAAAACACTTTTCGCACTTATGTTAGTGTTGAAAAACCACTTTTCGCACTTGTGTTAGTGTTGAAAAACCACTTTTCGCACTTGTGTTGGTGCAGGAAACCACTTTTTCACTTGTATTAGTGTGGAAAAACCACTTTTCGCACTTGTGCTAGTGTTGAAAAACCACTTTTCGCACTTGTGTGAGTGTTGAAAAACCACTTTTCGCACTTGTGATAGTGTTGAAAAACCACTTTTCGCACCTGTGTTGGTGCAGGAAACCACTTTTGCACTTGTATTAGTGTGGAAAAACCACTTTTTGCACTTGTGATAGTGTTGAAAAACAACTTTTCGCACTTGTGTTAGTGTTGAAAAACCACTTTTCGCACTTGTGTTAGTGTTGAAAAACCACTTTTAGCACTTGTGTTGGTGCAGGAAACCACTTTTGCACTTGTATTAGTGTGGAAAAACCACTTTTCGCACTTGTGTGTGTTGAAAAACCACTTTTCGCACTTGTTTTGGTGCAGGAAACCACTTTTGCACTTTTATTAGTGTAGAAAAAACACTTTTTGCACTTGTGATAGTGTTGAAAAACCACTTTTCGCACTTGTGTTAGTGTTGAAAAACCACTTTTCGCACTTGTGTTGGTGCAGGAAACCACTTTTGCACTTGTATTAGTGTGCAAAAACCACTTTTCGCACTTGTGTTAGTGTTGAAAAACCACTTTTCGCACTTGTGTGAGTGTTGAAAAACCACTTTTCGCACTTGTGTTAGTGTTGAAAAACCACTTTTCGCACTTGTGTTGGTGCAGGAAACCACTTTTGCACTTGTATTAGTGTGGAAAAAATACTTTTTGCGCTTGTGTTAGTGTTGAAAAACCACTTTTCGCACTTGTGTTAGTGTTGAAAAACCACTTTTCGCACTTGTGTTGGTGCAGGAAACCACTTTTGCACTTGTATTAGTGTGGAAAAAACACTTTTTGCACTTGTGATAGTGTTGAAAAACCACTTTTCGCACTTGTGTTAGTGTTGAAAAACCACTTTTCGCACTTGTGTTAGTGTTGAAAAACCACTTTTCGCACTTGTGTTGGTGCAGGAAACCACTTTTGCACTTGTATTAGTGTGGAAAAAACACTTTTTGCACTTGTGATAGTGTGGAAAAACCACTTTTCGCACTTGTGTTAGTGTTGAAAAACCACTTTTCGCACTTGTGTTAGTGTTGAAAAACCACTTTTCGCACTTGTGTTGGTGCAGGAAACCACTTTTGCACTTGTATTAGTGTGGAAAAACCACTTTTTGCACTTGTGATAGTGTTCAAAAACCACTTTTCGCACTTGTGTTAGTGTTGAAAAACCACTTTTCGCACTTGTGTTAGTGTTGAAAAACCACTTTTTGCACTTGTGTTGGTGCAGGCAACCACTTTTGCACTTGTATTAGTGTGGAAAAACCACTTTTCGCACTTGTGTTAGTGTTGAAAAACCACTTTTCGCACTTGTGTTAGTGTTGAAAAACCACTTTTCGCACTTGTGTTAGTGAAGGAAACCACTTTTCGCACTTGTGTTAGTGTTGAAAAACCACTTTTCGCACTTGTGTTGGTGCAGGAAACCACTTTTGCACTTGTATTAGTGTGGAAAAAACACTTTTTGCACTTGTGATAGTGTTGAAAAACCACTTTTCGCACTTGTGTTAGTGTTGAAAAACCACTTTTCGCACTTGTGTTGGTGCAGGAAACCACTTTTGCACTTGTATTAGTGTGGAAAAACCGCTTTTCGCACTTGTGTTAGTGTTGAAAAACCACTTTTCGCACTTGTGTTAGTGTTGAAAAACCACTTTTCGCAGTTGTGTTAGTGTTGAAAAACCACTTTTCGCACTTGTGTTGGTGCAGGAAACCACTTTTGCACTTGTATTAGTGTGGAAAAACCACTTTTCGCACTTGTGTTAGTGTTGAAAAACCACTTTTCGCACTTGTGTTGGTGCAGGAAACCACTTTTGCACTTGTATTAGTGTGGAAAAAACACTTTTTGCACTTGTGATAGTGTTGAAAAAACACTTTTCGCACTTGTGTTAGTGTTGAAAAACCACTTTTCGCACTTGTGTTGGTGCAGGAAACCACTTTTGCACTTGTATTAGTGTGGAAAAAACACTTTTTTGCACTTGTGATAGTGTTGAAAAACCACTTTTCGCACTTGTGTTAGTGTTGAAAAACCACTTTTTGCACTTGTGTTGATGCAGGAAACCACTTTTGCACTTGTATTAGTGTGGAAAAACCACTTTTCGCACTTGTGTTGGTGCAGGAAACCACTTTTGCACTTGTATTAGTGTGGAAAAAAACACTTTTCGCACTTATGTTAGTGTTGAAAAACCACTTTTCGCACTTGTGTTAGTGTTGAAAAACCACTTTTCGCACTTGTGTTGGTGCAGGAAACCACTTTTGCACTTGTATTAGTGTGGAAAAACCACTTTTCGCACTTGTGTTAGTGTTTAAAAACCACTTCGCACTTGTGTGAGTGTTGAAAAACCACTTTTCGCACTTGTGATAGTGTTCAAAAACCACTTTTCGCACTTGTGTTGGTGCAGGAAACCACTTTTGCACTTGTATTAGTGTGGAAAAACCACTTTTTGCACTTGTGATAGTGTTGAAAAAACACTTTTCGCACTTGTGTTAGTGTTGAAAAACCACTTTTCGCACTTGTGTTAGTGTTGAAAAACCACTTTTTGCACTTGTGTTGGTGCAAGAAACCACTTTTGCACTTGTATTAGTGTGGAAAAACCACTTTTCGCACTTGTGTTAGTGTTGAAAAACCACTTTTCGCACTTGTGTTAGTGTTGAAAAACCACTTTTCGCACTTGTGTTGGTGCAGGAAACCACTTTTGAACTTGTATTAGTGTTGAAAAACCACGTTTCGCACTTGTGTGAGTGTTGAAAAACCACTTTTCGCACTTGTGATAGTGTTGAAAAACCATTTTCGCACTTGTGTTGGTGCAGGAAACCACTTTTGCACTTGTATTAGTGTGGAAAAACCACTTTTCGCACTTGTGTTAGTGTTGAAAAAACACTTTTCGCACTTGTGTTGGTGCAGGAAACCACTTTTGCACTTGTATTAGTGTGGAAAAACCACTTTTTGCACTTGTGATAGTGTTGAAAAACCACTTTTCGCACTTGTGTTAGTGTTGAAAAACCACTTTTCGCACTTGTGTTAGTGTTGAAAAACCACTTTTCGCACTTGTGTTAGTGTTGAAAAACCACTTTTCGCACTTGTGTTGGTGCAGGAAACCACTTTTGCACTTGTATTAGTGTGGAAAAAACACTTTTCGCACTTGTGTTAGTGTTGAAAAACCACTTTTCGCACTTGTGTTAGTGTTGAAAAACCACTTTTCGCACTTGTGTTGGTGCAGGAAACCACTTTTGCACTTGTATTAGTGTGGAAAAAACACTTTTTGCACTTGTGATAGTGTTGAAAAACCACTTTTCGCACTTGTGTTAGTGTTGAAAAACCACTTTTCGCACTTGTGTTGGTGCAGGAAACCACTTTTGCACTTGTATTAGTGTGGAAAAAACACTTTTTTGCACTTGTGATAGTGTTGAAAAACCACTTTTCGCACTTGTGTTAGTGTTGAAAAACCACTTTTTGCACTTGTGTTGATGCAGGAAACCACTTTTGCACTTGTATTAGTGTGGAAAAACCACTTTTCGCACTTGTGTGAGTGTTGAAAAACCACTTTTCGCACTTGTGATAGTGTTGAAAAACCACTTTTCGCACCTGTGTTGGTGCAGGAAACCACTTTTGCACTTGTATTAGTGTGGAAAAACCACTTTTTGCACTTGTGATAGTGTTGAAAAACAACTTTTCGCACTTGTGTTAGTGTTGAAAAACCACTTTTCGCACTTATATTAGTGTTGAAAAACCACTTTTAGCACTTGTGTTGGTGCAGGAAACCACTTTTGCACTTGTATTAGTGTGGAAAAACCACTTTTCGCACTTGTGTGTGTTGAAAAACCACTTTTCGCACTTGTGTTAGTGTTGAAAAACCACTTTTCGCACTTGTTTTGGTGCAGGAAACCACTTTTGCACTTTTATTAGTGTAGAAAAAATACTTTTTGCACTTGTGATAGTGTTGAAAAACCACTTTTCGCACTTGTGTTGGTGCAGGAAACCACTTTTGCACTTGTATTAGTGTGCAAAAACCACTTTTCGCACTTGTGTTAGTGTTGAAAAACCACTTTTTGCACTTGTGTGAGTGTTGAAAAACCACTTTTCGCACTTGTGTTAGTGTTGAAAAACCACTTTTCGCACTTGTGTTGGTGCAGGAAACCACTTTTGCACTTGTATTAGTGTGGAAAAAACACTTTTTGCGCTTGTGTTAGTGTTGAAAAACCACTTTTCGCACTTGTGTTAGTGTTGAAAAACCACTTTTCGCACTTGTGTTGGTGCAGGAAACCACTTTTGCACTTGTATTAGTGTGGAAAAAACACTTTTTGCACTTGTGATAGTGTTGAAAAACCACTTTTCGCACTTGTGTTAGTGTTGAAAAACCACTTTTCGCACTTGTGTTAGTGTTGAAAAACCACTTTTCGCACTTGTGTTGGTGCAGGAAACCACTTTTGCACTTGTAGAAGTGTGGAAAAAACAATTTTTGCACTTGTGATAGTGTGGAAAAACCACTTTTCGCACTTGTGTTAGTGTTGAAAAACCACTTTTCGCACTTGTGTTAGTGTTGAAAAACCACTTTTCGCACTTGTGTTGGTGCAGTAAACCACTTTTGCACTTGTATTAGTGTGGAAAAACCACTTTTTGCACTTGTGATAGTGTTCAAAAACCACTTTTCGCACTTGTGTTAGTGTTGAAAAACCACTTTTCGCACTTGTGTTAGTGTTGAAAAACCACTTTTCGCACTTGTGTTAGTGTTGAAAAACCACTTTTTGCACTTGTGTTGGTGCAAGAAACCACTTTTGCACTTGTATTAGTCTGGAAAAACCACTTTTCGCACTTGTGTTAGTGTTGAAAAACCACTTTTCGCACTTGTGTTAGTGTTGAAAAACCACTTTTCGCACTTGTGTTGGTGCAGGAAACCACTTTTGAACTTGTATTAGTGTTGAAAAACCACGTTTCGCACTTGTGTGAGTGTTGAAAAACCACTTTTCGCACTTGTGATAGTGTTGAAAAACCACTTTTCGCACTTGTGTTGGTGCAGGAAACCACTTTTGCACTTGTATTAGTGTGGAAAAACCACTTTTCGCACTTGTGTTAGTGTTGAAAAAACACTTTTCGCACTTGTGTTGGTGCAGGAAACCACTTTTGCACTTGTATTAGTGTGGAAAAACCACTTTTTGCACTTGTGATAGTGTTGAAAAACCACTTTTCGCACTTGTGTTAGTGTTGAAAAACCACTTTTCGCACTTGTGTTAGTGTTGAAAAACCACTTTTCGCACTTGTGTTAGTGTTGAAAAACCACTTTTCGCACTTGTGTTGGTGCAGGAAACCACTTTTGCACTTGTATTAGTGTGGAAAAAACACTTTTCGCACTTGTGTTAGTGTTGAAAAACCACTTTTCGCACTTGTGTTAGTGTTGAAAAACCACTTTTCGCACTTGTGTTGGTGCAGGAAACCACTTTTGCACTTGTATTAGTGTGGAAAAAACCACTTTTCGCACTTGTGTTAGTGTTGAAAAACCACTTTTCGCACTTGTGTTGGTGCAGGAAACCACTTTTGCACTTGTATTAGTGTGGAAAAACCACTTTTCGCACTTGTGTTAGTGTTGAAAAACCACTTTTTGCACTTGTGTTAGTGTTGAAAAACCACTTTTCGCACTTGTGTTGGTGCAGGAAACCACTTTTGCACTTGTATTAGTGTGGAAAAACCACTTTTCGCACTTGTGTTAGTGTTGAAAAACCACGTTTCGCACTTGTGTGAGTGTTGAAAAACCACTTTTCGCACTTGTGATAGTGTTGAAAAACCACTTTTCGCACTTGTGTTGGTGCAGGAAACCACTTTTGCACTTGTATTAGTGTGGAAAAACCACTTTTTGCACTTGTGATAGTGTTGAAAAACCACTTTTCGCACTTGTGTTAGTGTTGAAAAACCACTTTTCGCACTTGTGTTAGTGTTGAAAAACCACTTTTTGCACTTGTGTTAGTGTTGAAAAACCACTTTTCGCACTTGTGTTGGTGCAGGAAACCACTTTTGCACTTGTATTAGTGTGGAAAAAACACTTTTCGCACTTGTGTTAGTGTTGAAAAACCACTTTTCGCACTTGTGTTAGTGTTGAAAAACCACTTTTCGCACTTGTGTTGGTGCAGGAAACCACTTTTGCACTTGTATTAGTGTGGAAAAAACACTTTTTGCACTTGTGATAGTGTTGAAAAACCACTTTTCGCACTTGTGTTAGTGTTGAAAAACCACTTATCGCACTTGTGTTGGTGCAGGAAACCACTTTTGCACTTGTATTAGTGTGGAAAAACCACTTTTCGCACTTGTGTTAGTGTTGAAAAACCACTTTTTGCACTTGTGTTGGTGCAGGAAACCACTTTTGCACCTGTATTAGTGTGGAAAAACCACTTTTCGCACTTATGTTAGTGTTGAAAAACCACTTTTCGCACTTGTGTTAGTGTTGAAAAACCACTTTTCGCACTTGTGTTGGTGCAGGAAACCACTTTTGCACTTGTATTAGTGTGGAAAAAACACTTTTCGCACTTGTGTTAGTGTTGAAAAACCACTTTTTGCACTTGTGTTAGTGTTGAAAAACCACTTTTCGCACTTGTGTTGGTGCAGGAAACCACTTTTGCACTTGTATTAGTGTGGAAAAACCACTTTTCGCACTTGTGTTAGTGTTGAAAAACCACGTTTCGCACTTGTGTGAGTGTTGAAAAACCACTTTTCGCACTTGTGATAGTGTTGAAAAACCACTTTTCGCACTTGTGTTGGTGCAGGAAACCACTTTTGCACTTGTATTAGTGTGGAAAAACCACTTTTTGCACTTGTGATAGTGTTGAAAAACCACTTTTCGCACTTGTGTTAGTGTTGAAAAACCACTTTTCGCACTTGTGTTAGTGTTGAAAAACCACTTTTCGCACTTGTGTTGGTGCAGGAAACCACTTTTGCACTTGTATTAGTGTGGAAAAAACACTTTTCGCACTTGTGTTAGTGTTGAAAAACCACTTTTCGCACTTGTGTTAGTGTTGAAAAACCACTTTTCGCACTTGTGTTGGTGCAGGAAACCACTTTTGCACTTGTATTAGTGTGGAAAAAACACTTTTTGCACTTGTGATAGTGTTGAAAAACCACTTTTCGCACTTGTGTTAGTGTTGAAAAACCACTTTTCGCACTTGTGTTGGTGCAGGAAACCACTTTTGCACTTGTATTAGTGTGGAAAAAACACTTTTTTGCACTTGTGATAGTGTTGAAAAACCACTTTTCGCACTTGTGTTGATGCAGGAAACCACTTTTGCACTTGTATTAGTGTGGAAAAACCACTTTTCGCACTTGTGTTAGTGTTGAAAAACCACTTTTTGCACTTGTGTTAGTGTTGAAAAACCACTTTTTGCACTTGTGTTGGTGCAGGAAACCACTTTTGCACTTGTATTAGTGTGGAAAAAACACTTTTCGCACTTATGTTAGTGTTGAAAAACCACTTTTCGCACTTGTGTTAGTGTTGAAAAACCACTTTTCGCACTTGTGTTGGTGCAGGAAACCACTTTTGCACTTGTATTAGTGTGGAAAAACCACTTTTCGCACTTGTGCTAGTGTTGAAAAACCACTTTTCGCACTTGTGTGAGTGTTGAAAAACCACTTTTCGCACTTGTGATAGTGTTGAAAAACCACTTTTCGCACCTGTGTTGGTGCAGGAAACCACTTTTGCACTTGTATTAGTGTGGAAAAACCACTTTTTGCACTTGTGATAGTGTTGAAAAACAACTTTTCGCACTTGTGTTAGTGTGAAAAACCACTTTTCGCACTTGTGTTAGTGTTGAAAAACCACTTTTAGCACTTGTGTTGGTGCAGGAAACCACTTTTGCACTTGTATTAGTGTGGAAAAACCACTTTTCGCACTTGTGTTAGTGTTGAAAAACCACTTTTCGCACTTGTGTTAGAGTTGAAAAACCACTTTTCGCACTTGTGTTGGTGCAGGAAACCACTTTTGCACTTGTATTAGTGTTGAAAAAACACTTTTCGCACTTGTGTGTGTTGAAAAACCACTTTTCGCACTTGTGTTAGTGTTGAAAAACCACTTTTCGCACTTGTTTTGGTGCAGGAAACCACTTTTGCCCTTTTATTAGTGTAGAAAAAACACTTTTTGCACTTGTGATAGTGTTGAAAAACCACTTTTCGCACTTGTGTTAGTGTTGAAAAACCACTTTTCGCACTTGTTTTGGTGCAGGAAACCACTTTTGCACTTTTATTAGTGTAGAAAAAACACTTTTTGCACTTGTGATAGTGTTGAAAAACCACTTTTCGCACTTGTGTTAGTGTTGAAAAACCACTTTTCGCACTTGTGTTGGTGCAGGAAACCACTTTTGCACTTTTATTAGTGTAGAAAAAACACTTTTCGCACTTGTGTTGGTGTTGAAAAACCACTTTTCGCACTTGTGTGAGTGTTGAAAAACCACTTTTCGCACTTGCGTTAGTGTTGAAAAACCACTTTTCGCACTCGTGTTAGTGAAGGAAACCACTTTTCGCACTTGTGTTAGTGTTGAAAACCCACTTTTCGCACTTGTGTTAATGTTGAAAATCCACTTTTCCCACTTATGTTAGTGAAGGAAACCACTTTTCGCACTTGTGTTAGTGTTGAAAAACCACTTTTTGCACTTGTGTTGGTGCAGGCAACCACTTTTGCTCTTGTATTAGTGTGGAAAAAACACTTTTTGCACTTGTGATAGTGTTGAAAACCACTTTTCGCACTTGTGTTAGTGTTGAAAAAACACTTTTCGCACTTGTGTTAGTGTTGAAAAACCACTTTTCGCACTTGTATTAGTGTGGAAAAACCACTTTTCGCACTTGTGTTAGTGTTGAAAAACCACTTTCCGCACTTGTGTTAGTGTTGAAAAACCACTTTTCGCACTTGTGTTAGTGTTGAAAAACCACTTTTCGCACTTGTGTTGGTGCAGGAAACCACTTTTGCACTTGTATTAGTGTGGAAAAAACCACTTTTCGCACTTGTGTTAGTGTTGAAAAACCACTTTTCGCACTTGTGTTGGTGCAGGAAACCACTTTTGCACTTGTATTAGTGTGGAAAAACCACTTTTCGCACTTGTGTTAGTGTTGAAAAACCACTTTTCGCACTTGTGTTAGTGTTGAAAAACCACTTTTCGCACTTGTGTTGGTGCAGGAAACCACTTTTGCACTTGTATTAGTGTAGAAAAAACACTTTTCGCACTTGTGTTAGTGTTGAAAAACCACTTTTCGCACTTGTGTTGGTGCAGGAAACCACTTTTGCACTTGTATTAGTGTTGAAAAACCACTTTTTGCACTTGTGTTAGTGTTGAAAAACCACTTTTCGCACTTGTGTTAGTGTTGAAAAACCACTTTTCGCACTTGTGTTGGTGCAGGAAACCACTTTTGCTCTTGTATTAGTGTGGAAAAACACTTTTTGCACTTGTGATAGTGTTGAAAAACCACTTTTCGCACTTGTGTTAGTGTTGAAAAACCACTTTTCGCACTTGTGTTGGTGCAGGAAACCACTTTTGCACTTGTATTAGTGTGGAAAAACCACTTTTCGCACTTGTGTTAGTGTTGAAAAACCACTTTTCGCACTTGTGTTAGTGTTGAAAAACCACTTTTCGCACTTGTGTTGGTGCAGGAAACCACTTTTGCACTTGTATTAGTGTGGAAAAAACACTTTTTGCACTTGTGATAGTGTTGAAAAACCACTTTTCGCACTTGTGTTAGTGTTGAAAAACCACTTTTTGCTTGGTGCAGGAAATTGGTGCAGGAAACCACTTTTGCACTTGTATTAGTGTGGAAAAACCACTTTTCGCACTTGTGTTAATGTTGAAAATCCACTTTTCCCACTTGTGTTTGTGAAGGAAACCACTTTTCTCACTTGTGTTAGTGTTGAAAACCCACTTTTCGCACTTGTGTTAGTGTTGAAAAACCACTTTTCGCACTTGTGTTGGTGCAGGAAACCACTTTTGCACTTGTATTAGTGTGGAAAAAACACTTTTTGCACTTGTGATAGTGTTGAAAAACCACTTTTCGCACTTGTGTTAGTGTTGAAAAACCACTTTTCACACTTGTGTTAGTGAAGGAAACCACTTTTCGCACTTGTGTTAGTGTTGAAAACCCACTTTTCGCACTTGTGTTAATGTTGAAAATCCACTTTTCCCACTTGTGTTAGTGAAGGAAACCACTTTTCGCACTTGTGTTAGTGTTGAAAAACCACTTTTCGCACTTGTGTTGGTGCAGGAAACCACTTTTGCACTTGTATTAGTGTGGAAAAACCACTTTTCGCACATGTGTTAGTGTTGAAAAACCACTTTTCGCACTTGTGTTAGTGTTGAAAAACCACTTTTCGCACTTGTGTTGGTGCAGGAAACCTCTTTTGCACTTGTATTAGTGTGGAAAAAACACTTTTTGCACTTGTGATAGTGTTGAAAAACCACTTTTCGCACTTGTGTTAGTGTTGAAAAACCACTTTTCGCACTTGTGTTGGTGCAGGAAACCACTTTTGCACTTGTATTAGTGTGGAAAAACCACTTTTGCACTTGTGTTAGTGTTGAAAAACCACTTTTCGCACTTGTGTTAGTGTTGAAAAACCACTTTGCGCAATTGTGTGGTGCAGGAAACCACTTTTGCACTTGTATTAGTGTGGAAAAAACATTTTTTGCACTTGTGATAGTGTTGAAAAACCACTTTTCGCACTTGTGTTGGTGCAGGAAACCACTTTTGCACTTGTATTAGTGTGGAAAAACCACTTTTCGCACTTGTGTTAGTGTTGAAAAACCAATTTTCGCACTTGTGTTAGTGTTGAAAAACCACTTTCCGCACTTGTGTTAGTGTTGAAAAACCACTTTTCGCACTCGTGTTAGTGAAGGAAACCACTTTTCGGACTTGTGTTAGTGTTGAAAACCCACTTTTCGCACTTGTGTTAATGTTGAAAATCCACTTTTCCCACTTATGTTAGTGAAGGAAACCACTTTTCGCACTTGTGTTAGTGTTGAAAAACCACTTTTCGCACTTGTGTTGGTGCAGGCAACCACTTTTGCTCTTGTATTAGTGTGGAAAAAACACTTTTTGCACTTGTGATAGTGTTGAAAACCACTTTTCGCACTTGTGTTAGTGTTGAAAAAACACTTTTCGCACTTGTGTTAGTGTTGAAAAACCACTTTTCGCACTTGTATTAGTGTGGAAAAACCACTTTTCGCACTTGTGTTAGTGTTGAAAAACCACTTTCCGCACTTGTGTTAGTGTTGAAAAAACACTTTTCGCACTTGTGTTAGTGTTGAAAAACCACTTTTCGCACTTGTGTTGGTGCAGGAAACCACTTTTGCACTTGTATTAGTGTGGAAAAAACCACTTTTCGCACTTGTGTTCGTGTTGAAAAACCACTTTTCGCACTTGTGTTGGTGCAGGAAACCACTTTTGCACTTGTATTAGTGTGGAAAAACCACTTTTCGCACTTGTGTTAGTGTTGAAAAACCACTTTTCGCACTTGTGTTAGTGTTGAAAAACCACTTTTCGCACTTGTGTTGGTGCAGGAAACCACTTTTGCACTTGTATTAGTGTGGAAAAAACACTTTTCGCACTTGTGTTAGTGTTGAAAAACCACTTTTTGCACTTGTGTTAGTGTTGAAAAACCACTTTTCGCACTTGTGTTGGTGCAGGAAACCACTTTTGCACTTGTATTAGTGTGGAAAAACCACTTTTCGCACTTGTGTTAGTGTTGAAAAACCACGTTTCGCACTTGTGTGAGTGTTGAAAAACCACTTTTCGCACTTGTGATAGTGTTGAAAAACCACTTTTCGCACTTGTGTTGGTGCAGGAAACCACTTTTGCACTTGTATTAGTGTGGAAAACCACTTTTTGCACTTGTGTTAGTGTTGAAAAACCACTTTTCGCACTTGTGTTAGTGTTGAAAAACCACTTTTCGCACTTGTGTTGGTGCAGGAAACCACTTTTGCACTTGTATTAGTGTGGAAAAAACACTTTTTGCACTTGTGATAGTGTTGAAAAACCACTTTTCGCACTTGTGTTAGTGTTGAAAAACCACTTTTCGCACTAGTGTTGGTGCAGGAAACCACTTTTGCACTTGTATTAGTGTGGAAAAACCACTTTTCGCACTTGTGTTAGTGTTGAAAAACCGCTTTTCGCACTTGTGTTGGTGCAGGAAACCACTTTTGCACTTGTATTAGTGTGGAAAAAACACTTTTTGCACTTGTGATAGTGTTGAAAAACCACTTTTCGCACTTGTGTTAGTGTTGAAAAACCACTTTTCGCACTTGTGTTGGTGCAGGAAACCACTTTTGCACTTGGATTAGTGTGGAAAAACCACTTTTTGCACTTGTGTTAGTGTTGAAAAACCACTTTTTGCACTTGTGTTAGTGTTGAAAAACCACTTGTCGCACTTGTGTTGGTGCAGGAAACCACTTTTGCACTTGTATTAGTGTGGAAAAACCACTTCACACTTGTGTTAGTGTTGAAAAAACACTTTTTGCACTTGTGTTAGTGTCGAAAAACCACTTTTCGCACTTGTGTTGGTGCAGGAAACCACTTTTGCACTTGTATTAGTGTGGAAAAACACTTTTTGCACTTGTGATAGTGTTGAAAAACCACTTTTCGCACTTGTGTTAGTGTGGAAAAAACACTTTTCGCACTTGTGTTAGTGTGGAAAAACCACTTTTCGCACTTGTGTTAGTGTTGAAAAACGACTTTTCGCACTTGTGTTAGTGTTGAAAAACCACTTTTTGCACTTGTGTTAGTGCAGGAAACCACTTTTGCACTTGTATTAGTGTGGAAAAAACACTTTTTGCACTTGTGATAGTGTTGAAAAACCACTTTTCGCACTTGTGTTAGTGTTGAAAAACCACTTTTCGCACTTGTGTTAGTGTTGAAAAACCACTTTTCACACTTGTGTTGGTGCAGGAAACCACTTTTGCACTTGTATTAGTGTGGAAAAAACACTTTTTG
This sequence comes from Myxine glutinosa, assembly GCF_964187855.1. Taxonomy (NCBI): domain Eukaryota; kingdom Metazoa; phylum Chordata; class Myxini; order Myxiniformes; family Myxinidae; genus Myxine; species Myxine glutinosa. The sequence goes on from NC_136264.1 coordinate 100,932,470, forward strand.
CACTTGTGATAGTGTTGAAAAACCACTTTTCGCACTTGTGTTAGTGTTGAAAAACCACTTTTTGCTTGGTGCAGGAAATTGGTGCAGGAAACCACTTTTGCACTTGTATTAGTGTGGAAAAACCACTTTTCGCACTTGTGTTAATGTTGAAAATCCACTTTTCCCACTTGTGTTTGTGAAGGAAACCACTTTTCTCACTTGTGTTAGTGTTGAAAACCCACTTTTCGCACTTGTGTTAGTGTTGAAAAACCACTTTTCGCACTTGTGTTGGTGCAGGAAACCACTTTTGCACTTGTATTAGTGTGGAAAAAACACTTTTTGCACTTGTGATAGTGTTGAAAAACCACTTTTCGCACTTGTGTTAGTGTTGAAAAACCACTTTTCACACTTGTGTTAGTGAAGGAAACCACTTTTCGCACTTGTGTTAGTGTTGAAAACCCACTTTTTGCACTTGTGTTAATGTTGAAAATCCACTTTTCCCACTTGTGTTAGTGAAGGAAACCACTTTTCGCACTTGTGTTAGTGTTGAAAAACCACTTTTCGCACTTGTGTTGGTGCAGGAAACCACTTTTGCACTTGTATTAGTGTGGAAAAACCACTTTTCGCACATGTGTTAGTGTTGAAAAACCACTTTTCGCACTTGTGTTAGTGTTGAAAAACCACTTTTCGCACTTGTGTTGGTGCAGGAAACCTCTTTTGCACTTGTATTAGTGTGGAAAAAACACTTTTTGCACTTGTGATAGTGTTGAAAAACCACTTTTCGCACTTGTGTTAGTGTTGAAAAACCACTTTTCGCACTTGTGTTGGTGCAGGAAACCACTTTTGCACTTGTATTAGTGTGGAAAAACCACTTTTGCACTTGTGTTAGTGTTGAAAAACCACTTTTCGCACTTGTGTTAGTGTTGAAAAACCACTTTGCGCAATTGTGTGGTGCAGGAAACCACTTTTGCACTTGTATTAGTGTGGAAAAAACATTTTTTGCACTTGTGATAGTGTTGAAAAACCACTTTTCGCACTTGTGTTGGTGCAGGAAACCACTTTTGCACTTGTATTAGTGTGGAAAAACCACTTTTCGCACTTGTGTTAGTGTTGAAAAACCAATTTTCGCACTTGTGTTAGTGTTGAAAAACCACTTTCCGCACTTGTGTTAGTGTTGAAAAACCACTTTTCGCACTCGTGTTAGTGAAGGAAACCACTTTTCGGACTTGTGTTAGTGTTGAAAACCCACTTTTCGCACTTGTGTTAATGTTGAAAATCCACTTTTCCCACTTATGTTAGTGAAGGAAACCACTTTTCGCACTTGTGTTAGTGTTGAAAAACCACTTTTCGCACTTGTGTTGGTGCAGGCAACCACTTTTGCTCTTGTATTAGTGTGGAAAAAACACTTTTTGCACTTGTGATAGTGTTGAAAACCACTTTTCGCACTTGTGTTAGTGTTGAAAAAACACTTTTCGCACTTGTGTTAGTGTTGAAAAACCACTTTTCGCACTTGTATTAGTGTGGAAAAACCACTTTTCGCACTTGTGTTAGTGTTGAAAAACCACTTTCCGCACTTGTGTTAGTGTTGAAAAAACACTTTTCGCACTTGTGTTAGTGTTGAAAAACCACTTTTCGCACTTGTGTTGGTGCAGAAAACCACTTTTGCACTTGTATTAGTGTGGAAAAAACCACTTTTCGCACTTGTGTTCGTGTTGAAAAACCACTTTTCGCACTTGTGTTGGTGCAGGAAACCACTTTTGCACTTGTATTAGTGTGGAAAAACCACTTTTCGCACTTGTGTTAGTGTTGAAAAACCACTTTTCGCACTTGTGTTAGTGTTGAAAAACCACTTTTCGCACTTGTGTTGGTGCAGGAAACCACTTTTGCACTTGTATTAGTGTGGAAAAAACACTTTTCGCACTTGTGTTAGTGTTGAAAAACCACTTTTTGCACTTGTGTTAGTGTTGAAAAACCACTTTTCGCACTTGTGTTGGTGCAGGAAACCACTTTTGCACTTGTATTAGTGTGGAAAAACCACTTTTCGCACTTGTGTTAGTGTTGAAAAACCACGTTTCGCACTTGTGTGAGTGTTGAAAAACCACTTTTCGCACTTGTGATAGTGTTGAAAAACCACTTTTCGCACTTGTGTTGGTGCAGGAAACCACTTTTGCACTTGTATTAGTGTGGAAAACCACTTTTCGCACTTGTGTTAGTGTTGAAAAACCACTTTTCGCACTTGTGTTAGTGTTGAAAAACCACTTTTCGCACTTGTGTTGGTGCAGGAAACCACTTTTGCACTTGTATTAGTGTGGAAAAAACACTTTTTGCACTTGTGATAGTGTTGAAAAACCACTTTTCGCACTTGTGTTAGTGTTGAAAAACCACTTTTCGCACTAGTGTTGGTGCAGGAAACCACTTTTGCACTTGTATTAGTGTGGAAAAACCACTTTTCGCACTTGTGTTAGTGTTGAAAAACCGCTTTTCGCACTTGTGTTGGTGCAGGAAACCACTTTTGCACTTGTATTAGTGTGGAAAAAACACTTTTTGCACTTGTGATAGTGTTGAAAAACCACTTTTCGCACTTGTGTTAGTGTTGAAAAACCACTTTTCGCACTTGTGTTCGTGCAGGAAACCACTTTTGCACTTGGATTAGTGTGGAAAAACCACTTTTTGCACTTGTGTTAGTGTTGAAAAACCACTTTTTGCACTTGTGTTAGTGTTGAAAAACCACTTGTCGCACTTGTGTTGGTGCAGGAAACCACTTTTGCACTTGTATTAGTGTGGAAAAACCACTTCACACTTGTGTTAGTGTTGAAAAAACACTTTTTGCACTTGTGTTAGTGTTGAAAAACCACTTTTCGCACTTGTGTTGGTGCAGGAAACCACTTTTGCACTTGTATTAGTGTGGAAAAACACTTTTTGCACTTGTGATAGTGTTGAAAAACCACTTTTCGCACTTGTGTTAGTGTGGAAAAAACACTTTTCGCACTTGTGTTAGTGTGGAAAAACCACTTTTCGCACTTGTGTTAGTGTTGAAAAACGACTTTTCGCACTTGTGTTAGTGTTGAAAAACCACTTTTTGCACTTGTGTTAGTGCAGGAAACCACTTTTGCACTTGTATTAGTGTGGATAAAACACTTTTTGCACTTGTGATAGTGTTGAAAAACCACTTTTCGCACTTGTGTTAGTGTTGAAAAACCACTTTTCGCACTTGTGTTAGTGTTGAAAAACCACTTTTCGCACTTGTGTTGGTGCAGGAAACCACTTTTGCTCTTGTATTAGTGTGGAAAAAACACTTTTTGCACTTGTGATAGTGTTGAAAAACCACTTTTCGCACTTGTGTTAGTGTTGAAAAACCACTTTTCGCACTTGTGTTGGTGCAGGAAACCACTTTTGCACTTGTATTAGTGTGGAAAAACCACTTTTCGCACTTGTGTTAGTGTTGAAAAACCACTTTTCGCACGTGTGTTAGTGTTGAAAAACCACTTTTCGCACTTGTGTTGGTGCAGGAAACCATTTTTGCACTTGTATTAGTGTGGAAAAAACACTTTTTGCACTTGTGATAGTGTTGAAAAACCACTTTTCGCACTTGTGTTAGTGTTGAAAAACCACTTTTTGCACTTGGTGCAGGAAATTGGTGCAGGAAACCACTTTTGCACTTGTATTAGTGTGGAAAAACCACTTTTCGCACTTGTGTTAGTGTTGAAAAACCACTTTTCGCACTTGTGTTAGTGTTGAAAAACCACTTTTTGCACTTGTGTTTGTGTTGAAAAACCACTTTTCGCACTTGTGTTAGTGTTGAAAAACCACTTTTCGCACTTGTGTTGTTGCAGGAAACCACTTTTGCACTTGTATTAGTGTGGAAAAACCACTTTTCGCACTTGTGTTAGTGTTGAAAAACCACTTTTTGCACTTGGGTTAGTGTTGAAAAAACACTTTTCGCACCTGTGTTAGTGTTGAAAAACCACTTTTTGCACTTGTGATGGTTTTGAAAAACCACTTTTCGCACTTGTGTGAGTGATGAAAAACCATTTTCGCACTTGTGTTGGTGCAGGAAACCACTTTTGCACTTGTATTAGTGTGGAAAAACCACTTTTCACACTTGTGTTAGTGTTGAAAAACCACTTTTCGCACTTGTGTTAGTGTTGAAAAACCACTCCTCGCACTTGTGTTGGTGCAGGAAACCACTTTTGCACTTGTATTAGTGTAGAAAAACCACTTTTCGCACTTGTCTTAGTGTTGAAAAACAACTTTTTGCACTTGTGTTAGTGTTGAAAAACCACTTTTCGCACTTGTGTTGGTGCAGGAAACCACTTTTGCACTTGTATTAGTGTTGAAAAACCACTTTTCACACTTGTGTTAGTGTTGAAAAACCACTTTTCGCACTTGTGTTAGTGTTGAAAAACCACTTTTCGCACTTGTGTTAGTGTTGAAAAACCACTTTTCGCACTTGTGTTGGTGCAGGAAACCACTTTTGTACTTGTATTAGTGTGGCAAAACCACTTTTTGCACTTGTGATAGTGTCGAAAAACCACTTTTCGCACTTGTGTTAGTGTTGAAAAACCACTTTTCGCACTTGTGTTAGTGTTGAAAAACCACTTTTTGCACCTGTGTTGTTTCAGGAAACCACTTTTGCACTTGTATTAGTGTGGAAAAACCACTTTTCGCACTTGTGTTAGTGTTGAAAAACCACTTTTTGCACTTGTGATGGTGTTGAAAAACCACTTTTCACACTTGTGTTAGTGTTGGAAAACCACTTTTCGCACTTGTGTTGTGCAGGAAACCACTTTTGCACTTGTATTAGTGTGGAAAAACCACTTTTCGCACTTGTGTTAGTGTTGAAAAACCACTTTTCGCACTTGTGTTAGTGTTAAAAAACACTTTTTGCACTTGTGATAGTGTTGAAAAACCACTTTTCGCACTTGTGTTAGTGTTGAAAAACCACTTTTCGCACTTGTGTTGGTGCAGGAAACCACTTTTGCACTTGTATTAGTGTGGAAAAAACACTTTTTGCACTTGTGATAGTGTTGAAAAACCACTTTTCGCACTTGTGTTAGTGTTGAAAAACCACTTTTCGCACTTGTGTTGGTGCAGGAAACCACTTTTGTACTTGTATTAGCGTGGAAAAACCACTTTTCGCACTTGTGTTAGTTTTGAAAAACCACTTTTCGCACTTGTGTTAGTGTTGAAAAACCACTTTTCGCACTTGTGTTGGTGCAGGAAACCACTTTTGCACTTGTATTAGTGTGGATAAAACACTTTTTGCACTTGTGATAGTGTTGAAAAACCACTTTTCGCACTTGTGTTAGTGATCAAAAACCACTTTTCGCACTTGTGTTGGTGCAGGAAACCACTTTTGCACTTGTATTAGTGTGGAAAAACCACTTTTCACACTTGTGTTAGTGTTGAAAAACCACTTTTCGCACTTGTGTTAGTGTTGAAAAACCACTTTTCGCACTTGTGTTGGTGCAGGAAACCACTTTTGCACTTGTGTTAGTGTGGAAAAACCAATTTTTGCACTTGTGTTAGTGTTGAAAAACCACTTTTCGCACTTGTGTTGGTGCAGGAAACCACTTTTGTACTTGTATTAGCGTGGAAAAACCACTTTTCGCACTTGTGTTAGTTTTGAAAAACCACTTTTCGCACTTGTGTTAGTGTTGAAAAACCACTTTTCGCACTTGTGTTGGTGCAGGAAACCACTTTTGCACTTGTATTAGTGTGGATAAAACACTTTTTGCACTTGTGATAGTGTTGAAAAACCACTTTTCGCACTGTGTTAGTGTTGAAAAACCACTTTTCGCACTTGTGTTGGTGCAAGAAACCACTTTTGCACTTGTATTAGTGTGGAAAAACCACTTTTCGCACTTGTGTTAGTGTTGAAAAACCACTTTTCGCACTTGTGTTAGTGTTGAAAAACCACTTTTTGCACTTGTGTTAGTGTTGAAAAACCACTTTTCGCACTGTGTTGGTGCAGGAAACCACTTTTGCACTTGTATTAGTGTGGAAAAAACAGTTTTCGCACTTGTGTTAGTGTTGAAAAACCACTTTTCGCACTTGTGTTAGTGTTGAAAAACCACTTTTCGCACTTGTGTTGGTGCAGGAAACCACTTTTGCACTTGTATTAGTGTGGAAAAAACACTTTTTGCACTTGTGATAGTGTTGAAAAACCACTTTTCGCACTTGTGTTAGTGTTGAAAAAACACTTTTCGCACTTGTGTTGGTGCAGGAAACCACTTTTGCACTTGTATTAGTGTGGAAAAAACACTTTTTGCACTTGTGATAGTGTTGAAAAACCACTTTTCGCACTTGTGTTAGTGTTGAAAAACCACTTTTCGCACTAGTGTTGGTGCAGGAAACCACTTTTGCACTTGTATTAGTGTGGAAAAACCACTTTTCGCACTTGTGTTAGTGTTGAAAAACCGCTTTTCGCACTTGTGTTGGTGCAGGAAACCACTTTTGCACTTGTATTAGTGTGGAAAAACCACTTTTCGCACTTGTGTTAGTGTTGAAAAACCGCTTTTCGCACTTGTGTTGGTGCAGGAAACCACTTTTGCATTTGTATTAGTGTGGAAAAACCACTTTTCGCACTTGTGTTGGTGCAGGAAACCACTTTTGCACTTGTATTAGTGTGGATAAAACACTTTTTGCACTTGTGATAGTGTTGAAAAACCACTTTTTGCACTTGTGTTAGTGTTGAAAAAACACTTTTCACACTTGTGTTGGTGCAGGAAACCACTTTTGCACTTGTATTAGTGTGGAAAAAACAGTTTTCGCACTTGTGTTAGTGTTGAAAAACCACTTTTCGCACTTGTGTTAGTGTTGAAAAACCACTTTTCGCACTTGTGTTAGTGCAGGAAACCACTTTTGCACTTGTATTAGTGTGGAAAAAACACTTTTTGCACTTGTGATAGTGTTGAAAAACCACTTTTCGCACTTGTGTTAGTGTTGAAAAACCACTTGTCGCACTTGTGTTGGTGCAGGAAACCACTTTTGCACTTGTATTAGTGTGGAAAAACCACTCTTCACACTTGTGTTAGTGTTGAAAAACCACTTTTTGCACTTGTGTTAGTGTTGAAAAACCACTTTTCGCACTTGTGTTGGTGCAGGAAACCACTTTTGCACTTGGATTAGTGTGGAAAAACCACTTTTCGCACTTGTGTTAGTGTTGAAAAACCACTTTTTGCACTTGTGTTAGTGTTGAAAAACCACTTGTCGCACTTGTGTTGGTGCAGGAAACCACTTTTGCACTTGTATTAGTGTGGAAAAACCACTCTTCACACTTGTGTTAGTGTTGAAAAACCACTTTTTGCACTTGTGTTAGTGTTGAAAAACCACTTTTCGCACTTGTGTTGGTGCAGGAAACCACTTTTGCACTTGTATTAGTGTGGAAAAACCACTTTTCGCACTTGTGTTAGTGTTGAAAAACCACTTTTTGCACTTGTGTTAGTGTTGAAAAACCACTTTTCGCACTTGTGTTAGTGTTGAAAAACCACTTTTCGCACTTGTGTTGGTGCAGGAAACCACTTTTGCTCTTGTATTAGTGTGGAAAAACACTTTTTGCACTTGTGATAGTGTTGAAAAACCACTTTTCGCACTTGTGTTAGTGTTGAAAAACCACTTTTCGCACTTGTGTTGGTGCAGGAAACCACTTTTGCACTTGTATTAGTGTGGAAAAACCACTTTTCGCACTTGTGTTAGTGTTGAAAAACCACTTTTCGCACTTGTGTTAGTGTTGAAAAACCACTTTTCGCACTTGTGTTGGTGCAGGAAACCACTTTTGCACTTGTATTAGTGTGGAAAAAACACTTTTTGCACTTGTGATAGTGTTGAAAAACCACTTTTCGCACTTGTGTTAGTGTTGAAAAACCACTTTTTGCTTGGTGCAGGAAATTGGTGCAGGAAACCACTTTTGCACTTGTATTAGTGTGGAAAAACCACTTTTCGCACTTGTGTTAATGTTGAAAATCCACTTTTCCCACTTGTGTTTGTGAAGGAAACCACTTTTCTCACTTGTGTTAGTGTTGAAAACCCACTTTTCGCACTTGTGTTAGTGTTGAAAAACCACTTTTCGCACTTGTGTTGGTGCAGGAAACCACTTTTGCACTTGTATTAGTGTGGAAAAAACACTTTTTGCACTTGTGATAGTGTTGAAAAACCACTTTTCGCACTTGTGTTAGTGTTGAAAAACCACTTTTCACACTTGTGTTAGTGAAGGAAACCACTTTTCGCACTTGTGTTAGTGTTGAAAACCCACTTTTCGCACTTGTGTTAATGTTGAAAATCCACTTTTCCCACTTGTGTTACTGAAGGAAACCACTTTTCGCACTTGTGTTAGTGTTGAAAAACCACTTTTCGCACTTGTGTTGGTGCAGGAAACCACTTTTGCACTTGTATTAGTGTGGAAAAACCACTTTTCGCACATGTGTTAGTGTTGAAAAACCACTTTTCGCACTTGTGTTAGTGTTGAAAAACCACTTTTCGCACTTGTGTTGGTGCAGGAAACCTCTTTTGCACTTGTATTAGTGTGGAAAAAACACTTTTTGCACTTGTGATAGTGTTGAAAAACCACTTTTCGCACTTGTGTTAGTGTTGAAAAACCACTTTTCGCACTTGTGTTGGTGCAGGAAACCACTTTTGCACTTGTATTAGTGTGGAAAAACCACTTTTGCACTTGTGTTAGTGTTGAAAAACCACTTTTCGCACTTGTGTTAGTGTTGAAAAACCACTTGGCGCAATTGTGTGGTGCAGGAAACCACTTTTGCACTTGTATTAGTGTGGAAAAAACATTTTTTGCACTTGTGATAGTGTTGAAAAACCACTTTTCGCACTTGTGTTGGTGCAGGAAACCACTTTTGCACTTGTATTAGTGTGGAAAAACCACTTTTCGCACTTGTGTTAGTGTTGAAAAACCAATTTTCGCACTTGTGTTAGTGTTGAAAAACCACTTTCCGCACTTGTGTTAGTGTTGAAAAACCACTTTTCGCACTCGTGTTAGTGAAGGAAACCACTTTTCGGACTTGTGTTAGTGTTGAAAACCCACTTTTCGCACTTGTGTTAATGTTGAAAATCCACTTTTCCCACTTATGTTAGTGAAGGAAACCACTTTTCGCACTTGTGTTAGTGTTGAAAAACCACTTTTCGCACTTGTGTTGGTGCAGGCAACCACTTTTGCTCTTGTATTAGTGTGGAAAAAACACTTTTTGCACTTGTGATAGTGTTGAAAACCACTTTTCGCACTTGTGTTAGTGTTGAAAAAACACTTTTCGCACTTGTGTTAGTGTTGAAAAACCACTTTTCGCACTTGTATTAGTGTGGAAAAACCACTTTTCGCACTTGTGTTAGTGTTGAAAAACCACTTTCCGCACTTGTGTTAGTGTTGAAAAAACACTTTTCGCACTTGTGTTAGTGTTGAAAAACCACTTTTCGCACTTGTGTTGGTGCAGGAAACCACTTTTGCACTTGTATTAGTGTGGAAAAAACCACTTTTCGCACTTGTGTTCGTGTTGAAAAACCACTTTTCGCACTTGTGTTGGTGCAGGAAACCACTTTTGCACTTGTATTAGTGTGGAAAAACCACTTTTCGCACTTGTGTTAGTGTTGAAAAACCACTTTTCGCACTTGTGTTAGTGTTGAAAAACCACTTTTCGCACTTGTGTTGGTGCAGGAAACCACTTTTGCACTTGTATTAGTGTGGAAAAAACACTTATCGCACTTGTGTTAGTGTTGAAAAACCACTTTTTGCACTTGTGTTAGTGTTGAAAAACCACTTTTCGCACTTGTGTTGGTGCAGGAAACCACTTTTGCACTTGTATTAGTGTGGAAAAACCACTTTTCGCACTTGTGTTAGTGTTGAAAAACCACGTTTCGCACTTGTGTGAGTGTTGAAAAACCACTTTTCGCACTTGTGATAGTGTTGAAAAACCACTTTTCGCACTTGTGTTGGTGCAGGAAACCACTTTTGCACTTGTATTAGTGTGGAAAACCACTTTTCGCACTTGTGTTAGTGTTGAAAAACCACTTTTCGCACTTGTGTTAGTGTTGAAAAACCACTTTTCGCACTTGTGTTGGTGCAGGAAACCACTTTTGCACTTGTATTAGTGTGGAAAAAACACTTTTTGCACTTGTGATAGTGTTGAAAAACCACTTTTCGCACTTGTGTTAGTGTTGAAAAACCACTTTTCGCACTAGTGTTGGTGCAGGAAACCACTTTTGCACTTGTATTAGTGTGGAAAAACCACTTTTCGCACTTGTGTTAGTGTTGAAAAACCGCTTTTCGCACTTGTGTTGGTGCAGGAAACCACTTTTGCACTTGTATTAGTGTGGAAAAAACACTTTTTGCACTTGTGATAGTGTTGAAAAACCACTTTTCGCACTTGTGTTAGTGTTGAAAAACCACTTTTCGCACTTGTGTTGGTGCAGGAAACCACTTTTGCACTTGGATTAGTGTGGAAAAACCACTTTTTGCACTTGTGTTAGTGTTGAAAAACCACTTTTTGCACTTGTGTTAGTGTTGAAAAACCACTTGTCGCACTTGTGTTGGTGCAGGAAACCACTTTTGCACTTGTATTAGTGTGGAAAAACCACTTCACACTTGTGTTAGTGTTGAAAAAACACTTTTTGCACTTGTGTTAGTGTTGAAAAACCACTTTTCGCACTTGTGTTGGTGCAGGAAACCACTTTTGCACTTGTATTAGTGTGGAAAAACACTTTTTGCACTTGTGATAGTGTTGAAAAACCACTTTTCGCACTTGTGTTAGTGTGGAAAAAACACTTTTCGCACTTGTGTTAGTGTGGAAAAACCACTTTTCGCACTTGTGTTAGTGTTGAAAAACGACTTTTCGCACTTGTGTTAGTGTTGAAAAACCACTTTTTGCACTTGTGTTAGTGCAGGAAACCACTTTTGCACTTGTATTAGTGTGGAAAAAACACTTTTTGCACTTGTGATAGTGTTGAAAAACCACTTTTCGCACTTGTGTTAGTGTTGAAAAACCACTTTTCGCACTTGTGTTAGTGTTGAAAAACCACTTTTCGCACTTGTGTTGGTGCAGGAAACCACTTTTGCTCTTGTATTAGTGTGGAAAAAACACTTTTTGCACTTGTGATAGTGTTGAAAAACCACTTTTCGCACTTGTGTTAGTGTTGAAAAACCACTTTTCGCACTTGTGTTGGTGCAGGAAACCACTTTTGCACTTGTATTAGTGTGGAAAAACCACTTTTCGCACTTGTGTTAGTGTTGAAAAACCACTTTTCGCACGTGTGTTAGTGTTGAAAAACCACTTTTCGCACTTGTGTTGGTGCAGGAAACCATTTTTGCACTTGTATTAGTGTGGAAAAAACACTTTTTGCACTTGTGATAGTGTTGAAAAACCACTTTTCGCACTTGTGTTAGTGTTGAAAAACCACTTTTTGCACTTGGTGCAGGAAATTGGTGCAGGAAACCACTTTTGCACTTGTATTAGTGTGGAAAAACCACTTTTCGCACTTGTGTTAGTGTTGAAAAACCACTTTTCGCACTTGTTTTAGTGTTGAAAAACCACTTTTTGCACTTGTGTTTGTGTTGAAAAACCACTTTTCGCACTTGTGTTAGTGTTGAAAAACCACTTTTCGCACTTGTGTTGTTGCAGGAAACCACTTTTGCACTTGTATTAGTGTGGAAAAACCACTTTTCGCACTTGTGTTAGTGTTGAAAAACCACTTTTTGCACTTGGGTTAGTGTTGAAAAAACACTTTTCGCACCTGTGTTAGTGTTGAAAAACCACTTTTTGCACTTGTGATGGTATTGAAAAACCACTTTTCGCACTTGTGTGAGTGATGAAAAACCATTTTCGCACTTGTGTTGGTGCAGGAAACCACTTTTGCACTTGTATTAGTGTGGAAAAACCACTTTTCACACTTGTGTTAGTGTTGAAAAACCACTTTTCGCACTTGTGTTAGTGTTGAAAAACCACTTTTCGCACTTGTGTTGGTGCAGGAAACCACTTTTGCACTTGTATTAGTGTAGAAAAACCACTTTTCGCACTTGTCTTAGTGTTGAAAAACAACTTTTTGCACTTGTGTTAGTGTTGAAAAACCACTTTTCGCACTTGTGTTGGTGCAGGAAACCACTTTTGCACTTGTATTAGTGTTGAAAAACCACTTTTCACACTTGTGTTAGTGTTGAAAAACCACTTTTCGCACTTGTGTTAGTGTTGAAAAACCACTTTTCGCACTTGTGTTAGTGTTGAAAAACCACTTTTCGCACTTGTGTTGGTGCAGGAAACCACTTTTGTACTTGTATTAGTGTGGCAAAACCACTTTTTGCACTTGTGATAGTGTCGAAAAACCACTTTTCGCACTTGTGTTAGTGTTGAAAAACCACTTTTCGCACTTGTGTTAGTGTTGAAAAACCACTTTTTGCACTTGTGTTGTTGCAGGAAACCACTTTTGCACTTGTATTAGTGTGGAAAAACCACTTTTCGCACTTGTGTTAGTGTTGAAAAACCACTTTTTGCACTTGTGATGGTGTTGAAAAACCACTTTTCACACTTGTGTTAGTGTTGGAAAACCACTTTTCGCACTTGTGTTGTGCAGGAAACCACTTTTGCACTTGTAGTGTTAATGTTGAAAATCCACTTTTCCCACTTGTGTTTGTGAAGGAAACCACTTTTCTCACTTGTGTTAGTGTTGAAAACCCACTTTTCGCACTTGTGTTAGTGTTGAAAAACCACTTTTCGCACTTGTGTTGGTGCAGGAAACCACTTTTGCACTTGTATTAGTGTGGAAAAAACACTTTTTGCACTTGTGATAGTGTTGAAAAACCACTTTTCGCACTTGTGTTAGTGTTGAAAAACCACTTGTCACACTTGTGTTAGTGAAGGAAACCACTTTTCGCACTTGTGTTAGTGTTGAAAACCCACTTTTCGCACTTGTGTTAATGTTGAAAATCCACTTTTCCCACTTGTGTTAGTGAAGGAAACCACTTTTCGCACTTGTGTTCGTGTTGAAAAACCACTTTTCGCACTTGTGTTGGTGCAGGAAACCACTTTTGCACTTGTATTAGTGTGGAAAAACCACTTTTCGCACATGTGTTAGTGTTGAAAAACCACTTTTCGCACTTGTGTTAGTGTTGAAAAACCACTTTTCGCACTTGTGTTGGTGCAGGAAACCTCTTTTGCACTTGTATTAGTGTGGAAAAAACACTTTTTGCACTTGTGATAGTGTTGAAAAACCACTTTTCGCACTTGTGTTAGTGTTGAAAAACCACTTTTCGCACTTGTGTTGGTGCAGGAAACCACTTTTGCACTTGTATTAGTGTGGAAAAACCACTTTTGCACTTGTGTTAGTGTTGAAAAACCACTTTTCGCACTTGTGTTAGTGTTGAAAAACCACTTTGCGCAATTGTGTGGTGCAGGAAACCACTTTTGCACTTGTATTAGTGTGGAAAAAACACTTTTTGCACTTGTGGTAGTGTTGAAAAACCACTTTTCGCACTTGTGTTGGTGCAGGAAACCACTTTTGCACTTGTATTAGTGTGGAAAAACCACTTTTCACACTTGTGTTAGTGTTGAAAAACCAATTTTCGCACTTGTGTTAGTGTTGAAAAACCACTTTCCACACTTGTGTTAGTGTTGAAAAACCACTTTTCGCACTCGTGTTAGTGAAGGAAACCACTTTTCGCACTTGTGTTAGTGTTGAAAACCCACTTTTCGCACTTGTGTTAATGTTGAAAATCCACTTTTCCCACTTATGTTAGTGAAGGAAACCACTTTTTGCACTTGTGTTAGTGTTGAAAAACCACTTTTCGCACTTGTGTTGGTGCAGGCAACCACTTTTGCTCTTGTATTAGTGTGGAAAAAACACTTTTTGCACTTGTGATAGTGTTGAAAACCACTTTTCGCACTTGTGTTAGTGTTGAAAAAACACTTTTCGCACTTGTGTTAGTGTTGAAAAACCACTTTTCGCACTTGTATTAGTGTGGAAAAACCACTTTTCGCACTTGTGTTAGTGTTGAAAAACCACTTTCCGCACTTGTGTTAGTGTTGAAAAACCACTTTTCGCACTTGTGTTAGTGTTGAAAAACCACTTTTCGCACTTGTGTTGGTGCAGGAAACCACTTTTGCACTTGTATTAGTGTGGAAAAAACCACTTTTCGCACTTGTGTTAGTGTTGAAAAACCACTTTTCGCACTTGTGTTGGTGCAGGAAACCACTTTTGCACTTGTATTAGTGTGGAAAAACCACTTTTCGCACTTGTGTTAGTGTTGAAAAACCACTTTTCGCACTTGTGTTAGTGTTGAAAAACCACTTTTCGCACTTGTGTTGGTGCAGGAAACCACTTTTGCACTTGTATTAGTGTGGAAAAAACACTTTTCGCACTTGTGTTAGTGTTGAAAAACCACTTTTTGCACTTGTGTTAGTGTTGAAAAACCACTTTTCGCACTTGTGTTGGTGCAGGAAACCACTTTTGCACTTGTATTAGTGTGGAAAAACCACTTTTCGCACTTGTGTTAGTGTTGAAAAACCACGTTTCGCACTTGTGTGAGTGTTGAAAAACCACTTTTCGCACTTGTGATAGTGTTGAAAAACCACTTTTCGCACTTGTGTTGGTGCAGGAAACCACTTTTGCACTTGTATTAGTGTGGAAAAACCACTTTTTGCACTTGTGATAGTGTTGAAAAACCACTTTTCGCACTTGTGTTAGTGTTGAAAAACCACTTTTCGCACTTGTGTTAGTGTTGAAAAACCACTTTTTGCACTTGTGTTAGTGTTGAAAAACCACTTTTCGCACTTGTGTTGGTGCAGGAAACCACTTTTGCACTTGTATTAGTGTGGAAAAAACACTTTTCGCACTTGTGTTAGTGTTGAAAAACCACTTTTCGCACTTGTGTTAGTGTTGAAAAACCACTTTTCGCACTTGTGTTGGTGCAGGAAACCACTTTTGCACTTGTATTAGTGTGGAAAAAACACTTTTTGCACTTGTGATAGTGTTGAAAAACCACTTTTCGCACTTGTGTTAGTGTTGAAAAACCACTTTTCGCACTTGTGTTGGTGCAGGAAACCACTTTTGCACTTGTATTAGTGTGGAAAAACCACTTTTCGCACTTGTGTTAGTGTTGAAAAACCACTTTTTGCACTTGTGTTGGTGCAGGAAACCACTTTTGCACCTGTATTAGTGTGGAAAAACCACTTTTCGCACTTATGTTAGTGTTGAAAAACCACTTTTCGCACTTGTGTTAGTGTTGAAAAACCACTTTTCGCACTTGTGTTGGTGCAGGAAACCACTTTTGCACTTGTATTAGTGTGGAAAAAACACTTTTCGCACTTGTGTTAGTGTTGAAAAACCACTTTTTGCACTTGTGTTAGTGTTGAAAAACCACTTTTCGCACTTGTGTTGGTGCAGGAAACCACTTTTGCACTTGTATTAGTGTGGAAAAACCACTTTTCGCACTTGTGTTAGTGTTGAAAAACCACGTTTCGCACTTGTGTGAGTGTTGAAAAACCACTTTTCGCACTTGTGATAGTGTTGAAAAACCACTTTTCGCACTTGTGTTGGTGCAGGAAACCACTTTTGCACTTGTATTAGTGTGGAAAAACCACTTTTTGCACTTGTGATAGTGTTGAAAAACCACTTTTCGCACTTGTGTTAGTGTTGAAAAACCACTTTTCGCACTTGTGTTAGTGTTGAAAAACCACTTTTTGCACTTGTGTTAGTGTTGAAAAACCACTTTTCGCACTTGTGTTGGTGCAGGAAACCACTTTTGCACTTGTATTAGTGTGGAAAAAACACTTTTCGCACTTGTGTTAGTGTTGAAAAACCACTTTTCGCACTTGTGTTAGTGTTGAAAAACCACTTTTCGCACTTGTGTTGGTGCAGGAAACCACTTTTGCACTTGTATTAGTGTGGAAAAAACACTTTTTGCACTTGTGATAGTGTTGAAAAACCACTTTTCGCACTTGTGTTGATGCAGGAAACCACTTTTGCACTTGTATTAGTGTGGAAAAACCACTTTTCGCACTTGTGTTAGTGTTGAAAAACCACTTTTTGCACTTGTGTTAGTGTTGAAAAACCACTTTTTGCACTTGTGTTGGTGCAGGAAACCACTTTTGCACTTGTATTAGTGTGGAAAAAACACTTTTCGCACTTATGTTAGTGTTGAAAAACCACTTTTCGCACTTGTGTTAGTGTTGAAAAACCACTTTTCGCACTTGTGTTGGTGCAGGAAACCACTTTTGCACTTGTATTAGTGTGGAAAAACCACTTTTCGCACTTGTGCTAGTGTTGAAAAACCACTTTTCGCACTTGTGTGAGTGTTGAAAAACCACTTTTCGCACTTGTGATAGTGTTGAAAAACCACTTTTCGCACCTGTGTTGGTGCAGGAAACCACTTTTGCACTTGTATTAGTGTGGAAAAACCACTTTTTGCACTTGTGATGGTGTTGAAAAACAACTTTTCGCACTTGTGTTAGTGTTGAAAAACCACTTTTCGCACTTGTGTTAGTGTTGAAAAACCACTTTTAGCACTTGTGTTGGTGCAGGAAACCACTTTTACACTTGTATTAGTGTGGAAAAACCACTTTTCGCACTTGTGTTAGTGTTGAAAAACCACTTTTCGCACTTGTGTTAGAGTTGAAAAACCACTTTTCGCACTTGTGTTGGTGCAGGAAACCACTTTTGCACTTGTATTAGTGTTGAAAAAACACTTTTCGCACTTGTGTGTGTTGAAAAACCACTTTTCGCACTTGTGTTAGTGTTGAAAAACCACTTTTCGCACTTGTTTTGGTGCAGGAAACCACTTTTGCACTTTTATTAGTGTAGAAAAAACACTTTTTGCACTTGTGATAGTGTTGAAAAACCACTTTTCACACTTGTGTTAGTGTTGAAAAACCACTTTTCGCACTTGTTTTGGTGCAGGAAACCACTTTTGCACTTTTATTATTGTAGAAAAAACACTTTTTGCACTTGTGATAGTGTTGAAAAACCACTTTTCGCACTTGTGTTAGTGTTGAAAAACCACTTTTCGCACTTGTGTTGGTGCAGGAAACCACTTTTGCACTTTTATTAGTGTAGAAAAAACACTTTTCGCACTTGTGTTGGTGTTGAAAAACCACTGTTCGCACTTGTGTGAGTGTTGAAAAACCACTTTTTGCACTTGCGTTAGTGTTGAAAAACCACTTTTCGCACTCGTGTTAGTGAAGGAAACCACTTTTCGCACTTGTGTTAGTGTTGAAAACCCACTTTTCGCACTTGTGTTAATGTTGAAAATCCACTTTTCCCACTTATGTTAGTGAAGGAAACCACTTTTCGCACTTGTGTTAGTGTTGAAAAACCACTTTTCGCACTTGTGTTGGTGCAGGCAACCACTTTTGCTCTTGTATTAGTGTGGAAAAAACACTTTTTGCACTTGTGATAGTGTTGAAAACCACTTTTCGCACTTGTGTTAGTGTTGAAAAAACACTTTTCGCACTTGTGTTAGTGTTGAAAAACCACTTTTCGCACTTGTATTAGTGTGGAAAAACCACTTTTCGCACTTGTGTTAGTGTTGAAAAACCACTTTCCGCACTTGTGTTAGTGTTGAAAAACCACTTTTCGCACTTGTGTTAGTGTTGAAAAACCACTTTTCGCACTTGTGTTGGTGCAGGAAACCACTTTTGCACTTGTATTAGTGTGGAAAAAACCACTTTTCGCACTTGTGTTAGTGTTGAAAAACCACTTTTCGCACTTGTGTTGGTGCAGGAAACCACTTTTGCACTTGTATTAGTGTGGAAAAACCACTTTTCGCACTTGTGTTAGTGTTGAAAAACCACTTTTCGCACTTGTGTTAGTGTTGAAAAACCACTTTTCGCACTTGTGTTGGTGCAGGAAACCACTTTTGCACTTGTATTAGTGTAGAAAAAACACTTTTCGCACTTGTGTTAGTGTTGAAAAACCACTTTTCGCACTTGTGTTAGTGTTCAAAAACCACTTTTCGCACTTGTGTTGGTGCAGGAAACCACTTTTGCACTTGTATTAGTGTGGAAAAACCACTTTTCGCACTTGTGTTAGTGTTGAAAAACCACGTTTCGCACTTGTGTGAGTGTTGAAAAACCACTTTTCGCACTTGTGATAGTGTTGAAAAACCACTTTTCGCACTTGTGTTGGTGCAGGAAACCACTTTTGCACTTGTATTAGTGTGGAAAAACCACTTTTTGCACTTGTGTTAGTGTTGAAAAAACACTTTTCACACTTTTCGCACTTGTGTTAGTGTTGAAAAACCACTTTTCGCACTTGTGTTGGTGCAGGAAACCACTTTTGCACTTGTATTAGTGTGGAAAAAACACTTTTTTGCACTTGTGATAGTGTTGAAAAAACCACTTTTCGCACTTGTGTTGATGCAGGAAACCACTTTTGCACTTGTATTAGTGTGGAAAAACCACTTTTCGCACTTATGTTAGTGTTGAAAAACCACTTTTTGCACTTTTGTTAGTGTTGAAAAACCACTTTTTGCACTTGTGTTGGTGCAGAAAACCACTTTTGCACTTGTATTAGTGTGGAAAAAACACTTTTCGCACTTATGTTAGTGTTGAAAAACCACTTTTCGCACTTGTGTTAGTGTTGAAAAACCACTTTTCGCACTTGTGTTGGTGCAGGAAACCACTTTTTCACTTGTATTAGTGTGGAAAAACCACTTTTCGCACTTGTGCTAGTGTTGAAAAACCACTTTTCGCACTTGTGTGAGTGTTGAAAAACCACTTTTCGCACTTGTGATAGTGTTGAAAAACCACTTTTCGCACCTGTGTTGGTGCAGGAAACCACTTTTTCACTTGTATTAGTGTGGAAAAACCACTTTTTGCACTTGTGATAGTGTTGAAAAACAACTTTTCGCACTTGTGTTAGTGTTGAAAAACCACTTTTCGCACTTGTGTTAGTGTTGAAAAACCACTTTTAGCACTTGTGTTGGTGCAGGAAACCACTTTTGCACTTGTATTAGTGTGGAAAAACCACTTTTCGCACTTGTGTGTGTTGAAAAACCACTTTTCGCACTTGTTTTGGTGCAGGAAACCACTTTTGCACTTTTATTAGTGTAGAAAAAACACTTTTTGCACTTGTGATAGTGTTGAAAAACCACTTTTCGCACTTGTGTTAGTGTTGAAAAACCACTTTTCGCACTTGTGTTGGTGCAGGAAACCACTTTTGCACTTGTATTAGTGTGCAAAAACCACTTTTCGCACTTGTGTTAGTGTTGAAAAACCACTTTTCGCACTTGTGTGAGTGTTGAAAAACCACTTTTTGCACTTGTGTTAGTGTTGAAAAACCACTTTTCGCACTTGTGTTGGTGCAGGAAACCACTTTTGCACTTGTATTAGTGTGGAAAAAATACTTTTTGCGCTTGTGTTAGTGTTGAAAAACCACTTTTCGCACTTGTGTTAGTGTTGAAAAACCACTTTTCGCACTTGTGTTGGTGCAGGAAACCACTTTTGCACTTGTATTAGTGTGGAAAAAACACTTTTTGCACTTGTGATAGTGTTGAAAAACCACTTTTCGCACTTGTGTTAGTGTTGAAAAACCACTTTTCGCACTTGTGTTAGTGTTGAAAAACCACTTTTCGCACTTGTGTTGGTGCAGGAAACCACTTTTGCACTTGTATTAGTGTGGAAAAAACACTTTTTGCACTTGTGATAGTGTGGAAAAACCACTTTTCGCACTTGTGTTAGTGTTGAAAAACCACTTTTCGCACTTGTGTTAGTGTTGAAAAACCACTTTTCGCACTTGTGTTGGTGCAGGAAACCACTTTTGCACTTGTATTAGTGTGGAAAAACCACTTTTTGCACTTGTGATAGTGTTCAAAAACCACTTTTCGCACTTGTGTTAGTGTTGAAAAACCACTTTTCGCACTTGTGTTAGTGTTGAAAAACCACTTTTTGCACTTGTGTTGGTGCAGGCAACCACTTTTGCACTTGTATTAGTGTGGAAAAACCACTTTTCGCACTTGTGTTAGTGTTGAAAAACCACTTTTCGCACTTGTGTTAGTGTTGAAAAACCACTTTTCGCACTTGTGTTAGTGAAGGAAACCACTTTTCGCACTTGTGTTAGTGTTGAAAAACCACTTTTCGCACTTGTGTTGGTGCAGGAAACCACTTTTGCACTTGTATTAGTGTGGAAAAAACACTTTTTGCACTTGTGATAGTGTTGAAAAACCACTTTTCGCACTTGTGTTAGTGTTGAAAAACCACTTTTCGCACTTGTGTTGGTGCAGGAAACCACTTTTGCACTTGTATTAGTGTGGAAAAACCGCTTTTCGCACTTGTGTTAGTGTTGAAAAACCACTTTTCGCACTTGTGTTAGTGTTGAAAAACCACTTTTCGCAGTTGTGTTAGTGTTGAAAAACCACTTTTCGCACTTGTGTTGGTGCAGGAAACCACTTTTGCACTTGTATTAGTGTGGAAAAACCACTTTTCGCACTTGTGTTAGTGTTGAAAAACCACTTTTCGCACTTGTGTTGGTGCAGGAAACCACTTTTGCACTTGTATTAGTGTGGAAAAAACACTTTTTGCACTTGTGATAGTGTTGAAAAAACACTTTTCGCACTTGTGTTAGTGTTGAAAAACCACTTTTCGCACTTGTGTTGGTGCAGGAAACCACTTTTGCACTTGTATTAGTGTGGAAAAAACACTTTTCGCACTTGTGTTAGTGTTGAAAAACCACTTTTCGCACTTGTGTTAGTGTTGAAAAACCACTTTTCGCACTTGTGTTGGTGCAGGAAACCACTTTTGAACTTGTATTAGTGTTGAAAAACCACGTTTCGCACTTGTGTGAGTGTTGAAAAACCACTTTTCGCACTTGTGATAGTGTTGAAAAACCATTTTCGCACTTGTGTTGGTGCAGGAAACCACTTTTGCACTTGTATTAGTGTGGAAAAACCACTTTTCGCACTTGTGATAGTGTTGAAAAAACACTTTTCGCACTTGTGTTAGTGTTGAAAAACCACTTTTCGCACTTGTTTTGGTGCAGGAAACCACTTTTGCACTTTTATTATTGTAGAAAAAACACTTTTTGCACTTGTGATAGTGTTGAAAAACCACTTTTCGCACTTGTGTTAGTGTTGAAAAACCACTTTTCGCACTTGTGTTGGTGCAGGAAACCACTTTTGCACTTTTATTAGTGTAGAAAAAACACTTTTCGCACTTGTGTTGGTGTTGAAAAACCACTGTTCGCACTTGTGTGAGTGTTGAAAAACCACTTTTTGCACTTGCGTTAGTGTTGAAAAACCACTTTTCGCACTCGTGTTAGTGAAGGAAACCACTTTTCGCACTTGTGTTAGTGTTGAAAACCCACTTTTCGCACTTGTGTTAATGTTGAAAATCCACTTTTCCCACTTATGTTAGTGAAGGAAACCACTTTTCGCACTTGTGTTAGTGTTGAAAAACCACTTTTCGCACTTGTGTTGGTGCAGGCAACCACTTTTGCTCTTGTATTAGTGTGGAAAAAACACTTTTTGCACTTGTGATAGTGTTGAAAACCACTTTTCGCACTTGTGTTAGTGTTGAAAAAACACTTTTCGCACTTGTGTTAGTGTTGAAAAACCACTTTTCGCACTTGTATTAGTGTGGAAAAACCACTTTTCGCACTTGTGTTAGTGTTGAAAAACCACTTTCCGCACTTGTGTTAGTGTTGAAAAACCACTTTTCGCACTTGTGTTAGTGTTGAAAAACCACTTTTCGCACTTGTGTTGGTGCAGGAAACCACTTTTGCACTTGTATTAGTGTGGAAAAAACCACTTTTCGCACTTGTGTTAGTGTTGAAAAACCACTTTTCGCACTTGTGTTGGTGCAGGAAACCACTTTTGCACTTGTATTAGTGTGGAAAAACCACTTTTCGCACTTGTGTTAGTGTTGAAAAACCACTTTTCGCACTTGTGTTAGTGTTGAAAAACCACTTTTCGCACTTGTGTTGGTGCAGGAAACCACTTTTGCACTTGTATTAGTGTAGAAAAAACACTTTTCGCACTTGTGTTAGTGTTGAAAAACCACTTTTCGCACTTGTGTTAGTGTTCAAAAACCACTTTTCGCACTTGTGTTGGTGCAGGAAACCACTTTTGCACTTGTATTAGTGTGGAAAAACCACTTTTCGCACTTGTGTTAGTGTTGAAAAACCACGTTTCGCACTTGTGTGAGTGTTGAAAAACCACTTTTCGCACTTGTGATAGTGTTGAAAAACCACTTTTCGCACTTGTGTTGGTGCAGGAAACCACTTTTGCACTTGTATTAGTGTGGAAAAACCACTTTTTGCACTTGTGTTAGTGTTGAAAAAACACTTTTCACACTTTTCGCACTTGTGTTAGTGTTGAAAAACCACTTTTCGCACTTGTGTTGGTGCAGGAAACCACTTTTGCACTTGTATTAGTGTGGAAAAAACACTTTTTTGCACTTGTGATAGTGTTGAAAAAACCACTTTTCGCACTTGTGTTGATGCAGGAAACCACTTTTGCACTTGTATTAGTGTGGAAAAACCACTTTTCGCACTTATGTTAGTGTTGAAAAACCACTTTTTGCACTTTTGTTAGTGTTGAAAAACCACTTTTTGCACTTGTGTTGGTGCAGAAAACCACTTTTGCACTTGTATTAGTGTGGAAAAAACACTTTTCGCACTTATGTTAGTGTTGAAAAACCACTTTTCGCACTTGTGTTAGTGTTGAAAAACCACTTTTCGCACTTGTGTTGGTGCAGGAAACCACTTTTTCACTTGTATTAGTGTGGAAAAACCACTTTTCGCACTTGTGCTAGTGTTGAAAAACCACTTTTCGCACTTGTGTGAGTGTTGAAAAACCACTTTTCGCACTTGTGATAGTGTTGAAAAACCACTTTTCGCACCTGTGTTGGTGCAGGAAACCACTTTTGCACTTGTATTAGTGTGGAAAAACCACTTTTTGCACTTGTGATAGTGTTGAAAAACAACTTTTCGCACTTGTGTTAGTGTTGAAAAACCACTTTTCGCACTTGTGTTAGTGTTGAAAAACCACTTTTAGCACTTGTGTTGGTGCAGGAAACCACTTTTGCACTTGTATTAGTGTGGAAAAACCACTTTTCGCACTTGTGTGTGTTGAAAAACCACTTTTCGCACTTGTTTTGGTGCAGGAAACCACTTTTGCACTTTTATTAGTGTAGAAAAAACACTTTTTGCACTTGTGATAGTGTTGAAAAACCACTTTTCGCACTTGTGTTAGTGTTGAAAAACCACTTTTCGCACTTGTGTTGGTGCAGGAAACCACTTTTGCACTTGTATTAGTGTGCAAAAACCACTTTTCGCACTTGTGTTAGTGTTGAAAAACCACTTTTCGCACTTGTGTGAGTGTTGAAAAACCACTTTTTGCACTTGTGTTAGTGTTGAAAAACCACTTTTCGCACTTGTGTTGGTGCAGGAAACCACTTTTGCACTTGTATTAGTGTGGAAAAAATACTTTTTGCGCTTGTGTTAGTGTTGAAAAACCACTTTTCGCACTTGTGTTAGTGTTGAAAAACCACTTTTCGCACTTGTGTTGGTGCAGGAAACCACTTTTGCACTTGTATTAGTGTGGAAAAAACACTTTTTGCACTTGTGATAGTGTTGAAAAACCACTTTTCGCACTTGTGTTAGTGTTGAAAAACCACTTTTCGCACTTGTGTTAGTGTTGAAAAACCACTTTTCGCACTTGTGTTGGTGCAGGAAACCACTTTTGCACTTGTATTAGTGTGGAAAAAACACTTTTTGCACTTGTGATAGTGTGGAAAAACCACTTTTCGCACTTGTGTTAGTGTTGAAAAACCACTTTTCGCACTTGTGTTAGTGTTGAAAAACCACTTTTCGCACTTGTGTTGGTGCAGGAAACCACTTTTGCACTTGTATTAGTGTGGAAAAACCACTTTTTGCACTTGTGATAGTGTTCAAAAACCACTTTTCGCACTTGTGTTAGTGTTGAAAAACCACTTTTCGCACTTGTGTTAGTGTTGAAAAACCACTTTTTGCACTTGTGTTGGTGCAGGCAACCACTTTTGCACTTGTATTAGTGTGGAAAAACCACTTTTCGCACTTGTGTTAGTGTTGAAAAACCACTTTTCGCACTTGTGTTAGTGTTGAAAAACCACTTTTCGCACTTGTGTTAGTGAAGGAAACCACTTTTCGCACTTGTGTTAGTGTTGAAAAACCACTTTTCGCACTTGTGTTGGTGCAGGAAACCACTTTTGCACTTGTATTAGTGTGGAAAAAACACTTTTTGCACTTGTGATAGTGTTGAAAAACCACTTTTCGCACTTGTGTTAGTGTTGAAAAACCACTTTTCGCACTTGTGTTGGTGCAGGAAACCACTTTTGCACTTGTATTAGTGTGGAAAAACCGCTTTTCGCACTTGTGTTAGTGTTGAAAAACCACTTTTCGCACTTGTGTTAGTGTTGAAAAACCACTTTTCGCAGTTGTGTTAGTGTTGAAAAACCACTTTTCGCACTTGTGTTGGTGCAGGAAACCACTTTTGCACTTGTATTAGTGTGGAAAAACCACTTTTCGCACTTGTGTTAGTGTTGAAAAACCACTTTTCGCACTTGTGTTGGTGCAGGAAACCACTTTTGCACTTGTATTAGTGTGGAAAAAACACTTTTTGCACTTGTGATAGTGTTGAAAAAACACTTTTCGCACTTGTGTTAGTGTTGAAAAACCACTTTTCGCACTTGTGTTGGTGCAGGAAACCACTTTTGCACTTGTATTAGTGTGGAAAAAACACTTTTTTGCACTTGTGATAGTGTTGAAAAACCACTTTTCGCACTTGTGTTAGTGTTGAAAAACCACTTTTTGCACTTGTGTTGATGCAGGAAACCACTTTTGCACTTGTATTAGTGTGGAAAAACCACTTTTCGCACTTGTGTTGGTGCAGGAAACCACTTTTGCACTTGTATTAGTGTGGAAAAAAACACTTTTCGCACTTATGTTAGTGTTGAAAAACCACTTTTCGCACTTGTGTTAGTGTTGAAAAACCACTTTTCGCACTTGTGTTGGTGCAGGAAACCACTTTTGCACTTGTATTAGTGTGGAAAAACCACTTTTCGCACTTGTGTTAGTGTTTAAAAACCACTTCGCACTTGTGTGAGTGTTGAAAAACCACTTTTCGCACTTGTGATAGTGTTCAAAAACCACTTTTCGCACTTGTGTTGGTGCAGGAAACCACTTTTGCACTTGTATTAGTGTGGAAAAACCACTTTTTGCACTTGTGATAGTGTTGAAAAAACACTTTTCGCACTTGTGTTAGTGTTGAAAAACCACTTTTCGCACTTGTGTTAGTGTTGAAAAACCACTTTTTGCACTTGTGTTGGTGCAAGAAACCACTTTTGCACTTGTATTAGTGTGGAAAAACCACTTTTCGCACTTGTGTTAGTGTTGAAAAACCACTTTTCGCACTTGTGTTAGTGTTGAAAAACCACTTTTCGCACTTGTGTTGGTGCAGGAAACCACTTTTGAACTTGTATTAGTGTTGAAAAACCACGTTTCGCACTTGTGTGAGTGTTGAAAAACCACTTTTCGCACTTGTGATAGTGTTGAAAAACCATTTTCGCACTTGTGTTGGAAACCACTTTTGCACTTGTATTAGTGTGGAAAAACCACTTTTCGCACTTGTGTTAGTGTTGAAAAAACACTTTTCGCACTTGTGTTGGTGCAGGAAACCACTTTTGCACTTGTATTAGTGTGGAAAAACCACTTTTTGCACTTGTGATAGTGTTGAAAAACCACTTTTCGCACTTGTGTTAGTGTTGAAAAACCACTTTTCGCACTTGTGTTAGTGTTGAAAAACCACTTTTCGCACTTGTGTTAGTGTTGAAAAACCACTTTTCGCACTTGTGTTGGTGCAGGAAACCACTTTTGCACTTGTATTAGTGTGGAAAAAACACTTTTCGCACTTGTGTTAGTGTTGAAAAACCACTTTTCGCACTTGTGTTAGTGTTGAAAAACCACTTTTCGCACTTGTGTTGGTGCAGGAAACCACTTTTGCACTTGTATTAGTGTGGAAAAAACACTTTTTGCACTTGTGATAGTGTTGAAAAACCACTTTTCGCACTTGTGTTAGTGTTGAAAAACCACTTTTCGCACTTGTGTTGGTGCAGGAAACCACTTTTGCACTTGTATTAGTGTGGAAAAAACACTTTTTTGCACTTGTGATAGTGTTGAAAAACCACTTTTCGCACTTGTGTTAGTGTTGAAAAACCACTTTTTGCACTTGTGTTGATGCAGGAAACCACTTTTGCACTTGTATTAGTGTGGAAAAACCACTTTTCGCACTTGTGTGAGTGTTGAAAAACCACTTTTCGCACTTGTGATAGTGTTGAAAAACCACTTTTCGCACCTGTGTTGGTGCAGGAAACCACTTTTGCACTTGTATTAGTGTGGAAAAACCACTTTTTGCACTTGTGATAGTGTTGAAAAACAACTTTTCGCACTTGTGTTAGTGTTGAAAAACCACTTTTCGCACTTGTATTAGTGTTGAAAAACCACTTTTAGCACTTGTGTTGGTGCAGGAAACCACTTTTGCACTTGTATTAGTGTGGAAAAACCACTTTTCGCACTTGTGTGTGTTGAAAAACCACTTTTCGCACTTGTGTTAGTGTTGAAAAACCACTTTTCGCACTTGTTTTGGTGCAGGAAACCACTTTTGCACTTTTATTAGTGTAGAAAAAATACTTTTTGCACTTGTGATAGTGTTGAAAAACCACTTTTCGCACTTGTGTTGGTGCAGGAAACCACTTTTGCACTTGTATTAGTGTGCAAAAACCACTTTTCGCACTTGTGTTAGTGTTGAAAAACCACTTTTTGCACTTGTGTGAGTGTTGAAAAACCACTTTTCGCACTTGTGTTAGTGTTGAAAAACCACTTTTCGCACTTGTGTTGGTGCAGGAAACCACTTTTGCACTTGTATTAGTGTGGAAAAAACACTTTTTGCGCTTGTGTTAGTGTTGAAAAACCACTTTTCGCACTTGTGTTAGTGTTGAAAAACCACTTTTCGCACTTGTGTTGGTGCAGGAAACCACTTTTGCACTTGTATTAGTGTGGAAAAAACACTTTTTGCACTTGTGATAGTGTTGAAAAACCACTTTTCGCACTTGTGTTAGTGTTGAAAAACCACTTTTCGCACTTGTGTTAGTGTTGAAAAACCACTTTTCGCACTTGTGTTGGTGCAGGAAACCACTTTTGCACTTGTAGAAGTGTGGAAAAAACAATTTTTGCACTTGTGATAGTGTGGAAAAACCACTTTTCGCACTTGTGTTAGTGTTGAAAAACCACTTTTCGCACTTGTGTTAGTGTTGAAAAACCACTTTTCGCACTTGTGTTGGTGCAGTAAACCACTTTTGCACTTGTATTAGTGTGGAAAAACCACTTTTTGCACTTGTGATAGTGTTCAAAAACCACTTTTCGCACTTGTGTTAGTGTTGAAAAACCACTTTTCGCACTTGTGTTAGTGTTGAAAAACCACTTTTCGCACTTGTGTTAGTGTTGAAAAACCACTTTTTGCACTTGTGTTGGTGCAAGAAACCACTTTTGCACTTGTATTAGTCTGGAAAAAACCACTTTTCGCACTTGTGTTAGTGTTGAAAAACCACTTTTCGCACTTGTGTTAGTGTTGAAAAACCACTTTTCGCACTTGTGTTGGTGCAGGAAACCACTTTTGAACTTGTATTAGTGTTGAAAAACCACGTTTCGCACTTGTGTGAGTGTTGAAAAACCACTTTTCGCACTTGTGATAGTGTTGAAAAACCACTTTTCGCACTTGTGTTGGTGCAGGAAACCACTTTTGCACTTGTATTAGTGTGGAAAAACCACTTTTCGCACTTGTGTTAGTGTTGAAAAAACACTTTTCGCACTTGTGTTGGTGCAGGAAACCACTTTTGCACTTGTATTAGTGTGGAAAAACCACTTTTTGCACTTGTGATAGTGTTGAAAAACCACTTTTCGCACTTGTGTTAGTGTTGAAAAACCACTTTTCGCACTTGTGTTAGTGTTGAAAAACCACTTTTCGCACTTGTGTTAGTGTTGAAAAACCACTTTTCGCACTTGTGTTGGTGCAGGAAACCACTTTTGCACTTGTATTAGTGTGGAAAAAACACTTTTCGCACTTGTGTTAGTGTTGAAAAACCACTTTTCGCACTTGTGTTAGTGTTGAAAAACCACTTTTCGCACTTGTGTTGGTGCAGGAAACCACTTTTGCACTTGTATTAGTGTGGAAAAAACCACTTTTCGCACTTGTGTTAGTGTTGAAAAACCACTTTTCGCACTTGTGTTGGTGCAGGAAACCACTTTTGCACTTGTATTAGTGTGGAAAAACCACTTTTCGCACTTGTGTTAGTGTTGAAAAACCACTTTTTGCACTTGTGTTAGTGTTGAAAAACCACTTTTCGCACTTGTGTTGGTGCAGGAAACCACTTTTGCACTTGTATTAGTGTGGAAAAACCACTTTTCGCACTTGTGTTAGTGTTGAAAAACCACGTTTCGCACTTGTGTGAGTGTTGAAAAACCACTTTTCGCACTTGTGATAGTGTTGAAAAACCACTTTTCGCACTTGGCACTTGTGTTGGTGCAGGAAACCACTTTTGCACTTGTATTAGTGTGGAAAAACCACTTTTTGCACTTGTGATAGTGTTGAAAAACCACTTTTCGCACTTGTGTTAGTGTTGAAAAACCACTTTTCGCACTTGTGTTAGTGTTGAAAAACCACTTTTTGCACTTGTGTTAGTGTTGAAAAACCACTTTTCGCACTTGTGTTGGTGCAGGGAACCACTTTTGCACTTGTATTAGTGTGGAAAAAACACTTTTCGCACTTGTGTTAGTGTTGAAAAACCACTTTTCGCACTTGTGTTAGTGTTGAAAAACCACTTTTCGCACTTGTGTTGGTGCAGGAAACCACTTTTGCACTTGTATTAGTGTGGAAAAAACACTTTTTGCACTTGTGATAGTGTTGAAAAACCACTTTTCGCACTTGTGTTAGTGTTGAAAAACCACTTATCGCACTTGTGTTGGTGCAGGAAACCACTTTTGCACTTGTATTAGTGTGGAAAAACCACTTTTCGCACTTGTGTTAGTGTTGAAAAACCACTTTTTGCACTTGTGTTGGTGCAGGAAACCACTTTTGCACCTGTATTAGTGTGGAAAAACCACTTTTCGCACTTATGTTAGTGTTGAAAAACCACTTTTCGCACTTGTGTTAGTGTTGAAAAACCACTTTTCGCACTTGTGTTGGTGCAGGAAACCACTTTTGCACTTGTATTAGTGTGGAAAAAACACTTTTCGCACTTGTGTTAGTGTTGAAAAACCACTTTTTGCACTTGTGTTAGTGTTGAAAAACCACTTTTCGCACTTGTGTTGGTGCAGGAAACCACTTTTGCACTTGTATTAGTGTGGAAAAACCACTTTTCGCACTTGTGTTAGTGTTGAAAAACCACGTTTCGCACTTGTGTGAGTGTTGAAAAACCACTTTTCGCACTTGTGATAGTGTTGAAAAACCACTTTTCGCACTTGTGTTGGTGCAGGAAACCACTTTTGCACTTGTATTAGTGTGGAAAAACCACTTTTTGCACTTGTGATAGTGTTGAAAAACCACTTTTCGCACTTGTGTTAGTGTTGAAAAACCACTTTTCGCACTTGTGTTAGTGTTGAAAAACCACTTTTCGCACTTGTGTTGGTGCAGGAAACCACTTTTGCACTTGTATTAGTGTGGAAAAAACACTTTTCGCACTTGTGTTAGTGTTGAAAAACCACTTTTCGCACTTGTGTTAGTGTTGAAAAACCACTTTTCGCACTTGTGTTGGTGCAGGAAACCACTTTTGCACTTGTATTAGTGTGGAAAAAACACTTTTTGCACTTGTGATAGTGTTGAAAAACCACTTTTCGCACTTGTGTTAGTGTTGAAAAACCACTTTTCGCACTTGTGTTGGTGCAGGAAACCACTTTTGCACTTGTATTAGTGTGGAAAAAACACTTTTTTGCACTTGTGATAGTGTTGAAAAACCACTTTTCGCACTTGTGTTGATGCAGGAAACCACTTTTGCACTTGTATTAGTGTGGAAAAACCACTTTTCGCACTTGTGTTAGTGTTGAAAAACCACTTTTTGCACTTGTGTTAGTGTTGAAAAACCACTTTTTGCACTTGTGTTGGTGCAGGAAACCACTTTTGCACTTGTATTAGTGTGGAAAAAACACTTTTCGCACTTATGTTAGTGTTGAAAAACCACTTTTCGCACTTGTGTTAGTGTTGAAAAACCACTTTTCGCACTTGTGTTGGTGCAGGAAACCACTTTTGCACTTGTATTAGTGTGGAAAAACCACTTTTCGCACTTGTGCTAGTGTTGAAAAACCACTTTTCGCACTTGTGTGAGTGTTGAAAAACCACTTTTCGCACTTGTGATAGTGTTGAAAAACCACTTTTCGCACCTGTGTTGGTGCAGGAAACCACTTTTGCACTTGTATTAGTGTGGAAAAACCACTTTTTGCACTTGTGATAGTGTTGAAAAACAACTTTTCGCACTTGTGTTAGTGTGAAAAACCACTTTTCGCACTTGTGTTAGTGTTGAAAAACCACTTTTAGCACTTGTGTTGGTGCAGGAAACCACTTTTGCACTTGTATTAGTGTGGAAAAACCACTTTTCGCACTTGTGTTAGTGTTGAAAAACCACTTTTCGCACTTGTGTTAGAGTTGAAAAACCACTTTTCGCACTTGTGTTGGTGCAGGAAACCACTTTTGCACTTGTATTAGTGTTGAAAAAACACTTTTCGCACTTGTGTGTGTTGAAAAACCACTTTTCGCACTTGTGTTAGTGTTGAAAAACCACTTTTCGCACTTGTTTTGGTGCAGGAAACCACTTTTGCACTTTTATTAGTGTAGAAAAAACACTTTTTGCACTTGTGATAGTGTTGAAAAACCACTTTTCGCACTTGTGTTAGTGTTGAAAAACCACTTTTCGCACTTGTTTTGGTGCAGGAAACCACTTTTGCACTTTTATTAGTGTAGAAAAAACACTTTTTGCACTTGTGATAGTGTTGAAAAACCACTTTTCGCACTTGTGTTAGTGTTGAAAAACCACTTTTCGCACTTGTGTTGGTGCAGGAAACCACTTTTGCACTTTTATTAGTGTAGAAAAAACACTTTTCGCACTTGTGTTGGTGTTGAAAAACCACTTTTCGCACTTGTGTGAGTGTTGAAAAACCACTTTTCGCACTTGCGTTAGTGTTGAAAAACCACTTTTCGCACTCGTGTTAGTGAAGGAAACCACTTTTCGCACTTGTGTTAGTGTTGAAAACCCACTTTTCGCACTTGTGTTAATGTTGAAAATCCACTTTTCCCACTTATGTTAGTGAAGGAAACCACTTTTCGCACTTGTGTTAGTGTTGAAAAACCACTTTTTGCACTTGTGTTGGTGCAGGCAACCACTTTTGCTCTTGTATTAGTGTGGAAAAAACACTTTTTGCACTTGTGATAGTGTTGAAAACCACTTTTCGCACTTGTGTTAGTGTTGAAAAAACACTTTTCGCACTTGTGTTAGTGTTGAAAAACCACTTTTCGCACTTGTATTAGTGTGGAAAAACCACTTTTCGCACTTGTGTTAGTGTTGAAAAACCACTTTCCGCACTTGTGTTAGTGTTGAAAAACCACTTTTCGCACTTGTGTTAGTGTTGAAAAACCACTTTTCGCACTTGTGTTGGTGCAGGAAACCACTTTTGCACTTGTATTAGTGTGGAAAAAACCACTTTTCGCACTTGTGTTAGTGTTGAAAAACCACTTTTCGCACTTGTGTTGGTGCAGGAAACCACTTTTGCACTTGTATTAGTGTGGAAAAACCACTTTTCGCACTTGTGTTAGTGTTGAAAAACCACTTTTCGCACTTGTGTTAGTGTTGAAAAACCACTTTTCGCACTTGTGTTGGTGCAGGAAACCACTTTTGCACTTGTATTAGTGTAGAAAAAACACTTTTCGCACTTGTGTTAGTGTTGAAAAACCACTTTTCGCACTTGTGTTGGTGCAGGAAACCACTTTTGCACTTGTATTAGTGTGGAAAAACCACTTTTCGCACTTGTGTTAGTGTTGAAAAACCACGTTTCGCACTTGTGTGAGTGTTGAAAAACCACTTTTCGCACTTGTGATAGTGTTGAAAAACCACTTTTCGCACTTGTGTTGGTGCAGGAAACCACTTTTGCACTTGTATTAGTGTGGAAAAACCACTTTTTGCACTTGTGTTAGTGTTGAAAAAACACTTTTCACACTTTTCGCACTTGTGTTAGTGTTGAAAAACCACTTTTCGCACTTGTGTTGGTGCAGGAAACCACTTTTGCACTTGTATTAGTGTGGAAAAAACACTTTTTTGCACTTGTGATAGTGTTGAAAAAACCACTTTTCGCACTTGTGTTGATGCAGGAAACCACTTTTGCACTTGTATTAGTGTGGAAAAACCACTTTTCGCACTTATGTTAGTGTTGAAAAACCACTTTTCGCACTTGTGTTGGTGCAGGAAACCACTTTTGCACTTGTATTAGTG
Organism: Myxine glutinosa; assembly: GCF_964187855.1. NCBI lineage: Eukaryota > Metazoa > Chordata > Myxini > Myxiniformes > Myxinidae > Myxine > Myxine glutinosa. The sequence continues at coordinate 100,964,941 of NC_136264.1, forward strand.
TGGAAAAACCACTTTTTGCACTTGTGTTAGTGTTGAAAAAACACTTTTCACACTTTTCGCACTTGTGTTAGTGTTGAAAAACCACTTTTCGCACTTGTGTTGGTGCAGGAAACCACTTTTGCACTTGTATTAGTGTGGAAAAAACACTTTTTTGCACTTGTGATAGTGTTGAAAAAACCACTTTTCGCACTTGTGTTGATGCAGGAAACCACTTTTGCACTTGTATTAGTGTGGAAAAACCACTTTTCGCACTTATGTTAGTGTTGAAAAACCACTTTTTGCACTTGTGTTAGTGTTGAAAAACCACTTTTTGCACTTGTGTTGGTGCAGAAAACCACTTTTGCACTTGTATTAGTGTGGAAAAAACACTTTTCGCACTTATGTTAGTGTTGAAAAACCACTTTTCGCACTTGTGTTAGTGTTGAAAAACCACTTTTCGCACTTGTGTTGGTGCAGGAAACCACTTTTGCACTTGTATTAGTGTGGAAAAACCACTTTTCGCACTTGTGCTAGTGTTGAAAAACCACTTTTCGCACTTGTGTGAGTGTTGAAAAACCACTTTTCGCACTTGTGATAGTGTTGAAAAACCACTTTTCGCACCTGTGTTGGTGCAGGAAACCACTTTTGCACTTGTATTAGTGTGGAAAAACCACTTTTTGCACTTGTGATAGTGTTGAAAAACAACTTTTCGCACTTGTGTTAGTGTTGAAAAACCACTTTTCGCACTTGTGTTAGTGTTGAAAAACCACTTTTAGCACTTGTGTTGGTGCAGGAAACCACTTTTGCACTTGTATTAGTGTGGAAAAACCACTTTTCGCACTTGTGTGTGTTGAAAAACCACTTTTCGCACTTGTGTTAGTGTTGAAAAACCACTTTTCGCACTTGTTTTGGTGCAGGAAACCACTTTTGCACTTTTATTAGTGTAGAAAAAACACTTTTTGCACTTGTGATAGTGTTGAAAAACCACTTTTCGCACTTGTGTTAGTGTTGAAAAACCACTTTTCGCACTTGTGTTGGTGCAGGAAACCACTTTTGCACTTGTATTAGTGTGCAAAAACCACTTTTCGCACTTGTGTTAGTGTTGAAAAACCACTTTTCGCACTTGTGTGAGTGTTGAAAAACCACTTTTCGCACTTGTGTTAGTGTTGAAAAACCACTTTTCGCACTTGTGTTGGTGCAGGAAACCACTTTTGCACTTGTATTAGTGTGGAAAAAATACTTTTTGCGCTTGTGTTAGTGTTGAAAAACCACTTTTCGCACTTGTGTTAGTGTTGAAAAACCACTTTTCGCACTTGTGTTGGTGCAGGAAACCACTTTTGCACTTGTATTAGTGTGGAAAAAACACTTTTTGCACTTGTGATAGTGTTGAAAAACCACTTTTCGCACTTGTGTTAGTGTTGAAAAACCACTTTTCGCACTTTTGTTAGTGTTGAAAAACCACTTTTCGCACTTGTGTTGGTGCAGGAAACCACTTTTGCACTTGTATTAGTGTGGAAAAAACACTTTTTGCACTTGTGATAGTGTGGAAAAACCACTTTTCGCACTTGTGTTAGTGTTGAAAAACCACTTTTCGCACTTGTGTTAGTGTTGAAAAACCACTTTTCGCACTTGTGTTGGTGCAGGAAACCACTTTTGCACTTGTATTAGTGTGGAAAAACCACTTTTTGCACTTGTGATAGTGTTCAAAAACCACTTTTCGCACTTGTGTTAGTGTTGAAAAACCACTTTTCGCACTTGTGTTAGTGTTGAAAAACCACTTTTTGCACTTGTGTTGGTGCAGGCAACCACTTTTGCACTTGTATTAGTGTGGAAAAACCACTTTTCGCACTTGTGTTAGTGTTGAAAAACCACTTTTCGCACTTGTGTTGGTGCAGGCAACCACTTTTGCTCTTGTATTAGTGTGGAAAAAACACTTTTTGCACTTGTGATAGTGTTGAAAACCACTTTTCGCACTTGTGTTAGTGTTGAAAAAACACTTTTCGCACTTGTGTTAGTGTTGAAAAACCACTTTTCGCACTTGTATTAGTGTGGAAAAACCACTTTTCGCACTTGTGTTAGTGTTGAAAAACCACTTTTCGCACTTGTGTTGGTGCAGGAAACCACTTTTGCACTTGTATTAGTGTGGAAAAACCACTTTTCGCACTTGTGTTAGTGTTGAAAAACCACTTTTCGCACTTGTGTTAGTGTTGAAAAACCACTTTTCGCACTTGTGTTGGTGCAGGAAACCACTTTTGCACTTGTATTAGTGTAGAAAAAACACTTTTCGCACTTGTGTTAGTGTTGAAAAACCACTTTTCGCACTTGTGTTGGTGCAGGAAACCACTTTTGCACTTGTATTAGTGTGGAAAAAACCACTTTTCGCACTTGTGTTAGTGTTGAAAAACCACTTTTCGCACTTGTGTTGGTGCAGGAAACCACTTTTGCACTTGTATTAGTGTGGAAAAACCACTTTTCGCACTTGTGTTAGTGTTGAAAAACCACTTTTCGCACTTGTGTTAGTGTTGAAAAACCACTTTTCGCACTTGTGTTGGTGCAGGAAACCACTTTTGCACTTGTATTAGTGTAGAAAAAACACTTTTCGCACTTGTGTTAGTGTTGAAAAACCACTTTTCGCACTTGTGTTGGTGCAGGAAACCACTTTTGCACTTGTATTAGTGTGGAAAAACCACTTTTCGCACTTGTGTTAGTGTTGAAAAACCACGTTTCGCACTTGTGTGAGTGTTGAAAAACCACTTTTCGCACTTGTGATAGTGTTGAAAAACCACTTTTCGCACTTGTGTTGGTGCAGGAAACCACTTTTGCACTTGTATTAGTGTGGAAAAACCACTTTTTGCACTTGTGTTAGTGTTGAAAAAACACTTTTCACACTTTTCGCACTTGTGTTAGTGTTGAAAAACCACTTTTCGCACTTGTGTTGGTGCAGGAAACCACTTTTGCACTTGTATTAGTGTGGAAAAAACACTTTTTTGCACTTGTGATAGTGTTGAAAAAACCACTTTTCGCACTTGTGTTGATGCAGGAAACCACTTTTGCACTTGTATTAGTGTGGAAAAACCACTTTTCGCACTTATGTTAGTGTTGAAAAACCACTTTTCGCACTTGTGTTGGTGCAGGAAACCACTTTTGCACTTGTATTAGTGTGGAAAAACCACTTTTTGCACTTGTGTTAGTGTTGAAAAAACACTTTTCACACTTTTCGCACTTGTGTTAGTGTTGAAAAACCACTTTTCGCACTTGTGTTGGTGCAGGAAACCACTTTTGCACTTGTATTAGTGTGGAAAAAACACTTTTTTGCACTTGTGATAGTGTTGAAAAAACCACTTTTCGCACTTGTGTTGATGCAGGAAACCACTTTTGCACTTGTATTAGTGTGGAAAAACCACTTTTCGCACTTATGTTAGTGTTGAAAAACCACTTTTTGCACTTGTGTTAGTGTTGAAAAACCACTTTTTGCACTTGTGTTGGTGCAGAAAACCACTTTTGCACTTGTATTAGTGTGGAAAAAACACTTTTCGCACTTATGTTAGTGTTGAAAAACCACTTTTCGCACTTGTGTTAGTGTTGAAAAACCACTTTTCGCACTTGTGTTGGTGCAGGAAACCACTTTTGCACTTGTATTAGTGTGGAAAAACCACTTTTCGCACTTGTGCTAGTGTTGAAAAACCACTTTTCGCACTTGTGTGAGTGTTGAAAAACCACTTTTCGCACTTGTGATAGTGTTGAAAAACCACTTTTCGCACCTGTGTTGGTGCAGGAAACCACTTTTGCACTTGTATTAGTGTGGCAAAACCACTTTTTGCACTTGTGATAGTGTTGAAAAACAACTTTTCGCACTTGTGTTAGTGTTGAAAAACCACTTTTCGCACTTGTGTTAGTGTTGAAAAACCACTTTTAGCACTTGTGTTGGTGCAGGAAACCACTTTTGCACTTGTATTAGTGTGGAAAAACCACTTTTCGCACTTGTGTGTGTTGAAAAACCACTTTTCGCACTTGTGTTAGTGTTGAAAAACCACTTTTCGCACTTGTTTTGGTGCAGGAAACCACTTTTGCACTTTTATTAGTGTAGAAAAAACACTTTTTGCACTTGTGATAGTGTTGAAAAACCACTTTTCGCACTTGTGTTAGTGTTGAAAAACCACTTTTCGCACTTGTGTTGGTGCAGGAAACCACTTTTGCACTTGTATTAGTGTGCAAAAACCACTTTTCGCACTTGTGTTAGTGTTGAAAAACCACTTTTCGCACTTGTGTGAGTGTTGAAAAACCACTTTTCGCACTTGTGTTAGTGTTGAAAAACCACTTTTCGCACTTGTGTTGGTGCAGGAAACCACTTTTGCACTTGTATTAGTGTGGAAAAAATACTTTTTGCGCTTGTGTTAGTGTTGAAAAACCACTTTTCGCACTTGTGTTAGTGTTGAAAAACCACTTTTCGCACTTGTGTTGGTGCAGGAAACCACTTTTGCACTTGTATTAGTGTGGAAAAAACACTTTTTGCACTTGTGATAGTGTTGAAAAACCACTTTTCGCACTTGTGTTAGTGTTGAAAAACCACTTTTCGCACTTGTGTTAGTGTTGAAAAACCACTTTTCGCACTTGTGTTGGTGCAGGAAACCACTTTTGCACTTGTATTAGTGTGGAAAAAACACTTTTTGCACTTGTGATAGTGTGGAAAAACCACTTTTCGCACTTGTGTTAGTGTTGAAAAACCACTTTTTGCACTTGTGTTAGTGTTGAAAAACCACTTTTCGCACTTGTGTTGGTGCAGGAAACCACTTTTGCACTTGTATTAGTGTGGAAAAACCACTTTTTGCACTTGTGATAGTGTTCAAAAACCACTTTTCGCACTTGTATTAGTGTTGAAAAACCACTTTTCGCACTTGTGTTAGTGTTGAAAAACCACTTTTTGCACTTGTGTTGGTGCAGGCAACCACTTTTGCACTTGTATTAGTGTGGAAAAACCACTTTTCGCACTTGTGTTAGTGTTGAAAAACCACTTTTCGCACTTGTGTTAGTGTTGAAAAACCACTTTTCGCACTTGTGTTAGTGAAGGAAACCACTTTTCGCACTTGTGTTAGTGTTGAAAAACCACTTTTCGCACTTGTGTTGGTGCAGGAAACCACTTTTGCACTTGTATTAGTGTGGAAAAAACACTTTTTGCACTTGTGATAGTGTTGAAAAACCACTTTTCGCACTTGTGTTAGTGTTGAAAAACCACTTTTCGCACTTGTGTTGGTGCAGGAAACCACTTTTGCACTTGTATTAGTGTGGAAAAACCGCTTTTCGCACTTGTGTTAGTGTTGAAAAACCACTTTTCGCACTTGTGTTAGTGTTGAAAAACCACTTTTCGCAGTTGTGTTAGTGTTGAAAAACCACTTTTCGCACTTGTGTTGGTGCAGGAAACCACTTTTGCACTTGTATTAGTGTGGAAAAACCACTTTTCGCACTTGTGTTAGTGTTGAAAAACCACTTTTCGCACTTGTGTTGGTGCAGGAAACCACTTTTGCACTTGTATTAGTGTGGAAAAAACACTTTTTGCACTTGTGATAGTGTTGAAAAAACACTTTTCGCACTTGTGTTAGTGTTGAAAAACCACTTTTCGCACTTGTGTTGGTGCAGGAAACCACTTTTGCACTTGTATTAGTGTGGAAAAAACACTTTTTTGCACTTGTGATAGTGTTGAAAAACCACTTTTCGCACTTGTGTTTGTGTTGAAAAACCACTTTTTGCACTTGTGTTGATGCAGGAAACCACTTTTGCACTTGTATTAGTGTGGAAAAACCACTTTTCGCACTTGTGTTGGTGCAGGAAACCACTTTTGCACTTGTATTAGTGTGGAAAAAAACACTTTTCGCACTTATGTTAGTGTTGAAAAACCACTTTTCGCACTTGTGTTAGTGTTGAAAAACCACTTTTCGCACTTGTGTTGGTGCAGGAAACCACTTTTGCACTTGTATTAGTGTGCAAAAACCACTTTTCGCACTTGTGTTAGTGTTGAAAAACCACTTTTCGCACTTGTGTGAGTGTTGAAAAACCACTTTTCGCACTTGTGTTAGTGTTGAAAAACCACTTTTCGCACTTGTGTTGGTGCAGGAAACCACTTTTGCACTTGTATTAGTGTGGAAAAAATACTTTTTGCGCTTGTGTTAGTGTTGAAAAACCACTTTTCGCACTTGTGTTAGTGTTGAAAAACCACTTTTCGCACTTGTGTTGGTGCAGGAAACCACTTTTGCACTTGTATTAGTGTGGAAAAAACACTTTTTGCACTTGTGATAGTGTTGAAAAACCACTTTTCGCACTTGTGTTAGTGTTGAAAAACCACTTTTCGCACTTGTGTTAGTGTTGAAAAACCACTTTCCGCACTTGTGTTGGTGCAGGAAACCACTTTTGCACTTGTATTAGTGTGGAAAAAACACTTTTTGCACTTGTGATAGTGTGGAAAAACCACTTTTCGCACTTGTGTTAGTGTTGAAAAACCACTTTTCGCACTTGTGTTAGTGTTGAAAAACCACTTTTCGCACTTGTGTTGGTGCAGGAAACCACTTTTGCACTTGTATTAGTGTGGAAAAACCACTTTTTGCACTTGTGATAGTGTTCAAAAACCACTTTTCGCACTTGTATTAGTGTTGAAAAACCACTTTTCGCACTTGTGTTAGTGTTGAAAAACCACTTTTTGCACTTGTGTTGGTGCAGGCAACCACTTTTGCACTTGTATTAGTGTGGAAAAACCACTTTTCGCACTTGTGTTAGTGTTGAAAAACCACTTTTCGCACTTGTGTTAGTGTTGAAAAACCACTTTTCGCACTTGTGTTAGTGAAGGAAACCACTTTTCGCACTTGTGTTAGTGTTGAAAAACCACTTTTCGCACTTGTGTTGGTGCAGGAAACCACTTTTGCACTTGTATTAGTGTGGAAAAAACACTTTTTGCACTTGTGATAGTGTTGAAAAACCACTTTTCGCACTTGTGTTAGTGTTGAAAAACCACTTTTCGCACTTGTGTTGGTGCAGGAAACCACTTTTGCACTTGTATTAGTGTGGAAAAACCACTTTTTGCACTTGTGATAGTGTTCAAAAACCACTTTTCGCACTTGTATTAGTGTTGAAAAACCACTTTTCGCACTTGTGTTAGTGTTGAAAAACCACTTTTTGCACTTGTGTTGGTGCAGGCAACCACTTTTGCACTTGTATTAGTGTGGAAAAACCACTTTTCGCACTTGTGTTAGTGTTGAAAAACCACTTTTCGCACTTGTGTTAGTGTTGAAAAACCACTTTTCGCACTTGTGTTAGTGAAGGAAACCACTTTTCGCACTTGTGTTAGTGTTGAAAAACCACTTTTCGCACTTGTGTTGGTGCAGGAAACCACTTTTGCACTTGTATTAGTGTGGAAAAAACACTTTTTGCACTTGTGATAGTGTTGAAAAACCACTTTTCGCACTTGTGTTAGTGTTGAAAAACCACTTTTCGCACTTGTGTTGGTGCAGGAAACCACTTTTGCACTTGTATTAGTGTGGAAAAACCGCTTTTCGCACTTGTGTTAGTGTTGAAAAACCACTTTTCGCACTTGTGTTAGTGTTGAAAAACCACTTTTCGCAGTTGTGTTAGTGTTGAAAAACCACTTTTCGCACTTGTGTTGGTGCAGGAAACCACTTTTGCACTTGTATTAGTGTGGAAAAACCACTTTTCGCACTTGTGTTAGTGTTGAAAAACCACTTTTCGCACTTGTGTTGGTGCAGGAAACCACTTTTGCACGTATTAGTGTGGAAAAAACACTTTTTGCACTTGTGATAGTGTTGAAAAAACACTTTTCGCACTTGTGTTAGTGTTGAAAAACCACTTTTCGCACTTGTGTTGGTGCAGGAAACCACTTTTGCACTTGTATTAGTGTGGAAAAAACACTTTTTTGCACTTGTGATAGTGTTGAAAAACCACTTTTCGCACTTGTGTTTGTGTTGAAAAACCACTTTTTGCACTTGTGTTGATGCAGGAAACCACTTTTGCACTTGTATTAGTGTGGAAAAACCACTTTTCGCACTTGTGTTGGTGCAGGAAACCACTTTTGCACTTGTATTAGTGTGGAAAAAAACACTTTTCGCACTTATGTTAGTGTTGAAAAACCACTTTTCGCACTTGTGTTAGTGTTGAAAAACCACTTTTCGCACTTGTGTTGGTGCAGGAAACCACTTTTGCACTTGTATTAGTGTGCAAAAACCACTTTTCGCACTTGTGTTAGTGTTGAAAAACCACTTTTCGCACTTGTGTGAGTGTTGAAAAACCACTTTTCGCACTTGTGTTAGTGTTGAAAAACCACTTTTCGCACTTGTGTTGGTGCAGGAAACCACTTTTGCACTTGTATTAGTGTGGAAAAAATACTTTTTGCGCTTGTGTTAGTGTTGAAAAACCACTTTTCGCACTTGTGTTAGTGTTGAAAAACCACTTTTCGCACTTGTGTTGGTGCAGGAAACCACTTTTGCACTTGTATTAGTGTGGAAAAAACACTTTTTGCACTTGTGATAGTGTTGAAAAACCACTTTTCGCACTTGTGTTAGTGTTGAAAAACCACTTTTCGCACTTGTGTTAGTGTTGAAAAACCACTTTCCGCACTTGTGTTGGTGCAGGAAACCACTTTTGCACTTGTATTAGTGTGGAAAAAACACTTTTTGCACTTGTGATAGTGTGGAAAAACCACTTTTCGCACTTGTGTTAGTGTTGAAAAACCACTTTTCGCACTTGTGTTAGTGTTGAAAAACCACTTTTCGCACTTGTGTTGGTGCAGGAAACCACTTTTGCACTTGTATTAGTGTGGAAAAACCACTTTTTGCACTTGTGATAGTGTTCAAAAACCACTTTTCGCACTTGTATTAGTGTTGAAAAACCACTTTTCGCACTTGTGTTAGTGTTGAAAAACCACTTTTTGCACTTGTGTTGGTGCAGGCAACCACTTTTGCACTTGTATTAGTGTGGAAAAACCACTTTTCGCACTTGTGTTAGTGTTGAAAAACCACTTTTCGCACTTGTGTTAGTGTTGAAAAACCACTTTTCGCACTTGTGTTAGTGAAGGAAACCACTTTTCGCACTTGTGTTAGTGTTGAAAAACCACTTTTCGCACTTGTGTTGGTGCAGGAAACCACTTTTGCACTTGTATTAGTGTGGAAAAAACACTTTTTGCACTTGTGATAGTGTTGAAAAACCACTTTTCGCACTTGTGTTAGTGTTGAAAAACCACTTTTCGCACTTGTGTTGGTGCAGGAAACCACTTTTGCACTTGTATTAGTGTGGAAAAACCGCTTTTCGCACTTGTGTTAGTGTTGAAAAACCACTTTTCGCACTTGTGTTAGTGTTGAAAAACCACTTTTCGCAGGTGTGTTAGTGTTGAAAAACCACTTTTCGCACTTGTGTTGGTGCAGGAAACCACTTTTGCACTTGTATTAGTGTGGAAAAACCACTTTTCGCACTTGTGTTAGTGTTGAAAAACCACTTTTCGCACTTGTGTTGGTGCAGGAAACCACTTTTGCACTTGTATTAGTGTGGAAAAAACACTTTTTGCACTTGTGATAGTGTTGAAAAAACACTTTTCGCACTTGTGTTAGTGTTGAAAAACCACTTTTCGCACTTGTGTTGGTGCAGGAAACCACTTTTGCACTTGTATTAGTGTGGAAAAAACACTTTTTTGCACTTGTGATAGTGTTGAAAAACCACTTTTCGCACTTGTGTTAGTGTTGAAAAACCACTTTTTGCACTTGTGTTGATGCAGGAAACCACTTTTGCACTTGTATTAGTGTGGAAAAACCACTTTTCGCACTTGTGTTGGTGCAGGAAACCACTTTTGCACTTGTATTAGTGTGGAAAAAAACACTTTTCGCACTTATGTTAGTGTTGAAAAACCACTTTTCGCACTTGTGTTAGTGTTGAAAAACCACTTTTCGCACTTGTGTTGGTGCAGGAAACCACTTTTGCACTTGTATTAGTGTGGAAAAACCACTTTTCGCACTTGTGTTAGTGTTTAAAAACCACTTTTCGCACTTGTGTGAGTGTTGAAAAACCACTTTTCGCACTTGTGATAGTGTTGAAAAACCACTTTTCGCACTTGTGTTGGTGCAGGAAACCACTTTTGCACTTGTATTAGTGTGGAAAAACCACTTTTTGCACTTGTGATAGTGTTGAAAAAACACATTTCGCACTTGTGTTAGTGTTGAAAAACCACTTTTCGCACTTGTGTTAGTGTTGAAAAACCACTTTTCGCACTTGTGTTGGTGCAGGAAACCACTTTTGCACTTGTATTAGTGTAGAAAAACCACTTTTCGCACTTGTGTTAGTGTTGAAAAACCACTTTTCGCACTTGTGTTAGTGTTGAAAAACCACTTTTCGCACTTGTGTTAGTGTTGAAAAACCACTTTTCGCACTTGTGTTGGTGCAGGAAACCACTTTTGCACTTGTATTAGTGTAGAAAAAACACTTTTCGCACTTGTGTTAGTGTTGAAAAACCACTTTTCGCACTTGTGTTGGTGCAGGAAACCACTTTTGCACTTGTATTAGTGTGGAAAAACCACTTTTCGCACTTGTGTTAGTGTTGAAAAACCACGTTTCGCACTTGTGTGAGTGTTGAAAAACCACTTTTCGCACTTGTGATAGTGTTGAAAAACCACTTTTCGCACTTGTGTTGGTGCAGGAAACCACTTTTGCACTTGTATTAGTGTGGAAAAACCACTTTTTGCACTTGTGTTAGTGTTGAAAAAACACTTTTCACACTTTTCGCACTTGTGTTAGTGTTGAAAAACCACTTTTCGCACTTGTGTTGGTGCAGGAAACCACTTTTGCACTTGTATTAGTGTGGAAAAAACACTTTTTTGCACTTGTGATAGTGTTGAAAAAACCACTTTTCGCACTTGTGTTGATGCAGGAAACCACTTTTGCACTTGTATTAGTGTGGAAAAACCACTTTTCGCACTTATGTTAGTGTTGAAAAACCACTTTTCGCACTTGTGTTGGTGCAGGAAACCACTTTTGCACTTGTATTAGTGTGGAAAAACCACTTTTTGCACTTGTGTTAGTGTTGAAAAAACACTTTTCACACTTTTCGCACTTGTGTTAGTGTTGAAAAACCACTTTTCGCACTTGTGTTGGTGCAGGAAACCACTTTTGCACTTGTATTAGTGTGGAAAAAACACTTTTTTGCACTTGTGATAGTGTTGAAAAAACCACTTTTCGCACTTGTGTTGATGCAGGAAACCACTTTTGCACTTGTATTAGTGTGGAAAAACCACTTTTCGCACTTATGTTAGTGTTGAAAAACCACTTTTTGCACTTGTGTTAGTGTTGAAAAACCACTTTTTGCACTTGTGTTGGTGCAGAAAACCACTTTTGCACTTGTATTAGTGTGGAAAAAACACTTTTCGCACTTATGTTAGTGTTGAAAAACCACTTTTCGCACTTGTGTTAGTGTTGAAAAACCACTTTTCGCACTTGTGTTGGTGCAGGAAACCACTTTTGCACTTGTATTAGTGTGGAAAAACCACTTTTCGCACTTGTGCTAGTGTTGAAAAACCACTTTTCGCACTTGTGTGAGTGTTGAAAAACCACTTTTCGCACTTGTGATAGTGTTGAAAAACCACTTTTCGCACCTGTGTTGGTGCAGGAAACCACTTTTGCACTTGTATTAGTGTGGCAAAACCACTTTTTGCACTTGTGATAGTGTTGAAAAACAACTTTTCGCACTTGTGTTAGTGTTGAAAAACCACTTTTCGCACTTGTGTTAGTGTTGAAAAACCACTTTTAGCACTTGTGTTGGTGCAGGAAACCACTTTTGCACTTGTATTAGTGTGGAAAAACCACTTTTCGCACTTGTGTGTGTTGAAAAACCACTTTTCGCACTTGTGTTAGTGTTGAAAAACCACTTTTCGCACTTGTTTTGGTGCAGGAAACCACTTTTGCACTTTTATTAGTGTAGAAAAAACACTTTTTGCACTTGTGATAGTGTTGAAAAACCACTTTTCGCACTTGTGTTAGTGTTGAAAAACCACTTTTCGCACTTGTGTTGGTGCAGGAAACCACTTTTGCACTTGTATTAGTGTGCAAAAACCACTTTTCGCACTTGTGTTAGTGTTGAAAAACCACTTTTCGCACTTGTGTGAGTGTTGAAAAACCACTTTTCGCACTTGTGTTAGTGTTGAAAAACCACTTTTCGCACTTGTGTTGGTGCAGGAAACCACTTTTGCACTTGTATTAGTGTGGAAAAAATACTTTTTGCGCTTGTGTTAGTGTTGAAAAACCACTTTTCGCACTTGTGTTAGTGTTGAAAAACCACTTTTCGCACTTGTGTTGGTGCAGGAAACCACTTTTGCACTTGTATTAGTGTGGAAAAAACACTTTTTGCACTTGTGATAGTGTTGAAAAACCACTTTTCGCACTTGTGTTAGTGTTGAAAAACCACTTTTCGCACTTGTGTTAGTGTTGAAAAACCACTTTTCGCACTTGTGTTGGTGCAGGAAACCACTTTTGCACTTGTATTAGTGTGGAAAAAACACTTTTTGCACTTGTGATAGTGTGGAAAAACCACTTTTCGCACTTGTGTTAGTGTTGAAAAACCACTTTTTGCACTTGTGTTAGTGTTGAAAAACCACTTTTCGCACTTGTGTTGGTGCAGGAAACCACTTTTGCACTTGTATTAGTGTGGAAAAACCACTTTTTGCACTTGTGATAGTGTTCAAAAACCACTTTTCGCACTTGTATTAGTGTTGAAAAACCACTTTTCGCACTTGTGTTAGTGTTGAAAAACCACTTTTTGCACTTGTGTTGGTGCAGGCAACCACTTTTGCACTTGTATTAGTGTGGAAAAACCACTTTTCGCACTTGTGTTAGTGTTGAAAAACCACTTTTCGCACTTGTGTTAGTGTTGAAAAACCACTTTTCGCACTTGTGTTAGTGAAGGAAACCACTTTTCGCACTTGTGTTAGTGTTGAAAAACCACTTTTCGCACTTGTGTTGGTGCAGGAAACCACTTTTGCACTTGTATTAGTGTGGAAAAAACACTTTTTGCACTTGTGATAGTGTTGAAAAACCACTTTTCGCACTTGTGTTAGTGTTGAAAAACCACTTTTCGCACTTGTGTTGGTGCAGGAAACCACTTTTGCACTTGTATTAGTGTGGAAAAACCGCTTTTCGCACTTGTGTTAGTGTTGAAAAACCACTTTTCGCACTTGTGTTAGTGTTGAAAAACCACTTTTCGCAGTTGTGTTAGTGTTGAAAAACCACTTTTCGCACTTGTGTTGGTGCAGGAAACCACTTTTGCACTTGTATTAGTGTGGAAAAACCACTTTTCGCACTTGTGTTAGTGTTGAAAAACCACTTTTCGCACTTGTGTTGGTGCAGGAAACCACTTTTGCACTTGTATTAGTGTGGAAAAAACACTTTTTGCACTTGTGATAGTGTTGAAAAACCACTTTTCGCACTTGTGTTAGTGTTGAAAAACCACTTTTCGCACTTGTGTTGGTGCAGGAAACCACTTTTGCACTTGTATTAGTGTAGAAAAAACACTTTTCGCACTTGTGTTAGTGTTGAAAAACCACTTTTCGCACTTGTGTTGGTGCAGGAAACCACTTTTGCACTTGTATTAGTGTGGAAAAACCACTTTTCGCACTTGTGTTAGTGTTGAAAAACCACGTTTCGCACTTGTGTGAGTGTTGAAAAACCACTTTTCGCACTTGTGATAGTGTTGAAAAACCACTTTTCGCACTTGTGTTGGTGCAGGAAACCACTTTTGCACTTGTATTAGTGTGGAAAAACCACTTTTTGCACTTGTGTTAGTGTTGAAAAAACACTTTTCACACTTTTCGCACTTGTGTTAGTGTTGAAAAACCACTTTTCGCACTTGTGTTGGTGCAGGAAACCACTTTTGCACTTGTATTAGTGTGGAAAAAACACTTTTTTGCACTTGTGATAGTGTTGAAAAAACCACTTTTCGCACTTGTGTTGATGCAGGAAACCACTTTTGCACTTGTATTAGTGTGGAAAAACCACTTTTCGCACTTATGTTAGTGTTGAAAAACCACTTTTCGCACTTGTGTTGGTGCAGGAAACCACTTTTGCACTTGTATTAGTGTGGAAAAACCACTTTTTGCACTTGTGTTAGTGTTGAAAAAACACTTTTCACACTTTTCGCACTTGTGTTAGTGTTGAAAAACCACTTTTCGCACTTGTGTTGGTGCAGGAAACCACTTTTGCACTTGTATTAGTGTGGAAAAAACACTTTTTTGCACTTGTGATAGTGTTGAAAAAACCACTTTTCGCACTTGTGTTGATGCAGGAAACCACTTTTGCACTTGTATTAGTGTGGAAAAACCACTTTTCGCACTTATGTTAGTGTTGAAAAACCACTTTTTGCACTTGTGTTAGTGTTGAAAAACCACTTTTTGCACTTGTGTTGGTGCAGAAAACCACTTTTGCACTTGTATTAGTGTGGAAAAAACACTTTTCGCACTTATGTTAGTGTTGAAAAACCACTTTTCGCACTTGTGTTAGTGTTGAAAAACCACTTTTCGCACTTGTGTTGGTGCAGGAAACCACTTTTGCACTTGTATTAGTGTGGAAAAACCACTTTTCGCACTTGTGCTAGTGTTGAAAAACCACTTTTCGCACTTGTGTGAGTGTTGAAAAACCACTTTTCGCACTTGTGATAGTGTTGAAAAACCACTTTTCGCACCTGTGTTGGTGCAGGAAACCACTTTTGCACTTGTATTAGTGTGGCAAAACCACTTTTTGCACTTGTGATAGTGTTGAAAAACAACTTTTCGCACTTGTGTTAGTGTTGAAAAACCACTTTTCGCACTTGTGTTAGTGTTGAAAAACCACTTTTAGCACTTGTGTTGGTGCAGGAAACCACTTTTGCACTTGTATTAGTGTGGAAAAACCACTTTTCGCACTTGTGTGTGTTGAAAAACCACTTTTCGCACTTGTGTTAGTGTTGAAAAACCACTTTTCGCACTTGTTTTGGTGCAGGAAACCACTTTTGCACTTTTATTAGTGTAGAAAAAACACTTTTTGCACTTGTGATAGTGTTGAAAAACCACTTTTCGCACTTGTGTTAGTGTTGAAAAACCACTTTTCGCACTTGTGTTGGTGCAGGAAACCACTTTTGCACTTGTATTAGTGTGCAAAAACCACTTTTCGCACTTGTGTTAGTGTTGAAAAACCACTTTTCGCACTTGTGTGAGTGTTGAAAAACCACTTTTCGCACTTGTGTTAGTGTTGAAAAACCACTTTTCGCACTTGTGTTGGTGCAGGAAACCACTTTTGCACTTGTATTAGTGTGGAAAAAATACTTTTTGCGCTTGTGTTAGTGTTGAAAAACCACTTTTCGCACTTGTGTTAGTGTTGAAAAACCACTTTTCGCACTTGTGTTGGTGCAGGAAACCACTTTTGCACTTGTATTAGTGTGGAAAAAACACTTTTTGCACTTGTGATAGTGTTGAAAAACCACTTTTCGCACTTGTGTTAGTGTTGAAAAACCACTTTTCGCACTTGTGTTAGTGTTGAAAAACCACTTTTCGCACTTGTGTTGGTGCAGGAAACCACTTTTGCACTTGTATTAGTGTGGAAAAAACACTTTTTGCACTTGTGATAGTGTGGAAAAACCACTTTTCGCACTTGTGTTAGTGTTGAAAAACCACTTTTTGCACTTGTGTTAGTGTTGAAAAACCACTTTTCGCACTTGTGTTGGTGCAGGAAACCACTTTTGCACTTGTATTAGTGTGGAAAAACCACTTTTTGCACTTGTGATAGTGTTGAAAAACCACTTTTCGCACTTGTATTAGTGTTGAAAAACCACTTTTCGCACTTGTGTTAGTGTTGAAAAACCACTTTTTGCACTTGTGTTGGTGCAGGCAACCACTTTTGCACTTGTATTAGTGTGGAAAAACCACTTTTCGCACTTGTGTTAGTGTTGAAAAACCACTTTTCGCACTTGTGTTAGTGTTGAAAAACCACTTTTCGCACTTGTGTTAGTGAAGGAAACCACTTTTCGCACTTGTGTTAGTGTTGAAAAACCACTTTTCGCACTTGTGTTGGTGCAGGAAACCACTTTTGCACTTGTATTAGTGTGGAAAAAACACTTTTTGCACTTGTGATAGTGTTGAAAAACCACTTTTCGCACTTGTGTTAGTGTTGAAAAACCACTTTTCGCACTTGTGTTGGTGCAGGAAACCACTTTTGCACTTGTATTAGTGTGGAAAAACCGCTTTTCGCACTTGTGTTAGTGTTGAAAAACCACTTTTCGCACTTGTGTTAGTGTTGAAAAACCACTTTTCGCAGTTGTGTTAGTGTTGAAAAACCACTTTTCGCACTTGTGTTGGTGCAGGAAACCACTTTTGCACTTGTATTAGTGTGGAAAAACCACTTTTCGCACTTGTGTTAGTGTTGAAAAACCACTTTTCGCACTTGTGTTGGTGCAGGAAACCACTTTTGCACTTGTATTAGTGTGGAAAAAACACTTTTTGCACTTGTGATAGTGTTGAAAAAACACTTTTCGCACTTGTGTTAGTGTTGAAAAACCACTTTTCGCACTTGTGTTGGTGCAGGAAACCACTTTTGCACTTGTATTAGTGTGGAAAAAACACTTTTTTGCACTTGTGATAGTGTTGAAAAACCACTTTTCGCACTTGTGTTTGTGTTGAAAAACCACTTTTTGCACTTGTGTTGATGCAGGAAACCACTTTTGCACTTGTATTAGTGTGGAAAAACCACTTTTCGCACTTGTGTTGGTGCAGGAAACCACTTTTGCACTTGTATTAGTGTGGAAAAAAAACACTTTTCGCACTTATGTTAGTGTTGAAAAACCACTTTTCGCACTTGTGTTAGTGTTGAAAAACCACTTTTCGCACTTGTGTTGGTGCAGGAAACCACTTTTGCACTTGTATTAGTGTGCAAAAACCACTTTTCGCACTTGTGTTAGTGTTGAAAAACCACTTTTCGCACTTGTGTGAGTGTTGAAAAACCACTTTTCGCACTTGTGTTAGTGTTGAAAAACCACTTTTCGCACTTGTGTTGGTGCAGGAAACCACTTTTGCACTTGTATTAGTGTGGAAAAAATACTTTTTGCGCTTGTGTTAGTGTTGAAAAACCACTTTTCGCACTTGTGTTAGTGTTGAAAAACCACTTTTCGCACTTGTGTTGGTGCAGGAAACCACTTTTGCACTTGTATTAGTGTGGAAAAAACACTTTTTGCACTTGTGATAGTGTTGAAAAACCACTTTTCGCACTTGTGTTAGTGTTGAAAAACCACTTTTCGCACTTGTGTTAGTGTTGAAAAACCACTTTCCGCACTTGTGTTGGTGCAGGAAACCACTTTTGCACTTGTATTAGTGTGGAAAAAACACTTTTTGCACTTGTGATAGTGTGGAAAAACCACTTTTCGCACTTGTGTTAGTGTTGAAAAACCACTTTTCGCACTTGTGTTAGTGTTGAAAAACCACTTTTCGCACTTGTGTTGGTGCAGGAAACCACTTTTGCACTTGTATTAGTGTGGAAAAAACCACTTTTTGCACTTGTGATAGTGTTCAAAAACCACTTTTCGCACTTGTATTAGTGTTGAAAAACCACTTTTCGCACTTGTGTTAGTGTTGAAAAACCACTTTTTGCACTTGTGTTGGTGCAGGCAACCACTTTTGCACTTGTATTAGTGTGGAAAAACCACTTTTCGCACTTGTGTTAGTGTTGAAAAACCACTTTTCGCACTTGTGTTAGTGTTGAAAAACCACTTTTCGCACTTGTGTTAGTGAAGGAAACCACTTTTCGCACTTGTGTTAGTGTTGAAAAACCACTTTTCGCACTTGTGTTGGTGCAGGAAACCACTTTTGCACTTGTATTAGTGTGGAAAAAACACTTTTTGCACTTGTGATAGTGTTGAAAAACCACTTTTCGCACTTGTGTTAGTGTTGAAAAACCACTTTTCGCACTTGTGTTGGTGCAGGAAACCACTTTTGCACTTGTATTAGTGTGGAAAAACCGCTTTTCGCACTTGTGTTAGTGTTGAAAAACCACTTTTCGCACTTGTGTTAGTGTTGAAAAACCACTTTTCGCAGGTGTGTTAGTGTTGAAAAACCACTTTTCGCACTTGTGTTGGTGCAGGAAACCACTTTTGCACTTGTATTAGTGTGGAAAAACCACTTTTCGCACTTGTGTTAGTGTTGAAAAACCACTTTTCGCACTTGTGTTGGTGCAGGAAACCACTTTTGCACTTGTATTAGTGTGGAAAAAACACTTTTTGCACTTGTGATAGTGTTGAAAAAACACTTTTCGCACTTGTGTTAGTGTTGAAAAACCACTTTTCGCACTTGTGTTGGTGCAGGAAACCACTTTTGCACTTGTATTAGTGTGGAAAAAAACACTTTTTTGCACTTGTGATAGTGTTGAAAAACCACTTTTCGCACTTGTGTTAGTGTTGAAAAACCACTTTTTGCACTTGTGTTGATGCAGGAAACCACTTTTGCACTTGTATTAGTGTGGAAAAAACCACTTTTCGCACTTGTGTTGGTGCAGGAAACCACTTTTGCACTTGTATTAGTGTGGAAAAAAACACTTTTCGCACTTATGTTAGTGTTGAAAAACCACTTTTCGCACTTGTGTTAGTGTTGAAAAACCACTTTTCGCACTTGTGTTGGTGCAGGTAACCACTTTTGCACTTGTATTAGTGTGGAAAAACCACTTTTCGCACTTGTGTTAGTGTTTAAAAACCACTTTTCGCACTTGTGTGAGTGTTGAAAAACCACTTTTCGCACTTGTGATAGTGTTGAAAAACCACTTTTCGCACTTGTGTTGGTGCAGGAAACCACTTTTGCACTTGTATTAGTGTGGAAAAACCACTTTTTGCACTTGTGATAGTGTTGAAAAAACACTTTTCGCACTTGTGTTAGTGTTGAAAAACCACTTTTCGCACTTGTGTTAGTGTTGAAAAACCACTTTTTGCACTTGTGTTGGTGCAAGAAACCACTTTTGCACTTGTATTAGTGTGGAAAAACCACTTTTCGCACTTGTGTTAGTGTTGAAAAACCACTTTTCGCACTTGTGTTAGTGTTGAAAAACCACTTTTCGCACTTGTGTTGGTGCAGGAAACCACTTTTGAACTTGTATTAGTGTTGAAAAACCACGTTTCGCACTTGTGTGAGTGTTGAAAAACCACTTTTCGCACTTGTGATAGTGTTGAAAAACCACTTTTCGCACTTGTGTTGGTGCAGGAAACCACTTTTGCACTTGTATTAGTGTGGAAAAACCACTTTTCGCACTTGTGTTAGTGTTGAAAAAACACTTTTCACACTTGTGTTGGTGCAGGAAACCACTTTTGCACTTGTATTAGTGTGGAAAAACCACTTTTTGCACTTGTGATAGTGTTGAAAAACCACTTTTCGCACTTGTGTTAGTGTTGAAAAACCACTTTTCGCACTTGTGTTAGTGTTGAAAAACCACTTTTCGCACTTGTGTTAGTGTTGAAAAACCACTTTTCGCACTTGTGTTGGTGCAGGAAACCACTTTTGCACTTGTATTAGTGTGGAAAAAACACTTTTCGCACTTGTGTTAGTGTTGAAAAACCACTTTTCGCACTTGTGTTAGTGTTGAAAAACCACTTTTCGCACTTGTGTTGGTGCAGGAAACCACTTTTGCACTTGTATTAGTGTGGAAAAAACACTTTTTGCACTTGTGATAGTGTTGAAAAACCACTTTTCGCACTTGTGTTAGTGTTGAAAAACCACTTTTCGCACTTGTGTTGGTGCAGGAAACCACTTTTGCACTTGTATTAGTGTGGAAAAAACACTTTTTTGCACTTGTGATAGTGTTGAAAAACCACTTTTCGCACTTGTGTTAGTGTTGAAAAACCACTTTTTGCACTTGTGTTGATGCAGGAAACCACTTTTGCACTTGTATTAGTGTGGAAAAACCACTTTTCGCACTTGTGTGAGTGTTGAAAAACCACTTTTCGCACTTGTGATAGTGTTGAAAAACCACTTTTCGCACCTGTGTTGGTGCAGGAAACCACTTTTGCACTTGTATTAGTGTGGAAAAACCACTTTTTGCACTTGTGATAGTGTTGAAAAACAACTTTTCGCACTTGTGTTAGTGTTGAAAAACCACTTTTCACACTTGTATTAGTGTTGAAAAACCACTTTTAGCACTTGTGTTGGTGCAGGAAACCACTTTTGCACTTGTATTAGTGTGGAAAAACCACTTTTCGCACTTGTGTGTGTTGAAAAACCACTTTTCGCACTTGTGTTAGTGTTGAAAAACCACTTTTCGCACTTGTTTTGGTGCAGGAAACCACTTTTGCACTTTTATTAGTGTAGAAAAAATACTTTTTGCACTTGTGATAGTGTTGAAAAACCACTTTTCGCACTTGTGTTGGTGCAGGAAACCACTTTTGCACTTGTATTAGTGTGCAAAAACCACTTTTCGCACTTGTGTTAGTGTTGAAAAACCACTTTTCGCACTTGTGTGAGTGTTGAAAAACCACTTTTCGCACTTGTGTTAGTGTTGAAAAACCACTTTTCGCACTTGTGTTGGTGCAGGAAACCACTTTTGCACTTGTATTAGTGTGGAAAAAACACTTTTTGCGCTTGTGTTAGTGTTGAAAAACCACTTTTCGCACTTGTGTTAGTGTTGAAAAACCACTTTTCGCACTTGTGTTGGTGCAGGAAACCACTTTTGCACTTGTATTAGTGTGGAAAAAACACTTTTTGCACTTGTGATAGTGTTGAAAAACCACTTTTCGCACTTGTGTTAGTGTTGAAAAACCACTTTTCGCACTTGTGTTAGTGTTGAAAAACCACTTTTCGCACTTGTGTTGGTGCAGGAAACCACTTTTGCACTTGTAGAAGTGTGGAAAAAACACTTTTTGCACTTGTGATAGTGTGGAAAAACCACTTTTCGCACTTGTGTTAGTGTTGAAAAACCACTTTTCGCACTTGTGTTAGTGTTGAAAAACCACTTTTCGCACTTGTGTTGGTGCAGTAAACCACTTTTGCACTTGTATTAGTGTGGAAAAACCACTTTTTGCACTTGTGATAGTGTTCAAAAACCACTTTTCGCACTTGCGTTAGTGTTGAAAAACCACTTTTCGCACTTGTGTTAGTGTTGAAAAACCACTTTTCGCACTTGTGTTAGTGTTGAAAAACCACTTTTTGCACTTGTGTTGGTGCAAGAAACCACTTTTGCACTTGTATTAGTCTGGAAAAACCACTTTTCGCACTTGTGTTAGTGTTGAAAAACCACTTTTCGCACTTGTGTTAGTGTTGAAAAACCACTTTTCGCACTTGTGTTGGTGCAGGAAACCACTTTTGAACTTGTATTAGTGTTGAAAACCCACGTTTCGCACTTGTGTGAGTGTTGAAAAACCACTTTTCGCACTTGTGATAGTGTTGAAAAACCACTTTTCGCACTTGTGTTGGTGCAGGAAACCACTTTTGCACTTGTATTAGTGTGGAAAAACCACTTTTCGCACTTGTGTTAGTGTTGAAAAAACACTTTTCGCACTTGTGTTGGTGCAGGAAACCACTTTTGCACTTGTATTAGTGTGGAAAAACCACTTTTTGCACTTGTGATAGTGTTGAAAAACCACTTTTCGCACTTGTGTTAGTGTTGAAAAACCACTTTTCGCACTTGTGTTAGTGTTGAAAAACCACTTTTCGCACTTGTGTTAGTGTTGAAAAACCACTTTTCGCACTTGTGTTGGTGCAGGAAACCACTTTTGCACTTGTATTAGTGTGGAAAAAACACTTTTCGCACTTGTGTTAGTGTTGAAAAACCACTTTTCACACTTGTGTTAGTGTTGAAAAACCACTTTTCGCACTTGTGTTGGTGCAGGAAACCACTTTTGCACTTGTATTAGTGTGGAAAAAACACTTTTTGCACTTGTGATAGTGTTGAAAAACCACTTTTCGCACTTGTGTTAGTGTTGAAAAACCACTTTTCGCACTTGTGTTGGTGCAGGAAACCACTTTTGCACTTGTATTAGTGTGGAAAAAACACTTTTTTGCACTTGTGATAGTGTTGAAAAACCACTTTTCGCACTTGTGTTAGTGTTGAAAAACCACTTTTTGCACTTGTGTTGATGCAGGAAACCACTTTTGCACTTGTATTAGTGTGGAAAAACCACTTTTCGCACTTGTGTTAGTGTTGAAAAACCACTTTTCGCACTTGTGTTAGTGTTGAAAAACCACTTTTCGCACTTGTGTTGGTGCAGGAAACCACTTTTGCACTTGTATTAGTGTGGAAAAAACACTTTTTGCACTTGTGATAGTGTTGAAAAACCACTTTTCGCACTTGTGTTAGTGTTGAAAAACCACTTTTCGCACTTGTGTTAGTGTTGAAAAACCACTTTTCGCACTTGTGTTAGTGTTGAAAAACCACTTTTTGCACTTGTGTTAGTGTTGAAAAACCACTTTTTGCACTTGTGTTGGTGCAGGAAACCACTTTTGCACTTGTATTAGTGTGGAAGAAAACACTTTTCGCACTTATGTTAGTGTTGAAAAACCACTTTTCGCACTTGTGTTAGTGTTGAAAAACCACTTTTCGCACTTGTGTTGGTGCAGGAAACCACTTTTGCACTTGTATTAGTGTGGAAAAACCACTTTTCGCACTTGTGTTAGTGTTTAAAAACCACTTTTCGCACTTGTGTGAGTGTTGAAAAACCACTTTTCGCACTTGTGATAGTGTTGAAAAACCACTTTTCGCACTTGTGTTGGTGCAGGAAACAACTTTTGCACTTGTATTAGTGTGGAAAAACCACTTTTTACACTTGTGATAGTGTTGAAAAACCACTTTTCGCACTTGTGTTAGTGTTGAAAAACCACTTTTCGCACTTGTGTTAGTGTTGAAAAAACACTTTTTGCACTTGTGTTGGTGCAGGAAACCACTTTTGCACTTGTATTAGTGTGGGAAAACCACTTTTCGCACTTGTGTTAGTGTTGAAAAACCACTTTTCGCACTTGTGTTAGTGTTGAAAAACCACTTTTCGCACTTGTGTTGGTGCAGGAAACCACTTTTGAACTTGTATTAGTGTTGAAAAAACACTTTTTGCACTTGTGTTAGTGTTGAAAAACCACTTTTCGCACTTGTGTTAGTGTTGAAAAACCACTTTTCACACTTGTGTTGGTGCAGGAAACCACTTTTGCACTTGTATTAGTGTGCAAAAACCACTTTTCGCACTTGTGTTAGTGTTGAAAAACCACTTTTCGCACTTGTGTTAGTGTTGAAAAACCACTTTTCGCACTTGTGTTGGTGCAGGAAACCACTTTTGCACTTGTATTAGTGTGTAAAAAACACTTTTTGCACTTGTGATAGTGTTGAAAAACCACTTTTCCCACTTGTGTTGGTGCAGGAAACCACTTTTGCACTTGTATTAGTGTGGAAAAACCACTTTTCGCACTTGTGTTAGTGTTGAAAAACCAATTTTCGCACTTGTGTTAGTGTTGAAAAACCACTTTTCGCACTTGTGTTAGTGTTGAAAAAACACTTTTCGCACTTGTGTTGGTGCAGGAAACCACTTTTGCACTTGTATTAGTGTGGAAAACCACTTTTCGCACTTGTGTTAGTGTTGAAAAACCACTTTTCGCACTTGTGTTAGTGTTGAAAAACCACTTTTCGCACTTGTGTTGGTGCAGGAAACCACTTTTGCACTTGTATTAGTGTTGAAAAAACTCTTTTCGCACTTGTGTTAGTGTTGAAAAACCACTTTTCGCACTTGTGTTAGTGTTGAAAAACCACTTTTCGCACTTGTGTTGGTGCAGGAAACCACTTTTGCACTTGTATTAGTGTGGAAAAACCACTTTTCGCACTTGTGTTAGTGTTGAAAAACCACTTTTAGCACTTGTGTTGGTGCAGGAAACCACTTTTGCACTTGTATTAGTGTGGAAAAACCACTTTTCGCACTTGTGTTAGTGTTGAAAAACCACTTTTCGCACTTGTGTTAGAGTTGAAAAACCACTTTTCGCACTTGTGTTGGTGCAGGAAACCACTTTTGCACTTGTATTAGTGTTGAAAAAACACTTTTCGCACTTGTGTGTGTTGAAAAACCACTTTTCGCACTTGTGTTAGTGTTGAAAAACCACTTTTCGCACTTGTTTTGGTGCAGGAAACCACTTTTGCACTTTTATTAGTGTAGAAAAAACACTTTTTGCACTTGTGATAGTGTTGAAAAACCACTTTTCGCACTTGTGTTAGTGTTGAAAAACCACTTTTCGCACTTGTGTTGGTGCAGGAAACCACTTTTGCACTTGTATTAGTGTGCAAAAACCACTTTTCGCACTTGTGTTAGTGTTGAAAAACCACTTTTCGCACTTGTGTGAGTGTTGAAAAACCACTTTTCGCACTTGTGTTAGTGTTGAAAAACCACTTTTCGCACTTGTGTTGGTGCAGGAAACCACTTTTGCACTTGTATTAGTGTGGAAAAAACACTTTTTGCGCTTGTGTTAGTGTTGAAAAACCACTTTTCGCACTTGTGTTAGTGTTGAAAAACCACTTTTCGCACTTGTGTTGGTGCAGGAAACCACTTTTGCACTTGTATTAGTGTGGAAAAAACACTTTTTGCACTTGTGATAGTGTTGAAAAACCACTTTTCGCACTTGTGTTGGTGCAGTAAACCACTTTTGCACTTGTATTAGTGTGGAAAAACCACTTTTTGCACTTGTGATAGTGTTCAAAAACCACTTTTCGCACTTGTGTTAGTGTTGAAAAACCACTTTTCGCACTTGTGTTAGTGTTGAAAAACCACTTTTCGCACTTGTGTTAGTGTTGAAAAACCACTTTTTGCACTTGTGTTGGTGCAAGAAACCACTTTTGCACTTGTATTAGTCTGGAAAAACCACTTTTCGCACTTGTGTTAGTGTTGAAAAACCACTTTTCGCACTTGTGTTAGTGTTGAAAAACCACTTTTCGCACTTGTGTTGGTGCAGGAAACCACTTTTGAACTTGTATTAGTGTTGAAAACCCACGTTTCGCACTTGTGTGAGTGTTGAAAAACCACTTTTCGCACTTGTGATAGTGTTGAAAAACCACTTTTCGCACTTGTGTTGGTGCAGGAAACCACTTTTGCACTTGTATTAGTGTGGAAAAACCACTTTTCGCACTTGTGTTAGTGTTGAAAAAACACTTTTCGCACTTGTGTTGGTGCAGGAAACCACTTTTGCACTTGTATTAGTGTGGAAAAACCACTTTTTGCACTTGTGATAGTGTTGAAAAACCACTTTTCGCACTTGTGTTAGTGTTGAAAAACCACTTTTCGCACTTGTGTTAGTGTTGAAAAACCACTTTTCGCACTTGTGTTAGTGTTGAAAAACCACTTTTCGCACTTGCGTTGGTGCAGGAAACCACTTTTGCACTTGTATTAGTGTGGAAAAAACACTTTTCGCACTTGTGTTAGTGTTGAAAAACCACTTTTTGCACTTGTGTTAGTGTTGAAAAACCACTTTTCGCACTTGTGTTGGTGCAGGAAACCACTTTTGCACTTGTATTAGTGTGGAAAAAACACTTTTTGCACTTGTGATAGTGTTGAAAAACCACTTTTCGCACTTGTGTTAGTGTTGAAAAACCACTTTTCGCACTTGTGTTGGTGCAGGAAACCACTTTTGCACTTGTATTAGTGTGGAAAAAACACTTTTTTGCACTTGTGATAGTGTTGAAAAACCACTTTTCGCACTTGTGTTAGTGTTGAAAAACCACTTTTTGCACTTGTGTTGATGCAGGAAACCACTTTTGCACTTGTATTAGTGTGGAAAAACCACTTTTCGCACTTGTGTTAGTGTTGAAAAACCACTTTTCGCACTTGTGTTAGTGTTGAAAAACCACTTTTCGCACTTGTGTTGGTGCAGGAAACCACTTTTGCACTTGTATTAGTGTGGAAAAAACACTTTTTGCACATGTGATAGTGTTGAAAAACCACTTTTCGCACTTGTGTTAGTGTTGAAAAACCACTTTTCGCACTTGTGTTAGTGTTGAAAAACCACTTTTCGCACTTGTGTTAGTGTTGAAAAACCACTTTTTGCACTTGTGTTAGTGTTGAAAAACCACTTTTTGCACTTGTGTTGGTGCAGGAAACCACTTTTGCACTTGTATTAGTGTGGAAGAAAACACTTTTCGCACTTATGTTAGTGTTGAAAAACCACTTTTCGCACTTGTGTTAGTGTTGAAAAACCACTTTTCGCACTTGTGTTGGTGCAGGAAACCACTTTTGCACTTGTATTAGTGTGGAAAAACCACTTTTCGCACTTGTGTTAGTGTTTAAAAACCACTTTTCGCACTTGTGTGAGTGTTGAAAAACCACTTTTCGCACTTGTGATAGTGTTGAAAAACCACTTTTCGCACTTGTGTTGGTGCAGGAAACAACTTTTGCACTTGTATTAGTGTGGAAAAACCACTTTTTACACTTGTGATAGTGTTGAAAAACCACTTTTCGCACTTGTGTTAGTGTTGAAAAACCACTTTTCGCACTTGTGTTAGTGTTGAAAAAACACTTTTTGCACTTGTGTTGGTGCAGGAAACCACTTTTGCACTTGTATTAGTGTGGGAAAACCACTTTTCGCACTTGTGTTAGTGTTGAAAAACCACTTTTCGCACTTGTGTTAGTGTTGAAAAACCACTTTTCGCACTTGTGTTGGTGCAGGAAACCACTTTTGAACTTGTATTAGTGTTGAAAAAACACTTTTTGCACTTGTGTTAGTGTTGAAAAACCACTTTTCGCACTTGTGTTAGTGTTGAAAAACCACTTTTCACACTTGTGTTGGTGCAGGAAACCACTTTTGCACTTGTATTAGTGTGGAAAAACCACTTTTTACACTTGTGATAGTGTTGAAAAACCACTTTTCGCACTTGTGTTAGTGTTGAAAAACCACTTTTCGCACTTGTGTTAGTGTTGAAAAACCACTTTTCGCACTTGTGTTAGTGTTGAAAAACCACTTTTCGCACTTGTGTTGGTGCAGGAAACCACTTTTGCACTTGTAGAAGTGTGGAAAAAACACTTTTTGCACTTGTGATAGTGTGGAAAAACCACTTTTCGCACTTGTGTTAGTGTTGAAAAACCACTTTTCGCACTTGTGTTAGTGTTGAAAAACCACTTTTCGCACTTGTGTTGGTGCAGTAAACCACTTTTGCACTTGTATTAGTGTGGAAAAACCACTTTTTGCACTTGTGATAGTGTTCAAAAACCACTTTTCGCACTTGTGTTAGTGTTGAAAAACCACTTTTCGCACTTGTGTTAGTGTTGAAAAACCACTTTTCGCACTTGTGTTAGTGTTGAAAAACCACTTTTTGCACTTGTGTTGGTGCAAGAAACCACTTTTGCACTTGTATTAGTCTGGAAAAACCACTTTTCGCACTTGTGTTAGTGTTGAAAAACCACTTTTCGCACTTGTGTTAGTGTTGAAAAACCACTTTTCGCACTTGTGTTGGTGCAGGAAACCACTTTTGAACTTGTATTAGTGTTGAAAACCCACGTTTCGCACTTGTGTGAGTGTTGAAAAACCACTTTTCGCACTTGTGATAGTGTTGAAAAACCACTTTTCGCACTTGTGTTGGTGCAGGAAACCACTTTTGCACTTGTATTAGTGTGGAAAAACCACTTTTCGCACTTGTGTTAGTGTTGAAAAAACACTTTTCGCACTTGTGTTGGTGCAGGAAACCACTTTTGCACTTGTATTAGTGTGGAAAAACCACTTTTTGCACTTGTGATAGTGTTGAAAAACCACTTTTCGCACTTGTGTTAGTGTTGAAAAACCACTTTTCGCACTTGTGTTAGTGTTGAAAAACCACTTTTCGCACTTGTGTTAGTGTTGAAAAACCACTTTTCGCACTTGTGTTGGTGCAGGAAACCACTTTTGCACTTGTATTAGTGTGGAAAAAACACTTTTCGCACTTGTGTTAGTGTTGAAAAACCACTTTTCACACTTGTGTTAGTGTTGAAAAACCACTTTTCGCACTTGTGTTGGTGCAGGAAACCACTTTTGCACTTGTATTAGTGTGGAAAAAACACTTTTTGCACTTGTGATAGTGTTGAAAAACCACTTTTCGCACTTGTGTTAGTGTTGAAAAACCACTTTTCGCACTTGTGTTGGTGCAGGAAACCACTTTTGCACTTGTATTAGTGTGGAAAAAACACTTTTTTGCACTTGTGATAGTGTTGAAAAACCACTTTTCGCACTTGTGTTAGTGTTGAAAAACCACTTTTTGCACTTGTGTTGATGCAGGAAACCACTTTTGCACTTGTATTAGTGTGGAAAAACCACTTTTCGCACTTGTGTTAGTGTTGAAAAACCACTTTTCGCACTTGTGTTAGTGTTGAAAAACCACTTTTCGCACTTGTGTTGGTGCAGGAAACCACTTTTGCACTTGTATTAGTGTGGAAAAAACACTTTTTGCACTTGTGATAGTGTTGAAAAACCACTTTTCGCACTTGTGTTAGTGTTGAAAAACCACTTTTCGCACTTGTGTTAGTGTTGAAAAACCACTTTTCGCACTTGTGTTAGTGTTGAAAAACCACTTTTTGCACTTGTGTTAGTGTTGAAAAACCACTTTTTGCACTTGTGTTGGTGCAGGAAACCACTTTTGCACTTGTATTAGTGTGGAAGAAAACACTTTTCGCACTTATGTTAGTGTTGAAAAACCACTTTTCGCACTTGTGTTAGTGTTGAAAAACCACTTTTCGCACTTGTGTTGGTGCAGGAAACCACTTTTGCACTTGTATTAGTGTGGAAAAACCACTTTTCGCACTTGTGTTAGTGTTTAAAAACCACTTTTCGCACTTGTGTGAGTGTTGAAAAACCACTTTTCGCACTTGTGATAGTGTTGAAAAACCACTTTTCGCACTTGTGTTGGTGCAGGAAACAACTTTTGCACTTGTATTAGTGTGGAAAAACCACTTTTTACACTTGTGATAGTGTTGAAAAACCACTTTTCGCACTTGTGTTAGTGTTGAAAAACCACTTTTCGCACTTGTGTTAGTGTTGAAAAAACACTTTTTGCACTTGTGTTGGTGCAGGAAACCACTTTTGCACTTGTATTAGTGTGGGAAAACCACTTTTCGCACTTGTGTTAGTGTTGAAAAACCACTTTTCGCACTTGTGTTAGTGTTGAAAAACCACTTTTCGCACTTGTGTTGGTGCAGGAAACCACTTTTGAACTTGTATTAGTGTTGAAAAAACACTTTTTGCACTTGTGTTAGTGTTGAAAAACCACTTTTCGCACTTGTGTTAGTGTTGAAAAACCACTTTTCACACTTGTGTTGGTGCAGGAAACCACTTTTGCACTTGTATTAGTGTGCAAAAACCACTTTTCGCACTTGTGTTAGTGTTGAAAAACCACTTTTCGCACTTGTGTTAGTGTTGAAAAACCACTTTTCGCACTTGTGTTGGTGCAGGAAACCACTTTTGCACTTGTATTAGTGTGTAAAAAACACTTTTTGCACTTGTGATAGTGTTGAAAAACCACTTTTCCCACTTGTGTTGGTGCAGGAAACCACTTTTGCACTTGTATTAGTGTGGAAAAACCACTTTTCGCACTTGTGTTAGTGTTGAAAAACCAATTTTCGCACTTGTGTTAGTGTTGAAAAACCACTTTTCGCACTTGTGTTAGTGTTGAAAAAACACTTTTCGCACTTGTGTTGGTGCAGGAAACCACTTTTGCACTTGTATTAGTGTGGAAAACCACTTTTCGCACTTGTGTTAGTGTTGAAAAACCACTTTTCGCACTTGTGTTAGTGTTGAAAAACCACTTTTCGCACTTGTGTTGGTGCAGGAAACCACTTTTGCACTTGTATTAGTGTTGAAAAAACTCTTTTCGCACTTGTGTTAGTGTTGAAAAACCACTTTTCGCACTTGTGTTAGTGTTGAAAAACCACTTTTCGCACTTGTGTTGGTGCAGGAAACCACTTTTGCACTTGTATTAGTGTGGAAAAACCACTTTTCGCACTTGTGTTAGTGTTGAAAAACCACTTTTAGCACTTGTGTTGGTGCAGGAAACCACTTTTGCACTTGTATTAGTGTGGAAAAACCACTTTTCGCACTTGTGTTAGTGTTGAAAAACCACTTTTCGCACTTGTGTTAGAGTTGAAAAACCACTTTTCGCACTTGTGTTGGTGCAGGAAACCACTTTTGCACTTGTATTAGTGTTGAAAAAACACTTTTCGCACTTGTGTGTGTTGAAAAACCACTTTTCGCACTTGTGTTAGTGTTGAAAAACCACTTTTCGCACTTGTTTTGGTGCAGGAAACCACTTTTGCACTTTTATTAGTGTAGAAAAAACACTTTTTGCACTTGTGATAGTGTTGAAAAACCACTTTTCGCACTTGTGTTAGTGTTGAAAAACCACTTTTCGCACTTGTGTTGGTGCAGGAAACCACTTTTGCACTTGTATTAGTGTGCAAAAACCACTTTTCGCACTTGTGTTAGTGTTGAAAAACCACTTTTCGCACTTGTGTGAGTGTTGAAAAACCACTTTTCGCACTTGTGTTAGTGTTGAAAAACCACTTTTCGCACTTGTGTTGGTGCAGGAAACCACTTTTGCACTTGTATTAGTGTGGAAAAAACACTTTTTGCGCTTGTGTTAGTGTTGAAAAACCACTTTTCGCACTTGTGTTAGTGTTGAAAAACCACTTTTCGCACTTGTGTTGGTGCAGGAAACCACTTTTGCACTTGTATTAGTGTGGAAAAAACACTTTTTGCACTTGTGATAGTGTTGAAAAACCACTTTTCGCACTTGTGTTGGTGCAGTAAACCACTTTTGCACTTGTATTAGTGTGGAAAAACCACTTTTTGCACTTGTGATAGTGTTCAAAAACCACTTTTCGCACTTGTGTTAGTGTTGAAAAACCACTTTTCGCACTTGTGTTAGTGTTGAAAAACCACTTTTCGCACTTGTGTTAGTGTTGAAAAACCACTTTTTGCACTTGTGTTGGTGCAAGAAACCACTTTTGCACTTGTATTAGTCTGGAAAAACCACTTTTCGCACTTGTGTTAGTGTTGAAAAACCACTTTTCGCACTTGTGTTAGTGTTGAAAAACCACTTTTCGCACTTGTGTTGGTGCAGGAAACCACTTTTGAACTTGTATTAGTGTTGAAAACCCACGTTTCGCACTTGTGTGAGTGTTGAAAAACCACTTTTCGCACTTGTGATAGTGTTGAAAAACCACTTTTCGCACTTGTGTTGGTGCAGGAAACCACTTTTGCACTTGTATTAGTGTGGAAAAACCACTTTTCGCACTTGTGTTAGTGTTGAAAAAACACTTTTCGCACTTGTGTTGGTGCAGGAAACCACTTTTGCACTTGTATTAGTGTGGAAAAACCACTTTTTGCACTTGTGATAGTGTTGAAAAACCACTTTTCGCACTTGTGTTAGTGTTGAAAAACCACTTTTCGCACTTGTGTTAGTGTTGAAAAACCACTTTTCGCACTTGTGTTAGTGTTGAAAAACCACTTTTCGCACTTGCGTTGGTGCAGGAAACCACTTTTGCACTTGTATTAGTGTGGAAAAAACACTTTTCGCACTTGTGTTAGTGTTGAAAAACCACTTTTCGCACTTGTGTTAGTGTTGAAAAACCACTTTTCGCACTTGTGTTGGTGCAGGAAACCACTTTTGCACTTGTATTAGTGTGGAAAAAACACTTTTTGCACTTGTGATAGTGTTGAAAAACCACTTTTCGCACTTGTGTTAGTGTTGAAAAACCACTTTTCGCACTTGTGTTGGTGCAGGAAACCACTTTTGCACTTGTATTAGTGTGGAAAAAACACTTTTTTGCACTTGTGATAGTGTTGAAAAACCACTTTTCGCACTTGTGTTAGTGTTGAAAAACCACTTTTTGCACTTGTGTTGATGCAGGAAACCACTTTTGCACTTGTATTAGTGTGGAAAAACCACTTTTCGCACTTGTGTTAGTGTTGAAAAACCACTTTTCGCACTTGTGTTAGTGTTGAAAAACCACTTTTCGCACTTGTGTTGGTGCAGGAAACCACTTTTGCACTTGTATTAGTGTGGAAAAAACACTTTTTGCACTTGTGATAGTGTTGAAAAACCACTTTTCGCACTTGTGTTAGTGTTGAAAAACCACTTTTCGCACTTGTGTTAGTGTTGAAAAACCACTTTTCGCACTTGTGTTAGTGTTGAAAAACCACTTTTTGCACTTGTGTTAGTGTTGAAAAACCACTTTTTGCACTTGTGTTGGTGCAGGAAACCACTTTTGCACTTGTATTAGTGTGGAAGAAAACACTTTTCGCACTTATGTTAGTGTTGAAAAACCACTTTTCGCACTTGTGTTAGTGTTGAAAAACCACTTTTCGCACTTGTGTTGGTGCAGGAAACCACTTTTGCACTTGTATTAGTGTGGAAAAACCACTTTTCGCACTTGTGTTAGTGTTTAAAAACCACTTTTCGCACTTGTGTGAGTGTTGAAAAACCACTTTTCGCACTTGTGATAGTGTTGAAAAACCACTTTTCGCACTTGTGTTGGTGCAGGAAACAACTTTTGCACTTGTATTAGTGTGGAAAAACCACTTTTTACACTTGTGATAGTGTTGAAAAACCACTTTTCGCACTTGTGTTAGTGTTGAAAAACCACTTTTCGCACTTGTGTTAGTGTTGAAAAAACACTTTTTGCACTTGTGTTGGTGCAGGAAACCACTTTTGCACTTGTATTAGTGTGGGAAAACCACTTTTCGCACTTGTGTTAGTGTTGAAAAACCACTTTTCGCACTTGTGTTAGTGTTGAAAAACCACTTTTCGCACTTGTGTTGGTGCAGGAAACCACTTTTGAACTTGTATTAGTGTTGAAAAAACACTTTTTGCACTTGTGTTAGTGTTGAAAAACCACTTTTCGCACTTGTGTTAGTGTTGAAAAACCACTTTTCACACTTGTGTTGGTGCAGGAAACCACTTTTGCACTTGTATTAGTGTGCAAAAACCACTTTTCGCACTTGTGTTAGTGTTGAAAAACCACTTTTCGCACTTGTGTTAGTGTTGAAAAACCACTTTTCGCACTTGTGTTGGTGCAGGAAACCACTTTTGCACTTGTATTAGTGTGGAAAAAACACTTTTTGCACTTGTGATAGTGTTGAAAAACCACTTTTCCCACTTGTGTTGGTGCAGGAAACCACTTTTGCACTTGTATTAGTGTGGAAAAACCACTTTTCGCACTTGTGTTAGTGTTGAAAAACCAATTTTCGCACTTGTGTTAGTGTTGAAAAACCACTTTTCGCACTTGTGTTAGTGTTGAAAAAACACTTTTCGCACTTGTGTTGGTGCAGGAAACCACTTTTGCACTTGTATTAGTGTGGAAAACCACTTTTCGCACTTGTGTTAGTGTTGAAAAACCACTTTTCGCACTTGTGTTAGTGTTGAAAAACCACTTTTCGCACTTGTGTTGGTGCAGGAAACCACTTTTGCACTTGTATTAGTGTGGAAAAAACACTTTTTGCACTTGTGATAGTGTTGAAAAACCACTTTTCGCACTTGTGTTAGTGTTGAAAAACCACTTTTCGCACTTGTGTTGGTGCAGGAAACCACTTTTGCACTTGTATTAGTGTGGAAAAAACACTTTTTTGCACTTGTGATAGTGTTGAAAAACCACTTTTCGCACTTGTGTTAGTGTTGAAAAACCACTTTTTGCACTTGTGTTGATGCAGGAAACCACTTTTGCACTTGTATTAGTGTGGAAAAACCACTTTTCGCACTTGTGTTAGTGTTGAAAAACCACTTTTCGCACTTGTGTTAGTGTTGAAAAACCACTTTTCGCACTTGTGTTGGTGCAGGAAACCACTTTTGCACTTGTATTAGTGTGGAAAAAACACTTTTTGCACTTGTGATAGTGTTGAAAAACCACTTTTCGCACTTGTGTTAGTGTTGAAAAACCACTTTTCGCACTTGTGTTAGTGTTGAAAAACCACTTTTCGCACTTGTGTTAGTGTTGAAAAACCACTTTTTGCACTTGTGTTAGTGTTGAAAAACCACTTTTTGCACTTGTGTTGGTGCAGGAAACCACTTTTGCACTTGTATTAGTGTGGAAGAAAACACTTTTCGCACTTATGTTAGTGTTGAAAAACCACTTTTCGCACTTGTGTTAGTGTTGAAAAACCACTTTTCGCACTTGTGTTGGTGCAGGAAACCACTTTTGCACTTGTATTAGTGTGGAAAAACCACTTTTCGCACTTGTGTTAGTGTTTAAAAACCACTTTTCGCACTTGTGTGAGTGTTGAAAAACCACTTTTCGCACTTGTGATAGTGTTGAAAAACCACTTTTCGCACTTGTGTTGGTGCAGGAAACAACTTTTGCACTTGTATTAGTGTGGAAAAACCACTTTTTACACTTGTGATAGTGTTGAAAAACCACTTTTCGCACTTGTGTTAGTGTTGAAAAACCACTTTTCGCACTTGTGTTAGTGTTGAAAAAACACTTTTTGCACTTGTGTTGGTGCAGGAAACCACTTTTGCACTTGTATTAGTGTGGGAAAACCACTTTTCGCACTTGTGTTAGTGTTGAAAAACCACTTTTCGCACTTGTGTTAGTGTTGAAAAACCACTTTTCGCACTTGTGTTGGTGCAGGAAACCACTTTTGAACTTGTATTAGTGTTGAAAAAACACTTTTTGCACTTGTGTTAGTGTTGAAAAACCACTTTTCGCACTTGTGTTAGTGTTGAAAAACCACTTTTCACACTTGTGTTGGTGCAGGAAACCACTTTTGCACTTGTATTAGTGTGCAAAAACCACTTTTCGCACTTGTGTTAGTGTTGAAAAACCACTTTTCGCACTTGTGTTAGTGTTGAAAAACCACTTTTCGCACTTGTGTTGGTGCAGGAAACCACTTTTGCACTTGTATTAGTGTGTAAAAAACACTTTTTGCACTTGTGATAGTGTTGAAAAACCACTTTTCCCACTTGTGTTGGTGCAGGAAACCACTTTTGCACTTGTATTAGTGTGGAAAAACCACTTTTCGCACTTGTGTTAGTGTTGAAAAACCAATTTTCGCACTTGTGTTAGTGTTGAAAAACCACTTTTCGCACTTGTGTTAGTGTTGAAAAAACACTTTTCGCACTTGTGTTGGTGCAGGAAACCACTTTTGCACTTGTATTAGTGTGGAAAACCACTTTTCGCACTTGTGTTAGTGTTGAAAAACCACTTTTCGCACTTGTGTTAGTGTTGAAAAACCACTTTTCGCACTTGTGTTGGTGCAGGAAACCACTTTTGCACTTGTATTAGTGTTGAAAAAACTCTTTTCGCACTTGTGTTAGTGTTGAAAAACCACTTTTCGCACTTGTGTTAGTGTTGAAAAACCACTTTTCGCACTTGTGTTGGTGCAGGAAACCACTTTTGCACTTGTATTAGTGTGGAAAAACCACTTTTCGCACTTGTGTTAGTGTTGAAAAACCACTTTTAGCACTTGTGTTGGTGCAG
Organism: Myxine glutinosa; assembly: GCF_964187855.1. Taxonomy (NCBI): domain Eukaryota; kingdom Metazoa; phylum Chordata; class Myxini; order Myxiniformes; family Myxinidae; genus Myxine; species Myxine glutinosa. Next base: position 101,000,339 of record NC_136264.1, read on the forward strand.
GAAACCACTTTTGCACTTGTATTAGTGTGGAAAAACCACTTTTCGCACTTGTGTTAGTGTTGAAAAACCACTTTTCGCACTTGTGTTAGAGTTGAAAAACCACTTTTCGCACTTGTGTTGGTGCAGGAAACCACTTTTGCACTTGTATTAGTGTTGAAAAAACACTTTTCGCACTTGTGTGTGTTGAAAAACCACTTTTCGCACTTGTGTTAGTGTTGAAAAACCACTTTTCGCACTTGTTTTGGTGCAGGAAACCACTTTTGCACTTTTATTAGTGTAGAAAAAACACTTTTTGCACTTGTGATAGTGTTGAAAAACCACTTTTCGCACTTGTGTTAGTGTTGAAAAACCACTTTTCGCACTTGTGTTGGTGCAGGAAACCACTTTTGCACTTGTATTAGTGTGCAAAAACCACTTTTCGCACTTGTGTTAGTGTTGAAAAACCACTTTTCGCACTTGTGTGAGTGTTGAAAAACCACTTTTCGCACTTGTGTTAGTGTTGAAAAACCACTTTTCGCACTTGTGTTGGTGCAGGAAACCACTTTTGCACTTGTATTAGTGTGGAAAAAACACTTTTTGCGCTTGTGTTAGTGTTGAAAAACCACTTTTCGCACTTGTGTTAGTGTTGAAAAACCACTTTTCGCACTTGTGTTGGTGCAGGAAACCACTTTTGCACTTGTATTAGTGTGGAAAAAACACTTTTTGCACTTGTGATAGTGTTGAAAAACCACTTTTCGCACTTGTGTTGGTGCAGTAAACCACTTTTGCACTTGTATTAGTGTGGAAAAACCACTTTTTGCACTTGTGATAGTGTTCAAAAACCACTTTTCGCACTTGTGTTAGTGTTGAAAAACCACTTTTCGCACTTGTGTTAGTGTTGAAAAACCACTTTTCGCACTTGTGTTAGTGTTGAAAAACCACTTTTTGCACTTGTGTTGGTGCAAGAAACCACTTTTGCACTTGTATTAGTCTGGAAAAACCACTTTTCGCACTTGTGTTAGTGTTGAAAAACCACTTTTCGCACTTGTGTTAGTGTTGAAAAACCACTTTTCGCACTTGTGTTGGTGCAGGAAACCACTTTTGAACTTGTATTAGTGTTGAAAACCCACGTTTCGCACTTGTGTGAGTGTTGAAAAACCACTTTTCGCACTTGTGATAGTGTTGAAAAACCACTTTTCGCACTTGTGTTGGTGCAGGAAACCACTTTTGCACTTGTATTAGTGTGGAAAAACCACTTTTCGCACTTGTGTTAGTGTTGAAAAAACACTTTTCGCACTTGTGTTGGTGCAGGAAACCACTTTTGCACTTGTATTAGTGTGGAAAAACCACTTTTTGCACTTGTGATAGTGTTGAAAAACCACTTTTCGCACTTGTGTTAGTGTTGAAAAACCACTTTTCGCACTTGTGTTAGTGTTGAAAAACCACTTTTCGCACTTGTGTTAGTGTTGAAAAACCACTTTTCGCACTTGCGTTGGTGCAGGAAACCACTTTTGCACTTGTATTAGTGTGGAAAAAACACTTTTCGCACTTGTGTTAGTGTTGAAAAACCACTTTTCGCACTTGTGTTAGTGTTGAAAAACCACTTTTCGCACTTGTGTTGGTGCAGGAAACCACTTTTGCACTTGTATTAGTGTGGAAAAAACACTTTTTGCACTTGTGATAGTGTTGAAAAACCACTTTTCGCACTTGTGTTAGTGTTGAAAAACCACTTTTCGCACTTGTGTTGGTGCAGGAAACCACTTTTGCACTTGTATTAGTGTGGAAAAAACACTTTTTTGCACTTGTGATAGTGTTGAAAAACCACTTTTCGCACTTGTGTTAGTGTTGAAAAACCACTTTTTGCACTTGTGTTGATGCAGGAAACCACTTTTGCACTTGTATTAGTGTGGAAAAACCACTTTTCGCACTTGTGTTAGTGTTGAAAAACCACTTTTCGCACTTGTGTTAGTGTTGAAAAACCACTTTTCGCACTTGTGTTGGTGCAGGAAACCACTTTTGCACTTGTATTAGTGTGGAAAAAACACTTTTTGCACTTGTGATAGTGTTGAAAAACCACTTTTCGCACTTGTGTTAGTGTTGAAAAACCACTTTTCGCACTTGTGTTAGTGTTGAAAAACCACTTTTCGCACTTGTGTTAGTGTTGAAAAACCACTTTTTGCACTTGTGTTAGTGTTGAAAAACCACTTTTTGCACTTGTGTTGGTGCAGGAAACCACTTTTGCACTTGTATTAGTGTGGAAGAAAACACTTTTCGCACTTATGTTAGTGTTGAAAAACCACTTTTCGCACTTGTGTTAGTGTTGAAAAACCACTTTTCGCACTTGTGTTGGTGCAGGAAACCACTTTTGCACTTGTATTAGTGTGGAAAAACCACTTTTCGCACTTGTGTTAGTGTTTAAAAACCACTTTTCGCACTTGTGTGAGTGTTGAAAAACCACTTTTCGCACTTGTGATAGTGTTGAAAAACCACTTTTCGCACTTGTGTTGGTGCAGGAAACAACTTTTGCACTTGTATTAGTGTGGAAAAACCACTTTTTACACTTGTGATAGTGTTGAAAAACCACTTTTCGCACTTGTGTTAGTGTTGAAAAACCACTTTTCGCACTTGTGTTAGTGTTGAAAAAACACTTTTTGCACTTGTGTTGGTGCAGGAAACCACTTTTGCACTTGTATTAGTGTGGGAAAACCACTTTTCGCACTTGTGTTAGTGTTGAAAAACCACTTTTCGCACTTGTGTTAGTGTTGAAAAACCACTTTTCGCACTTGTGTTGGTGCAGGAAACCACTTTTGAACTTGTATTAGTGTTGAAAAAACACTTTTTGCACTTGTGTTAGTGTTGAAAAACCACTTTTCGCACTTGTGTTAGTGTTGAAAAACCACTTTTCACACTTGTGTTGGTGCAGGAAACCACTTTTGCACTTGTATTAGTGTGCAAAAACCACTTTTCGCACTTGTGTTAGTGTTGAAAAACCACTTTTCGCACTTGTGTTAGTGTTGAAAAACCACTTTTCGCACTTGTGTTGGTGCAGGAAACCACTTTTGCACTTGTATTAGTGTGGAAAAAACACTTTTTGCACTTGTGATAGTGTTGAAAAACCACTTTTCCCACTTGTGTTGGTGCAGGAAACCACTTTTGCACTTGTATTAGTGTGGAAAAACCACTTTTCGCACTTGTGTTAGTGTTGAAAAACCAATTTTCGCACTTGTGTTAGTGTTGAAAAACCACTTTTCGCACTTGTGTTAGTGTTGAAAAAACACTTTTCGCACTTGTGTTGGTGCAGGAAACCACTTTTGCACTTGTATTAGTGTGGAAAACCACTTTTCGCACTTGTGTTAGTGTTGAAAAACCACTTTTCGCACTTGTGTTAGTGTTGAAAAACCACTTTTCGCACTTGTGTTGGTGCAGGAAACCACTTTTGCACTTGTATTAGTGTTGAAAAAACACTTTTCGCACTTGTGTTAGTGTTGAAAAACCACTTTTCGCACTTGTGTTAGTGTTGAAAAACCACTTTTCGCACTTGTGTTGGTGCAGGAAACCACTTTTGCACTTGTATTAGTGTGGAAAAACCACTTTTCGCACTTGTGTTAGTGTTGAAAAACCACTTTTAGCACTTGTGTTGGTGCAGGAAACCACTTTTGCACTTGTATTAGTGTGGAAAAACCACTTTTCGCACTTGTGTTAGTGTTGAAAAACCACTTTTCGCACTTGTGTTAGAGTTGAAAAACCACTTTTCGCACTTGTGTTGGTGCAGGAAACCACTTTTGCACTTGTATTAGTGTTGAAAAAACACTTTTCGCACTTGTGTGTGTTGAAAAACCACTTTTCGCACTTGTGTTAGTGTTGAAAAACCACTTTTCGCACTTGTTTTGGTGCAGGAAACCACTTTTGCACTTTTATTAGTGTAGAAAAAACACTTTTTGCACTTGTGATAGTGTTGAAAAACCACTTTTCGCACTTGTGTTAGTGTTGAAAAACCACTTTTCGCACTTGTGTTGGTGCAGGAAACCACTTTTGCACTTGTATTAGTGTGCAAAAACCACTTTTCGCACTTGTGTTAGTGTTGAAAAACCACTTTTCGCACTTGTGTGAGTGTTGAAAAACCACTTTTCGCACTTGTGTTAGTGTTGAAAAACCACTTTTCGCACTTGTGTTGGTGCAGGAAACCACTTTTGCACTTGTATTAGTGTGGAAAAAACACTTTTTGCGCTTGTGTTAGTGTTGAAAAACCACTTTTCGCACTTGTGTTAGTGTTGAAAAACCACTTTTCGCACTTGTGTTGGTGCAGGAAACCACTTTTGCACTTGTATTAGTGTGGAAAAAACACTTTTTGCACTTGTGATAGTGTTGAAAAACCACTTTTCGCACTTGTGTTAGTGTTGAAAAACCACTTTTCGCACTTGTGTTAGTGTTGAAAAACCACTTTTCGCACTTGTGTTGGTGCAGGAAACCACTTTTGCACTTGTATTAGTGTGGAAAAAACACTTTTTGCACTTGTGATAGTGTGGAAAAACCACTTTTCGCACTTGTGTTAGTGTTGAAAAACCACTTTTCGCACTTGTGTTAGTGTTGAAAAACCACTTTTCGCACTTGTGTTGGTGCAGGAAACCACTTTTGCACTTGTATTAGTGTGGAAAACCACTTTTTGCACTTGTGATAGTGTTCAAAAACCACTTTTCGCACTTGTGTTAGTGTTGAAAAACCACTTTTCGCACTTGTGTTAGTGTTGAAAAACCACTTTTTGCACTTGTGTTGGTGCAGGCAACCACTTTTGCACTTGTATTAGTGTGGAAAAACCACTTTTCGCACTTGTGTTAGTGTTGAAAAACCACTTTTCGCACTTGTGTTAGTGTTGAAAAACCACTTTTCGCACTTGTGTTAGTGAAGGAAACCACTTTTCGCACTTGTGTTAGTGTTGAAAAACCACTTTTCGCACTTGTGTTGGTGCAGGAAACCACTTTTGCACTTGTATTAGTGTGGAAAAAACACTTTTTGCACTTGTGATAGTGTTGAAAAACCACTTTTCGCACTTGTGTTAGTGTTGAAAAACCACTTTTTGCACTTGTGTTGGTGCAGGAAACCACTTTTGCACTTGTATTAGTGTGGAAAAACCACTTTTTGCACTTGTGATAGTGTTGAAAAACCACTTTTCGCACTTGTGTTAGTGTTGAAAAACCACTTTTCGCACTTGTGTTAGTGTTGAAAAAACACTTTTTGCACTTGTGTTGGTGCAGGAAACCACTTTTGCACTTGTATTAGTGTGGAAAAACCACTTTTCGCACTTGTGTTAGTGTTGAAAAACCACTTTTCGCACTTGTGTTAGTGTTGAAAAACCACTTTTCGCACTTGTGTTGGTGCAGGAAACCACTTTTGAACTTGTATTAGTGTTGAAAAAACACTTTTCGCACTTGTGTTAGTGTTGAAAAACCACTTTTCGCACTTGTGTTAGTGTTGAAAAACCACTTTTCGCACTCGTGTTGGTGCAGGAAAGCACTTTTGCACTTGTATTAGTGTGGAAAAAGCACTTTTTGAACTTGTGATAGTGTTGAAAAACCACTTTTCGCACTTGTGTTAGTGTTGAAAAACCACTTTTCACACTTGTGTTGGTGCAGGAAACCACTTTTGCACTTGTATTAGTGTGGAAAAAACACTTTTTGCACTTGTGATAGTGTTGAAAAACCACTTTTCGCACTTGTGTTAGTGTTGAAAAACCACTTTTCCCACTTGTGTTGGTGCAGGAAACCACTTTTGCACTTGTATTAGTGTGGAAAAACCACTTTTCGCACTTGTGTTAGTGTTGAAAAACCACTTTTCGCACTTGTGTTAGTGTTGAAAAACCACTTTTCGCACTTGTGTTGGTGCAGGAAACCACTTTTGCACTTGTATTAGTGTGGAAAAAACACTTTTTGCACTTGTGATAGTGTTGAAAAACCACTTTTCGCACTTGTGTTAGTGTTGAAAAACCACTTTTCGCACTTGTGTTGGTGCAGGAAACCACTTTTGCACTTGTATTAGTGTGGAAAAAACACTTTTTTGCACTTGTGATAGTGTTGAAAAACCACTTTTCGCACTTGTGTTCGTGTTGAAAAACCACTTTTTGCACTTGTGTTGATGCAGGAAACCACTTTTGCACTTGTATTAGTGTGGAAAAACCACTTTTAGCACTTGTGTTAGTGTTGAAAAACCACTTTTTGCACTTGTGTTAGTGTTGAAAAACCACTTTTTGCACTTGTGTTGGTGCAGGAAACCACTTTTGCACTTGTATTAGTGTGGAAAAAACACTTTTCGCACTTATGTTAGTGTTGAAAAACCACTTTTCGCACTTGTGTTAGTGTTGAAAAACCACTTTTCGCACTTGTGTTGGTGCAGGAAACCACTTTTGCACTTGTATTAGTGTGGAAAAACCACTTTTCGCACTTGTGTTAGTGTTGAAAAACCACTTTTAGCACTTGTGTTGGTGCAGGAAACCACTTTTGCACTTGTATTAGTGTGGAAAAAACACTTTTTGCACTTGTGATAGTGTTGAAAAACCACTTTTCGCACTTGTGTTAGTGTTGAAAAACCACTTTTCGCACTTGTGTTGGTGCAGGAAACCACTTTTGCACTTGTATTAGTGTGGAAAAAACACTTTTTTGCACTTGTGATAGTGTTGAAAAACCACTTTTCGCACTTGTGTTCGTGTTGAAAAACCACTTTTTGCACTTGTGTTGATGCAGGAAACCACTTTTGCACTTGTATTAGTGTGGAAAAACCACTTTTAGCACTTGTGTTAGTGTTGAAAAACCACTTTTTGCACTTGTGTTAGTGTTGAAAAACCACTTTTTGCACTTGTGTTGGTGCAGGAAACCACTTTTGCACTTGTATTAGTGTGGAAAAAACACTTTTCGCACTTATGTTAGTGTTGAAAAACCACTTTTCGCACTTGTGTTAGTGTTGAAAAACCACTTTTCGCACTTGTGTTGGTGCAGGAAACCACTTTTGCACTTGTATTAGTGTGGAAAAACCACTTTTCGCACTTGTGTTAGTGTTGAAAAACCACTTTTAGCACTTGTGTTGGTGCAGGAAACCACTTTTGCACTTGTATTAGTGTGGAAAAACCACTTTTCGCACTTGTGTTAGTGTTGAAAAACCACTTTTCGCACTTGTGTTAGAGTTGAAAAACCACTTTTCGCACTTGTGTTGGTGCAGGAAACCACTTTTGCACTTGTATTAGTGTTGAAAAAACACTTTTCGCACTTGTGTGTGTTGAAAAACCACTTTTCGCACTTGTGTTAGTGTTGAAAAACCACTTTTCGCACTTGTTTTGGTGCAGGAAACCACTTTTGCACTTTTATTAGTGTAGAAAAAACACTTTTTGCACTTGTGATAGTGTTGAAAAACCACTTTTCGCACTTGTGTTAGTGTTGAAAAACCACTTTTCGCACTTGTGTTGGTGCAGGAAACCACTTTTGCACTTGTATTAGTGTGCAAAAACCACTTTTCGCACTTGTGTTAGTGTTGAAAAACCACTTTTCGCACTTGTGTGAGTGTTGAAAAACCACTTTTCGCACTTGTGTTAGTGTTGAAAAACCACTTTTCGCACTTGTGTTGGTGCAGGAAACCACTTTTGCACTTGTATTAGTGTGGAAAAAACACTTTTTGCGCTTGTGTTAGTGTTGAAAAACCACTTTTCGCACTTGTGTTAGTGTTGAAAAACCACTTTTCGCACTTGTGTTGGTGCAGGAAACCACTTTTGCACTTGTATTAGTGTGGAAAAAACACTTTTTGCACTTGTGATAGTGTTGAAAAACCACTTTTCGCACTTGTGTTAGTGTTGAAAAACCACTTTTCGCACTTGTGTTAGTGTTGAAAAACCACTTTTCGCACTTGTGTTGGTGCAGGAAACCACTTTTGCACTTGTATTAGTGTGGAAAAAACACTTTTTGCACTTGTGATAGTGTGGAAAAACCACTTTTCGCACTTGTGTTAGTGTTGAAAAACCACTTTTCGCACTTGTGTTAGTGTTGAAAAACCACTTTTCGCACTTGTGTTGGTGCAGGAAACCACTTTTGCACTTGTATTAGTGTGGAAAACCACTTTTTGCACTTGTGATAGTGTTCAAAAACCACTTTTCGCACTTGTGTTAGTGTTGAAAAACCACTTTTCGCACTTGTGTTAGTGTTGAAAAACCACTTTTTGCACTTGTGTTGGTGCAGGCAACCACTTTTGCACTTGTATTAGTGTGGAAAACCACTTTTCGCACTTGTGTTAGTGTTGAAAAACCACTTTTCGCACTTGTGTTAGTGTTGAAAAACCACTTTTCGCACTTGTGTTAGTGAAGGAAACCACTTTTCGCACTTGTGTTAGTGTTGAAAAACCACTTTTCGCACTTGTGTTGGTGCAGGAAACCACTTTTGCACTTGTATTAGTGTGGAAAAAACACTTTTTGCACTTGTGATAGTGTTGAAAAACCACTTTTCGCACTTGTGTTAGTGTTGAAAAACCACTTTTTGCACTTGTGTTGGTGCAGGAAACCACTTTTGCACTTGTATTAGTGTGGAAAAACCACTTTTTGCACTTGTGATAGTGTTGAAAAACCACTTTTCGCACTTGTGTTAGTGTTGAAAAACCACTTTTCGCACTTGTGTTAGTGTTGAAAAAACACTTTTTGCACTTGTGTTGGTGCAGGAAACCACTTTTGCACTTGTATTAGTGTGGAAAAACCACTTTTCGCACTTGTGTTAGTGTTGAAAAACCACTTTTCGCACTTGTGTTAGTGTTGAAAAACCACTTTTCGCACTTGTGTTGGTGCAGGAAACCACTTTTGAACTTGTATTAGTGTTGAAAAAACACTTTTCGCACTTGTGTTAGTGTTGAAAAACCACTTTTCGCACTTGTGTTAGTGTTGAAAAACCACTTTTCGCACTCGTGTTGGTGCAGGAAAGCACTTTTGCACTTGTATTAGTGTGGAAAAAGCACTTTTTGAACTTGTGATAGTGTTGAAAAACCACTTTTCGCACTTGTGTTAGTGTTGAAAAACCACTTTTCACACTTGTGTTGGTGCAGGAAACCACTTTTGCACTTGTATTAGTGTGCAAAAACCACTTTTCGCACTTGTGTTAGTGTTGAAAAACCACTTTTCGCACTTGTGTTAGTGTTGAAAAACCACTTTTCGCACTTGTGTTGGTGTAGGAAACCACTTTTGCACTTGTATTAGTGTGGAAAAAACACTTTTTGCACTTGTGATAGTGTTGAAAAACCACTTTTCGCACTTGTGTTAGTGTTGAAAAACCACTTTTCCCACTTGTGTTGGTGCAGGAAACCACTTTTGCACTTGTATTAGTGTGGAAAAACCACTTTTCGCACTTGTGTTAGTGTTGAAAAACCACTTTTCGCACTTGTGTTAGTGTTGAAAAACCACTTTTCGCACTTGTGTTGGTGCAGGAAACCACTTTTGCACTTGTATTAGTGTGGAAAAAACACTTTTTGCACTTGTGATAGTGTTGAAAAACCACTTTTCGCACTTGTGTTAGTGTTGAAAAACCACTTTTCGCACTTGTGTTGGTGCAGGAAACCACTTTTGCACTTGTATTAGTGTGGAAAAAACACTTTTTTGCACTTGTGATAGTGTTGAAAAACCACTTTTCGCACTTGTGTTCGTGTTGAAAAACCACTTTTTGCACTTGTGTTGATGCAGGAAACCACTTTTGCACTTGTATTAGTGTGGAAAAACCACTTTTAGCACTTGTGTTAGTGTTGAAAAACCACTTTTTGCACTTGTGTTAGTGTTGAAAAACCACTTTTTGCACTTGTGTTGGTGCAGGAAACCACTTTTGCACTTGTATTAGTGTGGAAAAAACACTTTTCGCACTTATGTTAGTGTTGAAAAACCACTTTTCGCACTTGTGTAAGTGTTGAAAAACCACTTTTCGCACTTGTGTTGGTGCAGGAAACCACTTTTGCACTTGTATTAGTGTGGAAAAACCACTTTTCGCACTTGTGCTATTGTTGAAAAACCACTTTTCGCACTTGTGTGAGTGTTGAAAAACCACTTTTCGCACTTGTGATAGTGTTGAAAAACCACTTTTCGCACTTGTGTTGGTGCAGGAAACCACTTTTGCACTTGTATTAGTGTGGAAAAACCACTTTTTGCACTTGTGATAGTGTTGAAAAACCACTTTTCGCACTTGTATTAGTGTTGAAAAACCACTTTTCGCACTTGTGCGAGTGTTGAAAAACCACTTTTAGCACTTGTGTTGGTGCAGGAAACCACTTTTGCACTTGTATTAGTGTGGAAAACCACTTTTCGCACTTGTGTTAGTGTTGAAAAACCACTTTTCGCACTTGTGTTAGAGTTGAAAAACCACTTTTCGCACTTGTGTTGGTGCAGGAAACCACTTTTGCACTTGTATTAGTGTTGAAAAAACACTTTTCGCACTTGTGTGTGTTGAAAAACCACTTTTCGCACTTGTGTTAGTGTTGAAAAACCACTTTTCGCACTTGTGTTGGTGCAGGAAACCACTTTTGCACTTTTATTAGTGTAGAAAAAACACTTTTTGCACTTGTGATAGTGTTGAAAAACCACTTTTCGCACTTGTGTTAGTGTTGAAAAACCACTTTTCGCACCAGTGTTGGTGCAGGAAACCACTTTTGCACTTGTATTAGTGTGGAAAACCACTTTTTGCACTTGTGATAGTGTTGAAAAACCACTTTTCGCACTTGTGTTAGTGTTGAAAAACCACTTTTCGCACTTGTGTTAGTGTTGAAAAACCACTTTTCGCACTTGTGTTAGTGTTGAAAAACCACTTTTCGCACTTGTGTTGGTGCAGGAAACCAATTTTGCACTTGTATTAGTGTGGAAAAAACATTTTTTGCACTTGTGTTAGTGTTGAAAAACCACTTTTCGCACTTGTGTTGGTGCAGGAAACCACTTTTGCACTTGTATTAGTGTGGAAAAACCACTTTTCGCACTTGTGTTAGTGTTGAAAAACCACTTTTCGCACTTGTGTTAGTGTTGAAAAACCACTTTTCGCACTTGTGTTAGTGTTGAAAAAACACTTTTCGCACTTGTGTTGGTGCAGGAAACCACTTTTGCACTTGTATTAGTGTGGAAAAAACACTTCGCACTTGTGTTAGTGTTGAAAAACCACTTTTCGCACTTGTGTTAGTGTTGAAAAACCACTTTTCGCACTTGTGTTGGTGCAGGAAACCACTTTTGCACTTGTATTAGTGTGGAAAAACCACTTTTCGCACTTGTGTTAGTGTTGAAAAACCACTTTTCGCACTTGTGTGAGTGTTGAAAAACCACTTTTCGCACTTGTGATAGTGTTGAAAAACCACTTTTCGCACTTGTGTTAGTGTTGAAAAACCACTTTTCGCACCAGTGTTGGTGCAGGAAACCACTTTTGCACTTGTATTAGTGTGGAAAAACCACTTTTTGCACTTGTGATAGTGTTGAAAAACCACTTTTCGCACTTGTGTTAGTGTTGAAAAACCACTTTTCGCACTTGTGTTAGTGTTGAAAAACCACTTTTCGCACTTGTGTTGGTGCAGGAAACCACTTTTGCACTTGTATTAGTGTGGAAAAAACACTTTTTGCACTTGTGATAGTGTTGAAAAACCACTTTTTGCACTTGTGTTAGTGTTGAAAAACCACTTTTCGCACTTGTGTTGGTGCAGGAAACCACTTTTGCACTTGTATTAGTGTGGAAAAACCACTTTTCGCACTTGTGTTAGTGTTGAAAAACCACTTTTCGCACTTGTGTTAGTGTTGAAAAACCACTTTTCGCACTTGTGTTAGTGTTGAAAAACCACTTTTCGCACTTGCGTTAGTGTTGAAAAACCACTTTTCGCACTTGTGTTAGTGAAGGAAACCACTTTTCTCACTTGTGTTAGTGTTGAAAACCCACTTTTCGCACTTGTGTTAATGTTGAAAATCCACTTTTCCCAATTGTGTTTGTGAAGGAAACCACTTTTCGCACTTGTGTTAGTGTTGAAAAACCACTTTTCGCACTTGTGTTGGTGCAGGAAACCACTTTTGCACTTGTATTAGTGTGGAAAAAACACTTTTTGCACTTGTGATAGTGTTGAAAAACCACTTTTCGCACTTGTGTTAGTGTTGAAAAACCACTTTTCACACTTGTGTTAGTGAAGGAAACCACTTTTCACACTTGTGTTAGTGTTGAAAACCCACTTTTCGCACTTGTGTTAATGTTGAAAATCCACTTTTCCCACTTGTGTTAGTGAAGGAAACCACTTTTCGCACTTGTGTTAGTGTTGAAAAACCACTTTTCGCACTTGTGTTGGTGCAGGAAACCACTTTTGCACTTGTATTAGTGTGGAAAAACCACTTTTCGCACATGTGTTAGTGTTGAAAAACCACTTTTCGCACTTGTGTTAGTGTTGAAAAACCACTTTTCGCACTTGTGTTGGTGCAGCAAACCTCTTTTGCACTTGTATTAGTGTGGAAAAAACACTTTTTGCACTTGTGATAGTGTTGAAAAACCACTTTTTGCACTTGTGTTAGTGTTGAAAAACCACTTTTCGCACTTGTGTTGGTGCAGGAAACCACTTTTGCACTTGTATTAGTGTGGAAAAACCACTTTTCGCACTTGTGTTAGTGTTGAAAAACCACTTTTTGCACTTGTGTTAGTGTTGAAAAACCACTTTTCACACTTGTGTTAGTGTTGAAAAACCACTTTTCGCACTTGTGGTGCAGGAAACCACTTTTGCACTTGTATTAGTGTGGAAAAAACACTTTTTGCACTTGTGATAGTGTTGAAAAACCACTTTTCGCACTTGTGTTGGTGCAGGAAACCACTTTTGCACTTGTATTAGTGTGGAAAAACCACTTTTCGCACTTGTGTTAGTGTTGAAAAACCACTTTTCGCACTTGTGTTAGTGTTGAAAAACCACTTTTCGCACTTGTGTTCGTGAAGGAAACCACTTTTCGCACTTGTGTTAGTGTTGAAAACCCACTTTTCGCACTTGTGTTAATGTTGAAAATCCACTTTTCCCACTTGTGTTAGTGAAGGAAACCACTTTTCGCACTTGTGTTAGTGTTGAAAAACCACTTTTCGCACTTGTGTTGGTGCAGGAAACCACTTTTGCTCTTGTATTAGTGTGGAAAAAACACTTTTTGCACTTGTGATAGTGTTGAAAACCACTTTTCGCACTTGTGTTAGTGTTGAAAAACCACTTTTCGCACTTGTGTTGGTGCAGGAAACCACTTTTGCACTTGTATTAGTGTGGAAAAACCACTTTTCGCACTTGTGTTAGTGTTGAAAAACCACTTTTCGCACTTGTGTTAGTGTTGAAAAACCACTTTTCGCACTTGTGTTAGTGTTGAAAAACCACTTTTTGCACTTGTGTTGGTGCAGGAAACCACTTTTCGCACTTGTGTTAGTGTTGAAAAACCACTTTTCGCACTTGTGTTAGTGTTGAAAAACCACTTTTTGCACTTGTGTTGGTGCAGGAAACCACTTTTCGCACTTGTGTTAGTGTTGAAAAACCACTTTTCGCACTTGTGTTAGTGTTGAAAAACCACTTTTTGCACTTGTGTTGGTGCAGGAAACCACTTTTCGCACTTGTGTTAGTGTTGAAAAACCACTTTTCGCACTTGTGTTAGTGTTGAAAAACCACTTTTCGCACTTGTGTTAGTGTTGAAAAACCACTTTTTGCACTTGTGTTGGTGCAGGAAACCACTTTTCGCACTTGTGTTAGTGTTGAAAAACCACTTTTCGCACTTGTGTTAGTGTTGAAAAACCACTTTTTGCACTTGTGTTGGTGCAGGAAACCACTTTTCGCACTTGCGTTAGTGTTGAAAAACCACTTTTCGCACTTGTGTTAGTGTTGAAAAACCACTTTTCGCACTTGTGTTGGTGCAGGAAACCACTTTTGCACTTGTATTAGTGTGGAAAAACCACTTTTCGCACTTGTGTTAGTGTTGAAAAACCACTTTTCGCACTTGTGTTAGTGTTGAAAAACCACTTTTCGCACTTGTGTTAGTGTTGAAAAACCACTTTTCGCACTTGCGTTAGTGTTGAAAAACCACTTTTCGCACTTGTGTTAGTGAAGGAAACCACTTTTCTCACTTGTGTTAGTGTTGAAAACCCACTTTTCGCACTTGTGTTAATGTTGAAAATCCACTTTTCCCACTTGTGTTTGTGAAGGAAACCACTTTTCGCACTTGTGTTAGTGTTGAAAAACCACTTTTCGCACTTGTGTTGGTGCAGGAAACCACTTTTGCACTTGTATTAGTGTGGAAAAAACACTTTTTGCACTTGTGATAGTGTTGAAAAACCACTTTTCGCACTTGTGTTAGTGTTGAAAAACCACTTTTCACACTTGTGTTAGTGAAGGAAACCACTTTTCGCACTTGTGTTAGTGTTGAAAACCCACTTTTCGCACTTGTGTTAATGTTGAAAATCCACTTTTCCCACTTGTGTTAGTGAAGGAAACCACTTTTCGCACTTGTGTTAGTGTTGAAAAACCACTTTTCGCACTTGTGTTGGTGCAGGAAACCACTTTTGCACTTGTATTAGTGTGGAAAAACCACTTTTCGCACATGTGTTAGTGTTGAAAAACCACTTTTCGCACTTGTGTTAGTGTTGAAAAACCACTTTTCGCACTTGTGTTGGTGCAGCAAACCTCTTTTGCACTTGTATTAGTGTGGAAAAAACACTTTTTGCACTTGTGATAGTGTTGAAAAACCACTTTTTGCACTTGTGTTAGTGTTGAAAAACCACTTTTCGCACTTGTGTTGGTGCAGGAAACCACTTTTGCACTTGTATTAGTGTGGAAAAACCACTTTTCGCACTTGTGTTAGTGTTGAAAAACCACTTTTTGCACTTGTGTTAGTGTTGAAAAACCACTTTTCACACTTGTGTTAGTGTTGAAAAACCACTTTTCGCACTTGTGGTGCAGGAAACCACTTTTGCACTTGTATTAGTGTGGAAAAAACACTTTTTGCACTTGTGATAGTGTTGAAAAACCACTTTTCGCACTTGTGTTGGTGCAGGAAACCACTTTTGCACTTGTATTAGTGTGGAAAAACCACTTTTCGCACTTGTGTTAGTGTTGAAAAACCACTTTTCGCACTTGTGTTAGTGTTGAAAAACCACTTTTCGCACTTGTGTTCGTGAAGGAAACCACTTTTCGCACTTGTGTTAGTGTTGAAAACCCACTTTTCGCACTTGTGTTAATGTTGAAAATCCACTTTTCCCACTTGTGTTAGTGAAGGAAACCACTTTTCGCACTTGTGTTAGTGTTGAAAAACCACTTTTCGCACTTGTGTTGGTGCAGGAAACCACTTTTGCTCTTGTATTAGTGTGGAAAAAACACTTTTTGCACTTGTGATAGTGTTGAAAACCACTTTTCGCACTTGTGTTAGTGTTGAAAAACCACTTTTCGCACTTGTGTTGGTGCAGGAAACCACTTTTGCACTTGTATTAGTGTGGAAAAACCACTTTTCGCACTTGTGTTAGTGTTGAAAAACCACTTTTCGCACTTGTGTTAGTGTTGAAAAACCACTTTTCGCACTTGTGTTAGTGTTGAAAAACCACTTTTTGCACTTGTGTTGGTGCAGGAAACCACTTTTCGCACTTGTGTTAGTGTTGAAAAACCACTTTTCGCACTTGTGTTAGTGTTGAAAAACCACTTTTTGCACTTGTGTTGGTGCAGGAAACCACTTTTCGCACTTGTGTTAGTGTTGAAAAACCACTTTTCGCACTTGTGTTAGTGTTGAAAAACCACTTTTTGCACTTGTGTTGGTGCAGGAAACCACTTTTCGCACTTGTGTTAGTGTTGAAAAACCACTTTTCGCACTTGTGTTAGTGTTGAAAAACCACTTTTCGCACTTGTGTTAGTGTTGAAAAACCACTTTTTGCACTTGTGTTGGTGCAGGAAACCACTTTTCGCACTTGTGTTAGTGTTGAAAAACCACTTTTCGCACTTGTGTTAGTGTTGAAAAACCACTTTTTGCACTTGTGTTGGTGCAGGAAACCACTTTTCGCACTTGCGTTAGTGTTGAAAAACCACTTTTCGCACTTGTGTTAGTGTTGAAAAACCACTTTTCGCACTTGTGTTGGTGCAGGAAACCACTTTTGCACTTGTATTAGTGTGGAAAAAACACTTTTTGCACTTGTGATAGTGTGGAAAAACCACTTTTCGCACTTGTGTTAGTGTTGAAAAACCACTTTTCGCACTTGTGTTAGTGTTGAAAAACCACTTTTCGCACTTGTGTTGGTGCAGGAAACCACTTTTGCACTTGTATTAGTGTGGAAAAACCACTTTTTGCACTTGTGATAGTGTTCAAAAACCACTTTTCGCACTTGTGTTAGTGTTGAAAAACCACTTTTCGCACTTGTGTTAGTGTTGAAAAACCACTTTTTGCACTTGTGTTAGTGTTGAAAAACCACTTTTTGCACTTGTGTTGGTGCAGGAAACCACTTTTGCACTTGTATTAGTGTGGAAAAAAACACTTTTCGCACTTATGTTAGTGTTGAAAAACCACTTTTCGCACTTGTGTTAGTGTTGAAAAACCACTTTTCGCACTTGTGTTGGTGCAGGAAGCCACTTTTGCACTTGTATTAGTGTGGAAAAACCACTTTTCGCACTTGTGTTAGTGTTTAAAAACCACTTTTCGCACTTGTGTGAGTGTTGAAAAACCACTTTTCGCACTTGTGATAGTGTTGAAAAACCACTTTTCGCACTTGTGTTGGTGCAGGAAACCACTTTTGCACTTGTATTAGTGTGGAAAAACCACTTTTTGCACTTGTGTTGGTGCAGGAAACCACTTTTCGCACTTGTGTTAGTGTTGAAAAACCACTTTTCGCACTTGTGTTAGTGTTGAAAAACCACTTTTTGAACTTGTGTTGGTGCAGGAAACCACTTTTGCACTTGTATTAGTGTGGAAAAACCACTTTTTGCACTTGTGATAGTGTTGAAAAACCACTTTTCGCACTTGTGTTAGTGTTGAAAAACCACATTTTGCACTTGTGTTAGTGTTGAAAAACCACTTTTTGCACTTGTGTTGTTGCAGGAAACCACTTTTGCACTTGTATTAGTGTGGAAAAACCACTTTTCGCACTTGTGTTAGTGTTGAAAAACCACTTTTCACACTTGTGTTAGTGTTGAAAAACCACTTTTCGCACTTGTGTTAGTGTTGAAAAACCACTTTTCGCACTTGTGTTAGTGTTGAAAAACCACTTTTCGCACTTGTGTTGGTGCAGGAAACCACTTTTGCACTTGTATTAGTGTGCAAAAACCACTTTTGGCACTTGTGTTAGTGTTGAAAAAACACTTTTCGCACTTGTGTGAGTGTTGAAAAACCACTTTTCGCACTTGTGTTAGTGTTGAAAAACCACATTTCGCACTTGTGTTGGTGCAGGAAACCACTTTTGCTCTTGTATTAGTGTGGAAAAAACACTTTTTGTACTTGTGTTAGTGTTGAAAAACCACTGTTCGCACTTGTGTTAGTGTTGAAAAACCACTTTTCGCACTTGTGTTGGTGCAGGAAACCACTTTTGCACTTGTATTAGTGTGGAAAAAACACTTTTTGCACTTGTGATAGTGTGGAAAAACCACTTTTCGCACTTGTGTTAGTGTTGAAAAACCACTTTTCGCACTTGTGTTGGTGCAGGAAACCACTTTTGCACTTGTATTAGTGTGGAAAAAACACTTTTTGCACTTGTGATAGTGTTGAAAAACCACTTTTCGCACTTGTGTTAGTGTTGAAAAACCACTTTTCGCACTTGTGTTGGTGCAGGAAACCACTTTTGCACTTGTATTAGTGTTGAAAAAACACTTTTCGCACTTGTGTTAGTGTTGAAAAACCACTTTTCGCACTTGTGTTGGTGCAGGAAACCACTTTTGCACTTGTATTAGTGTGGAAAAACCACTTTTCGCACTTGTGTTAGTGTTGAAAAACCACTTTTCGCACTTGTGTGAGTGTTGAAAAACCACTTTTCGCACTTGTGATAGTGTTGAAAAACCACTTTTCGCACTTGTGTTAGTGTTGAAAAACCACTTTTCGCACCAGTGTTGGTGCAGGAAACCACTTTTGCACTTGTATTAGTGTGGAAAAACCACTTTTTGCACTTGTGATAGTGTTGAAAAACCACTTTTCGCACTTGTGTTAGTGTTGAAAAACCACTTTTCGCACTTGTGTTAGTGTTGAAAAACCACTTTTCGCACTTGTGTTGGTGCAGGAAACCACTTTTGCACTTGTATTAGTGTGGAAAAAACACTTTTTGCACTTGTGATAGTGTTGAAAAACAACTTTTCGCACTTGTGTTGGTGCAGGAAACCACTTTTGCACTTGTATTAGTGTGGAAAAAACACTTTTCGCACTTGTGTTAGTGTTGAAAAACCACTTTTCGCACTTGTGTTGGTGCAGGAAACCACTTTTGCACTTGTATTAGTGTTGAAAAACCACTTTTCGCACTTGTGTTGGTGCAGGAAACCACTTTTGCTCTTGTATTAGTGTGGAAAAAACACTTTTTGCACTTGTGATAGTGTTGAAAACCACTTTTCGCACTTGTGTTAGTGTTGAAAAACCACTTTTCGCACTTGTGTTGGTGCAGGAAACCACTTTTGCACTTGTATTAGTGTGGAAAAACCACTTTTCGCACTTGTGTTAGTGTTGAAAAACCACTTTTCGCACTTGTGTTAGTGTTGAAAAACCACTTTTCGCACTTGTGTTAGTGTTGAAAAACCACTTTTTGCACTTGTGTTGGTGCAGGAAACCACTTTTCGCACTTGTGTTAGTGTTGAAAAACCACTTTTCGCACTTGTGTTAGTGTTGAAAAACCACTTTTTGCACTTGTGTTGGTGCAGGAAACCACTTTTCGCACTTGTGTTAGTGTTGAAAAACCACTTTTCGCACTTGTGTTAGTGTTGAAAAACCACTTTTTGCACTTGTGTTGGTGCAGGAAACCACTTTTCGCACTTGTGTTAGTGTTGAAAAACCACTTTTCGCACTTGTGTTAGTGTTGAAAAACCACTTTTCGCACTTGTGTTAGTGTTGAAAAACCACTTTTTGCACTTGTGTTGGTGCAGGAAACCACTTTTCGCACTTGTGTTAGTGTTGAAAAACCACTTTTCGCACTTGTGTTAGTGTTGAAAAACCACTTTTTGCACTTGTGTTGGTGCAGGAAACCACTTTTCGCACTTGCGTTAGTGTTGAAAAACCACTTTTCGCACTTGTGTTAGTGTTGAAAAACCACTTTTCGCACTTGTGTTGGTGCAGGAAACCACTTTTGCACTTGTATTAGTGTGGAAAAAACACTTTTTGCACTTGTGATAGTGTGGAAAAACCACTTTTCGCACTTGTGTTAGTGTTGAAAAACCACTTTTCGCACTTGTGTTAGTGTTGAAAAACCACTTTTCGCACTTGTGTTGGTGCAGGAAACCACTTTTGCACTTGTATTAGTGTGGAAAAACCACTTTTTGCACTTGTGATAGTGTTCAAAAACCACTTTTCGCACTTGTGTTAGTGTTGAAAAACCACTTTTCGCACTTGTGTTAGTGTTGAAAAACCACTTTTTGCACTTGTGTTAGTGTTGAAAAACCACTTTTTGCACTTGTGTTGGTGCAGGAAACCACTTTTGCACTTGTATTAGTGTGGAAAAAAACACTTTTCGCACTTATGTTAGTGTTGAAAAACCACTTTTCGCACTTGTGTTAGTGTTGAAAAACCACTTTTCGCACTTGTGTTGGTGCAGGAAGCCACTTTTGCACTTGTATTAGTGTGGAAAAACCACTTTTCGCACTTGTGTTAGTGTTTAAAAACCACTTTTCGCACTTGTGTGAGTGTTGAAAAACCACTTTTCGCACTTGTGATAGTGTTGAAAAACCACTTTTCGCACTTGTGTTGGTGCAGGAAACCACTTTTGCACTTGTATTAGTGTGGAAAAACCACTTTTTGCACTTGTGTTGGTGCAGGAAACCACTTTTCGCACTTGTGTTAGTGTTGAAAAACCACTTTTCGCACTTGTGTTAGTGTTGAAAAACCACTTTTTGAACTTGTGTTGGTGCAGGAAACCACTTTTGCACTTGTATTAGTGTGGAAAAACCACTTTTTGCACTTGTGATAGTGTTGAAAAACCACTTTTCGCACTTGTGTTAGTGTTGAAAAACCACATTTTGCACTTGTGTTAGTGTTGAAAAACCACTTTTTGCACTTGTGTTGTTGCAGGAAACCACTTTTGCACTTGTATTAGTGTGGAAAAACCACTTTTCGCACTTGTGTTAGTGTTGAAAAACCACTTTTCACACTTGTGTTAGTGTTGAAAAACCACTTTTCGCACTTGTGTTAGTGTTGAAAAACCACTTTTCGCACTTGTGTTAGTGTTGAAAAACCACTTTTCGCACTTGTGTTGGTGCAGGAAACCACTTTTGCACTTGTATTAGTGTGCAAAAACCACTTTTGGCACTTGTGTTAGTGTTGAAAAAACACTTTTCGCACTTGTGTGAGTGTTGAAAAACCACTTTTCGCACTTGTGTTAGTGTTGAAAAACCACATTTCGCACTTGTGTTGGTGCAGGAAACCACTTTTGCTCTTGTATTAGTGTGGAAAAAACACTTTTTGTACTTGTGTTAGTGTTGAAAAACCACTGTTCGCACTTGTGTTAGTGTTGAAAAACCACTTTTCGCACTTGTGTTGGTGCAGGAAACCACTTTTGCACTTGTATTAGTGTGGAAAAAACACTTTTTGCACTTGTGATAGTGTGGAAAAACCACTTTTCGCACTTGTGTTAGTGTTGAAAAACCACTTTTCGCACTTGTGTTGGTGCAGGAAACCACTTTTGCACTTGTATTAGTGTGGAAAAAACACTTTTTGCACTTGTGATAGTGTTGAAAAACCACTTTTCGCACTTGTGTTAGTGTTGAAAAACCACTTTTCGCACTTGTGTTGGTGCAGGAAACCACTTTTGCACTTGTATTAGTGTTGAAAAAACACTTTTCGCACTTGTGTTAGTGTTGAAAAACCACTTTTCGCACTTGTGTTGGTGCAGGAAACCACTTTTGCACTTGTATTAGTGTGGAAAAACCACTTTTCGCACTTGTGTTAGTGTTGAAAAACCACTTTTCGCACTTGTGTGAGTGTTGAAAAACCACTTTTCGCACTTGTGATAGTGTTGAAAAACCACTTTTCGCACTTGTGTTAGTGTTGAAAAACCACTTTTCGCACCAGTGTTGGTGCAGGAAACCACTTTTGCACTTGTATTAGTGTGGAAAAACCACTTTTTGCACTTGTGATAGTGTTGAAAAACCACTTTTCGCACTTGTGTTAGTGTTGAAAAACCACTTTTCGCACTTGTGTTAGTGTTGAAAAACCACTTTTCGCACTTGTGTTGGTGCAGGAAACCACTTTTGCACTTGTATTAGTGTGGAAAAAACACTTTTTGCACTTGTGATAGTGTTGAAAAACAACTTTTCGCACTTGTGTTGGTGCAGGAAACCACTTTTGCACTTGTATTAGTGTGGAAAAAACACTTTTCGCACTTGTGTTAGTGTTGAAAAACCACTTTTCGCACTTGTGTTGGTGCAGGAAACCACTTTTGCACTTGTATTAGTGTGGAAAAACCACTTTTCGCACTTGTGTTAGTGTTGAAAAACCACTTTTCGCACTTGTGTGAGTGTTGAAAAACCACTTTTCGCACTTGTGATAGTGTTGAAAAACCACTTTTCGCACTTGTGTTGGTGCAGGAAACCACTTTTGCACTTGTATTAGTGTGGAAAAACCACTTTTTGCACTTGTGATAGTGTTGAAAAACCACTTTTCGCACTTGTGTTAGTGTTGAAAAACCACATTTTGCACTTGTGTTAGTGTTGAAAAACCACTTTTTGCACTTGTGTTGGTGCAGGAAACCACTTTTGCACTTGTATTAGTGTGGAAAAACCACTTTTCGCACTTGTGTTAGTGTTGAAAAACCACTTTTCACACTTGTGTTAGTGTTGAAAAACCACTTTTCGCACTTGTGTTGGTGCAGGAAACCACTTTTGAACTTGTATTAGTGTTGAAAAAACACTTTTCGCACTTGTGTTAGTGTTGAAAAACCACTTTTCGCACTTGTGTTAGTGTTGAAAAACCACTTTTCGCACTTGTGTTGGTGCAGGAAACCACTTTTGCACTTGTATTAGTGTGGAAAAAACACTTTTTGAACTTGTGATAGTGTTGAAAAACCACTTTTCGCACTTGTGTTAGTGTTGAAAAACCACTTTTCGCACTTGTGTTAGTGTTGAAAAACCACTTTTCGCACTTGTGTTAGTGTTGAAAAACCACTTTTCGCACTTGTGTTGGTGCAGGAAACCACTTTTGCACTTGTATTAGTGTGCAAAAACCACTTTTCGCACTTGTGTTAGTGTTGAAAAACCACTTTTCGCACTTGTGTTAGTGTTGAAAAACCACTTTTCGCACTTGTGTTAGTGTTGAAAAACCACTTTTCGCACTTGTGTTAGTGTTGAAAAACCACTTTTCGCACTTGCGTTAGTGTTGAAAAACCACTTTTCGCACTTGTGTTAGTGAAGGAAACCACTTTTCTCACTTGTGTTAGTGTTGAAAACCCACTTTTCGCACTTGTGTTAATGTTGAAAATCCACTTTTCCCACTTGTGTTTGTGAAGGAAACCACTTTTCGCACTTGTGTTAGTGTTGAAAAACCACTTTTCGCACTTGTGTTGGTGCAGGAAACCACTTTTGCACTTGTATTAGTGTGGAAAAAACACTTTTTGCACTTGTGATAGTGTTGAAAAACCACTTTTCGCACTTGTGTTAGTGTTGAAAAACCACTTTTCACACTTGTGTTAGTGAAGGAAACCACTTTTCGCACTTGTGTTAGTGTTGAAAACCCACTTTTCGCACTTGTGTTAATGTTGAAAATCCACTTTTCCCACTTGTGTTAGTGAAGGAAACCACTTTTCGCACTTGTGTTAGTGTTGAAAAACCACTTTTCGCACTTGTGTTGGTGCAGCAAACCTCTTTTGCACTTGTATTAGTGTGGAAAAAACACTTTTTGCACTTGTGATAGTGTTGAAAAACCACTTTTTGCACTTGTGTTAGTGTTGAAAAACCACTTTTCGCACTTGTGTTGGTGCAGGAAACCACTTTTGCACTTGTATTAGTGTGGAAAAACCACTTTTCGCACTTGTGTTAGTGTTGAAAAACCACTTTTTGCACTTGTGTTAGTGTTGAAAAACCACTTTTCACACTTGTGTTAGTGTTGAAAAACCACTTTTCGCACTTGTGTGGTGCAGGAAACCACTTTTGCACTTGTATTAGTGTGGAAAAAACACTTTTTGCACTTGTGATAGTGTTGAAAAACCACTTTTCGCACTTGTGTTGGTGCAGGAAACCACTTTTGCACTTGTATTAGTGTGGAAAAACCACTTTTCGCACTTGTGTTAGTGTTGAAAAACCACTTTTCGCACTTGTGTTAGTGTTGAAAAACCACTTTTCGCACTTGTGTTCGTGAAGGAAACCACTTTTCGCACTTGTGTTAGTGTTGAAAACCCACTTTTCGCACTTGTGTTAATGTTGAAAATCCACTTTTCCCACTTGTGTTAGTGAAGGAAACCACTTTTCGCACTTGTGTTAGTGTTGAAAAACCACTTTTCGCACTTGTGTTGGTGCAGGAAACCACTTTTGCTCTTGTATTAGTGTGGAAAAAACACTTTTTGCACTTGTGATAGTGTTGAAAACCACTTTTCGCACTTGTGTTAGTGTTGAAAAACCACTTTTCGCACTTGTGTTGGTGCAGGAAACCACTTTTGCACTTGTATTAGTGTGGAAAAACCACTTTTCGCACTTGTGTTAGTGTTGAAAAACCACTTTTCGCACTTGTGTTAGTGTTGAAAAACCACTTTTCGCACTTGTGTTAGTGTTGAAAAACCACTTTTTGCACTTGTGTTGGTGCAGGAAACCACTTTTCGCACTTGTGTTAGTGTTGAAAAACCACTTTTCGCACTTGTGTTAGTGTTGAAAAACCACTTTTTGCACTTGTGTTGGTGCAGGAAACCACTTTTCGCACTTGTGTTAGTGTTGAAAAACCACTTTTCGCACTTGTGTTAGTGTTGAAAAACCACTTTTTGCACTTGTGTTGGTGCAGGAAACCACTTTTCGCACTTGTGTTAGTGTTGAAAAACCACTTTTCGCACTTGTGTTAGTGTTGAAAAACCACTTTTCGCACTTGTGTTAGTGTTGAAAAACCACTTTTTGCACTTGTGTTGGTGCAGGAAACCACTTTTCGCACTTGTGTTAGTGTTGAAAAACCACTTTTCGCACTTGTGTTAGTGTTGAAAAACCACTTTTTGCACTTGTGTTGGTGCAGGAAACCACTTTTCGCACTTGCGTTAGTGTTGAAAAACCACTTTTCGCACTTGTGTTAGTGTTGAAAAACCACTTTTCGCACTTGTGTTGGTGCAGGAAACCACTTTTGCACTTGTATTAGTGTGGAAAAAACACTTTTTGCACTTGTGATAGTGTGGAAAAACCACTTTTCGCACTTGTGTTAGTGTTGAAAAACCACTTTTCGCACTTGTGTTAGTGTTGAAAAACCACTTTTCGCACTTGTGTTGGTGCAGGAAACCACTTTTGCACTTGTATTAGTGTGGAAAAACCACTTTTTGCACTTGTGATAGTGTTCAAAAACCACTTTTCGCACTTGTGTTAGTGTTGAAAAACCACTTTTCGCACTTGTGTTAGTGTTGAAAAACCACTTTTTGCACTTGTGTTAGTGTTGAAAAACCACTTTTTGCACTTGTGTTGGTGCAGGAAACCACTTTTGCACTTGTATTAGTGTGGAAAAAAACACTTTTCGCACTTATGTTAGTGTTGAAAAACCACTTTTCGCACTTGTGTTAGTGTTGAAAAACCACTTTTCGCACTTGTGTTGGTGCAGGAAGCCACTTTTGCACTTGTATTAGTGTGGAAAAACCACTTTTCGCACTTGTGTTAGTGTTTAAAAACCACTTTTCGCACTTGTGTGAGTGTTGAAAAACCACTTTTCGCACTTGTGATAGTGTTGAAAAACCACTTTTCGCACTTGTGTTGGTGCAGGAAACCACTTTTGCACTTGTATTAGTGTGGAAAAACCACTTTTTGCACTTGTGTTGGTGCAGGAAACCACTTTTCGCACTTGTGTTAGTGTTGAAAAACCACTTTTCGCACTTGTGTTAGTGTTGAAAAACCACTTTTTGCACTTGTGTTGGTGCAGGAAACCACTTTTGCACTTGTATTAGTGTGGAAAAACCACTTTTTGCACTTGTGATAGTGTTGAAAAACCACTTTTCGCACTTGTGTTAGTGTTGAAAAACCACATTTTGCACTTGTGTTAGTGTTGAAAAACCACTTTTTGCACTTGTGTTGTTGCAGGAAACCACTTTTGCACTTGTATTAGTGTGGAAAAACCACTTTTCGCACTTGTGTTAGTGTTGAAAAACCACTTTTCACACTTGTGTTAGTGTTGAAAAACCACTTTTCGCACTTGTGTTAGTGTTGAAAAACCACTTTTCGCACTTGTGTTAGTGTTGAAAAACCACTTTTCGCACTTGTGTTGGTGCAGGAAACCACTTTTGCACTTGTATTAGTGTGCAAAAACCACTTTTGGCACTTGTGTTAGTGTTGAAAAAACACTTTTCGCACTTGTGTGAGTGTTGAAAAACCACTTTTCGCACTTGTGTTAGTGTTGAAAAACCACATTTCGCACTTGTGTTGGTGCAGGAAACCACTTTTGCTCTTGTATTAGTGTGGAAAAAACACTTTTTGTACTTGTGTTAGTGTTGAAAAACCACTGTTCGCACTTGTGTTAGTGTTGAAAAACCACTTTTCGCACTTGTGTTGGTGCAGGAAACCACTTTTGCACTTGTATTAGTGTGGAAAAAACACTTTTTGCACTTGTGATAGTGTGGAAAAACCACTTTTCGCACTTGTGTTAGTGTTGAAAAACCACTTTTCGCACTTGTGTTGGTGCAGGAAACCACTTTTGCACTTGTATTAGTGTGGAAAAAACACTTTTTGCACTTGTGATAGTGTTGAAAAACCACTTTTCGCACTTGTGTTAGTGTTGAAAAACCACTTTTCGCACTTGTGTTGGTGCAGGAAACCACTTTTGCACTTGTATTAGTGTTGAAAAAACACTTTTCGCACTTGTGTTAGTGTTGAAAAACCACTTTTCGCACTTGTGTTAGTGTTGAAAAACCACTTTTCGCACTTGTGTTGGTGCAGGAAACCACTTTTGCACTTGTATTAGTGTGGAAAAACCACTTTTCGCACTTGTGTTAGTGTTGAAAAACCACTTTTCGCACTTGTGTGAGTGTTGAAAAACCACTTTTCGCACTTGTGATAGTGTTGAAAAACCACTTTTCGCACTTGTGTTAGTGTTGAAAAACCACTTTTCGCACCAGTGTTGGTGCAGGAAACCACTTTTGCACTTGTATTAGTGTGGAAAAACCACTTTTTGCACTTGTGATAGTGTTGAAAAACCACTTTTCGCACTTGTGTTAGTGTTGAAAAACCACTTTTCGCACTTGTGTTAGTGTTGAAAAACCACTTTTCGCACTTGTGTTGGTGCAGGAAACCACTTTTGCACTTGTATTAGTGTGGAAAAAACACTTTTTGCACTTGTGATAGTGTTGAAAAAAAATTTTCGCACTTGTGTTGGTGCAGGAAACCACTTTTGCACTTGTATTAGTGTGGAAAAAACACTTTTCGCACTTGTGTTAGTGTTGAAAAACCACTTTTCGCACTTGTGTTGGTGCAGGAAACCACTTTTGCACTTGTATTAGTGTGGAAAAACCACTTTTCGCACTTGTGTTAGTGTTGAAAAACCACTTTTTGCACTTGTGTTGGTGCAGGAAACCACTTTTGCACTTGTATTAGTGTGGAAAAACCACTTTTCGCACTTGTGTTAGTGTTGAAAAACCACTTTTCACACTTGTGTTAGTGTTGAAAAACCACTTTTCGCACTTGTGTTGGTGCAGGAAACCACTTTTGAACTTGTATTAGTGTTGAAAAAACACTTTTCGCACTTGTGTTAGTGTTGAAAAACCACTTTTCGCACTTGTGTTAGTGTTGAAAAACCACTTTTCGCACTTGTGTTGGTGCAGGAAACCACTTTTGCACTTGTATTAGTGTGGAAAAACACTTTTTGAACTTGTGATAGTGTTGAAAAACCACTTTTCGCACTTGTGTTAGTGTTGAAAAACCACTTTTCGCACTTGTGTTAGTGTTGAAAAACCACTTTTCGCACTTGTGTTAGTGTTGAAAAACCACTTTTCGCACTTGTGTTGGTGCAGGAAACCACTTTTGCACTTGTATTAGTGTGCAAAAACCACTTTTCGCACTTGTGTTAGTGTTGAAAAAACACTTTTTGCACTTGTGTGAGTGTTGAAAAACCACTTTTCGCACTTGTGTTAGTGTTGAAAAACCACATTTCGCACTTGTGTTGGTGCAGGAAACCACTTTTGCTCTTGTATTAGTGTGGAAAAAACACTTTTTGTACTTGTGTTAGTGTTGAAAAACCACTGTTCGCACTTGTGTTCGTGTTGAAAAACCACTTTTGCACTTGTGTTGGTGCAGGAAACCACTTTTGCACTTGTATTAGTGTGGAAAAAACACTTTTTGCACTTGTGATAGTGTGGAAAAACCACTTTTCGCACTTGTGTTAGTGTGGAAAAACCACTTTTCGCACTTGTGTTAGTGTTGAAAAACCACTTTTCGCACTTATGATAGTGTTGAAAAACCATTTTTCGCACTTGTGTTAGTGTTGAAAAAACACTTTTCGCACTTGTGTTGGTGCAGGAAACCACTTTTGCACTTGTATTAGTGTGGAAAAACCACTTTTTGCACTTGTGATAGTGTTGAAAAACCACTTTTCGTACTTGTGTTAGTGTTGAAAAACCACTTTTCGCACTTGTGTTAGTGTTGAAAAACCACTTTTTGCACTTGTGTTGGTGCAGGAAACCACTTTTGCACTTGTATTAGTGTTGAAAAAACACTTTTCGCACTTGCGTTAGTGTTGAAAAACCACTTTTCGCACTTGTGTTAGTGTTGAAAAACCACTTTTCGCACTTGTGTTGGTGCAGGCAACCACTTTTGCACTTGTATTAGTGTGGAAAAACCACTTTTCGCACTTGTGTTAGTGTTGAAAAACCACTTTTCGCACTTGTGTTAGTGTTGAAAAACCACTTTTCGCACTTGTGTTAGTGAAGGAAACCACTTTTCGCACTTGTGTTAGTGTTGAAAAACCACTTTTCGCACTTGTGTTGGTGCAGGAAACCACTTTTGCACTTGTATTAGTGTGGAAAAAACACTTTTTGCACTTGTGATAGTGTTGAAAAACCACTTTTCGCACTTGTGTTAGTGTTGAAAAACCACTTTTTGCACTTGTGTTGGTGCAGGAAACCACTTTTGCACTTGTATTAGTGTGGAAAAACCACTTTTTGCACTTGTGATAGTGTTGAAAAACCACTTTTCGCACTTGTGTTAGTGTTGAAAAACCACTTTTCGCACTTGTGTTAGTGTTGAAAAAACACTTTTTGCACTTGTGTTGGTGCAGGAAACCACTTTTGCACTTGTATTAGTGTGGAAAAACCACTTTTCGCACTTGTGTTAGTGTTGAAAAACCACTTTTCGCACTTGTGTTAGTGTTGAAAAACCACTTTTCGCACTTGTGTTGGTGCAGGAAACCACTTTTGAACTTGTATTAGTGTTGAAAAAACACTTTTCGCACTTGTGTTAGTGTTGAAAAACCACTTTTCGCACTTGTGTTAGTGTTGAAAAACCACTTTTCGCACTCGTGTTGGTGCAGGAAAGCACTTTTGCACTTGTATTAGTGTGGAAAAAGCACTTTTTGAACTTGTGATAGTGTTGAAAAACCACTTTTCGCACTTGTGTTAGTGTTGAAAAACCACTTTTCACACTTGTGTTGGTGCAGGAAACCACTTTTGCACTTGTATTAGTGTGCAAAAACCACTTTTCGCACTTGTGTTAGTGTTGAAAAACCACTTTTCGCACTTGTGTTAGTGTTGAAAAACCACTTTTCGCACTTGTGTTAGTGTTGAAAAACCACTTTTCGCACTTGTGTTAGTGTTGAAAAACCACTTTTCGCACTTGCGTTAGTGTTGAAAAACCACTTTTCGCACTTGTGTTAGTGAAGGAAACCACTTTTCTCACTTGTGTTAGTGTTGAAAACCCACTTTTCGCACTTGTGTTAATGTTGAAAATCCACTTTTCCCACTTGTGTTTGTGAAGGAAACCACTTTTCGCACTTGTGTTAGTGTTGAAAAACCACTTTTCGCACTTGTGTTGGTGCAGGAAACCACTTTTGCACTTGTATTAGTGTGGAAAAAACACTTTTTGCACTTGTGATAGTGTTGAAAAACCACTTTTCGCACTTGTGTTAGTGTTGAAAAACCACTTTTCACACTTGTGTTAGTGAAGGAAACCACTTTTCGCACTTGTGTTAGTGTTGAAAACCCACTTTTCGCACTTGTGTTAATGTTGAAAATCCACTTTTCCCACTTGTGTTAGTGAAGGAAACCACTTTTCGCACTTGTGTTAGTGTTGAAAAACCACTTTTCGCACTTGTGTTGGTGCAGGAAACCACTTTTGCACTTGTATTAGTGTGGAAAAACCACTTTTCGCACATGTGTTAGTGTTGAAAAACCACTTTTCGCACTTGTGTTAGTGTTGAAAAACCACTTTTCGCACTTGTGTTGGTGCAGCAAACCTCTTTTGCACTTGTATTAGTGTGGAAAAAACACTTTTTGCACTTGTGATAGTGTTGAAAAACCACTTTTTGCACTTGTGTTAGTGTTGAAAAACCACTTTTCGCACTTGTGTTGGTGCAGGAAACCACTTTTGCACTTGTATTAGTGTGGAAAAACCACTTTTCGCACTTGTGTTAGTGTTGAAAAACCACTTTTTGCACTTGTGTTAGTGTTGAAAAACCACTTTTCACACTTGTGTTAGTGTTGAAAAACCACTTTTCGCACTTGTGTGGTGCAGGAAACCACTTTTGCACTTGTATTAGTGTGGAAAAAACACTTTTTGCACTTGTGATAGTGTTGAAAAACCACTTTTCGCACTTGTGTTGGTGCAGGAAACCACTTTTGCACTTGTATTAGTGTGGAAAAACCACTTTTCGCACTTGTGTTAGTGTTGAAAAACCACTTTTCGCACTTGTGTTAGTGTTGAAAAACCACTTTTCGCACTTGTGTTCGTGAAGGAAACCACTTTTCGCACTTGTGTTAGTGTTGAAAACCCACTTTTCGCACTTGTGTTAATGTTGAAAATCCACTTTTCCCACTTGTGTTAGTGAAGGAAACCACTTTTCGCACTTGTGTTAGTGTTGAAAAACCACTTTTCGCACTTGTGTTGGTGCAGGAAACCACTTTTGCTCTTGTATTAGTGTGGAAAAAACACTTTTTGCACTTGTGATAGTGTTGAAAACCACTTTTCGCACTTGTGTTAGTGTTGAAAAACCACTTTTCGCACTTGTGTTGGTGCAGGAAACCACTTTTGCACTTGTATTAGTGTGGAAAAACCACTTTTCGCACTTGTGTTAGTGTTGAAAAACCACTTTTCGCACTTGTGTTAGTGTTGAAAAACCACTTTTCGCACTTGTGTTAGTGTTGAAAAACCACTTTTTGCACTTGTGTTGGTGCAGGAAACCACTTTTCGCACTTGTGTTAGTGTTGAAAAACCACTTTTCGCACTTGTGTTAGTGTTGAAAAACCACTTTTTGCACTTGTGTTGGTGCAGGAAACCACTTTTCGCACTTGTGTTAGTGTTGAAAAACCACTTTTCGCACTTGTGTTAGTGTTGAAAAACCACTTTTTGCACTTGTGTTGGTGCAGGAAACCACTTTTCGCACTTGTGTTAGTGTTGAAAAACCACTTTTCGCACTTGTGTTAGTGTTGAAAAACCACTTTTCGCACTTGTGTTAGTGTTGAAAAACCACTTTTTGCACTTGTGTTGGTGCAGGAAACCACTTTTCGCACTTGTGTTAGTGTTGAAAAACCACTTTTCGCACTTGTGTTAGTGTTGAAAAACCACTTTTTGCACTTGTGTTGGTGCAGGAAACCACTTTTCGCACTTGCGTTAGTGTTGAAAAACCACTTTTCGCACTTGTGTTAGTGTTGAAAAACCACTTTTCGCACTTGTGTTGGTGCAGGAAACCACTTTTGCACTTGTATTAGTGTGGAAAAAACACTTTTTGCACTTGTGATAGTGTGGAAAAACCACTTTTCGCACTTGTGTTAGTGTTGAAAAACCACTTTTCGCACTTGTGTTAGTGTTGAAAAACCACTTTTCGCACTTGTGTTGGTGCAGGAAACCACTTTTGCACTTGTATTAGTGTGGAAAAACCACTTTTTGCACTTGTGATAGTGTTCAAAAACCACTTTTCGCACTTGTGTTAGTGTTGAAAAACCACTTTTCGCACTTGTGTTAGTGTTGAAAAACCACTTTTTGCACTTGTGTTAGTGTTGAAAAACCACTTTTTGCACTTGTGTTGGTGCAGGAAACCACTTTTGCACTTGTATTAGTGTGGAAAAAAACACTTTTCGCACTTATGTTAGTGTTGAAAAACCACTTTTCGCACTTGTGTTAGTGTTGAAAAACCACTTTTCGCACTTGTGTTGGTGCAGGAAGCCACTTTTGCACTTGTATTAGTGTGGAAAAACCACTTTTCGCACTTGTGTTAGTGTTTAAAAACCACTTTTCGCACTTGTGTGAGTGTTGAAAAACCACTTTTCGCACTTGTGATAGTGTTGAAAAACCACTTTTCGCACTTGTGTTGGTGCAGGAAACCACTTTTGCACTTGTATTAGTGTGGAAAAACCACTTTTTGCACTTGTGTTGGTGCAGGAAACCACTTTTCGCACTTGTGTTAGTGTTGAAAAACCACTTTTCGCACTTGTGTTAGTGTTGAAAAACCACTTTTTGCACTTGTGTTGGTGCAGGAAACCACTTTTGCACTTGTATTAGTGTGGAAAAACCACTTTTTGCACTTGTGATAGTGTTGAAAAACCACTTTTCGCACTTGTGTTAGTGTTGAAAAACCACATTTTGCACTTGTGTTAGTGTTGAAAAACCACTTTTTGCACTTGTGTTGTTGCAGGAAACCACTTTTGCACTTGTATTAGTGTGGAAAAACCACTTTTCGCACTTGTGTTAGTGTTGAAAAACCACTTTTCACACTTGTGTTAGTGTTGAAAAACCACTTTTCGCACTTGTGTTAGTGTTGAAAAACCACTTTTCGCACTTGTGTTAGTGTTGAAAAACCACTTTTCGCACTTGTGTTGGTGCAGGAAACCACTTTTGCACTTGTATTAGTGTGCAAAAACCACTTTTGGCACTTGTGTTAGTGTTGAAAAAACACTTTTCGCACTTGTGTGAGTGTTGAAAAACCACTTTTCGCACTTGTGTTAGTGTTGAAAAACCACATTTCGCACTTGTGTTGGTGCAGGAAACCACTTTTGCTCTTGTATTAGTGTGGAAAAAACACTTTTTGTACTTGTGTTAGTGTTGAAAAACCACTGTTCGCACTTGTGTTAGTGTTGAAAAACCACTTTTCGCACTTGTGTTGGTGCAGGAAACCACTTTTGCACTTGTATTAGTGTGGAAAAAACACTTTTTGCACTTGTGATAGTGTGGAAAAACCACTTTTCGCACTTGTGTTAGTGTTGAAAAACCACTTTTCGCACTTGTGTTGGTGCAGGAAACCACTTTTGCACTTGTATTAGTGTGGAAAAAACACTTTTTGCACTTGTGATAGTGTTGAAAAACCACTTTTCGCACTTGTGTTAGTGTTGAAAAACCACTTTTCGCACTTGTGTTGGTGCAGGAAACCACTTTTGCACTTGTATTAGTGTTGAAAAAACACTTTTCGCACTTGTGTTAGTGTTGAAAAACCACTTTTCGCACTTGTGTTAGTGTTGAAAAACCACTTTTCGCACTTGTGTTGGTGCAGGAAACCACTTTTGCACTTGTATTAGTGTGGAAAAACCACTTTTCGCACTTGTGTTAGTGTTGAAAAACCACTTTTCGCACTTGTGTGAGTGTTGAAAAACCACTTTTCGCACTTGTGATAGTGTTGAAAAACCACTTTTCGCACTTGTGTTAGTGTTGAAAAACCACTTTTCGCACCAGTGTTGGTGCAGGAAACCACTTTTGCACTTGTATTAGTGTGGAAAAACCACTTTTTGCACTTGTGATAGTGTTGAAAAACCACTTTTCGCACTTGTGTTAGTGTTGAAAAACCACTTTTCGCACTTGTGTTAGTGTTGAAAAACCACTTTTCGCACTTGTGTTGGTGCAGGAAACCACTTTTGCACTTGTATTAGTGTGGAAAAAACACTTTTTGCACTTGTGATAGTGTTGAAAAACAACTTTTCGCACTTGTGTTGGTGCAGGAAACCACTTTTGCACTTGTATTAGTGTGGAAAAAACACTTTTCGCACTTGTGTTAGTGTTGAAAAACCACTTTTCGCACTTGTGTTGGTGCAGGAAACCACTTTTGCACTTGTATTAGTGTGGAAAAACCACTTTTCGCACTTGTGTTAGTGTTGAAAAACCACTTTTTGCACTTGTGTTGGTGCAGGAAACCACTTTTGCACTTGTATTAGTGTGGAAAAACCACTTTTCGCACTTGTGTTAGTGTTGAAAAACCACTTTTCACACTTGTGTTAGTGTTGAAAAACCACTTTTCGCACTTGTGTTGGTGCAGGAAACCACTTTTGAACTTGTATTAGTGTTGAAAAAACACTTTTCGCACTTGTGTTAGTGTTGAAAAACCACTTTTCGCACTTGTGTTAGTGTTGAAAAACCACTTTTCGCACTTGTGTTGGTGCAGGAAACCACTTTTGCACTTGTATTAGTGTGGAAAAAACACTTTTTGAACTTGTGATAGTGTTGAAAAACCACTTTTCGCACTTGTGTTAGTGTTGAAAAACCACTTTTCGCACTTGTGTTAGTGTTGAAAAACCACTTTTCGCACTTGTGTTAGTGTTGAAAAACCACTTTTCGCACTTGTGTTGGTGCAGGAAACCACTTTTGCACTTGTATTAGTGTGCAAAAACCACTTTTCGCACTTGTGTTAGTGTTGAAAAAACACTTTTTGCACTTGTGTGAGTGTTGAAAAACCACTTTTCGCACTTGTGTTAGTGTTGAAAAACCACATTTCGCACTTGTGTTGGTGCAGGAAACCACTTTTGCTCTTGTATTAGTGTGGAAAAAACACTTTTTGTACTTGTGTTAGTGTTGAAAAACCACTGTTCGCACTTGTGTTCGTGTTGAAAAACCACTTTTGCACTTGTGTTGGTGCAGGAAACCACTTTTGCACTTGTATTAGTGTGGAAAAAACACTTTTTGCACTTGTGATAGTGTGGAAAAACCACTTTTCGCACTTGTGTTAGTGTGGAAAAACCACTTTTCGCACTTGTGTTAGTGTTGAAAAACCACTTTTCGCACTTGTGATAGTGTTGAAAAACCATTTTTCGCACTTGTGTTAGTGTTGAAAAAACACTTTTCGCACTTGTGTTGGTGCAGGAAACCACTTTTGCACTTGTATTAGTGTGGAAAAACCACTTTTTGCACTTGTGATAGTGTTGAAAAACCACTTTTCGTACTTGTGTTAGTGTTGAAAAACCACTTTTCGCACTTGTGTTAGTGTTGAAAAACCACTTTTTGCACTTGTGTTGGTGCAGGAAACCACTTTTGCACTTGTATTAGTGTTGAAAAAACACTTTTCGCACTTGCGTTAGTGTTGAAAAACCACTTTTCGCACTTGTGTTAGTGTTGAAAAACCACTTTTCGCACTTGTGTTGGTGCAGGCAACCACTTTTGCACTTGTATTAGTGTGGAAAAACCACTTTTCGCACTTGTGTTAGTGTTGAAAAACCACTTTTCGCACTTGTGTTAGTGTTGAAAAACCACTTTTCGCACTTGTGTTAGTGAAGGAAACCACTTTTCGCACTTGTGTTAGTGTTGAAAAACCACTTTTCGCACTTGTGTTGGTGCAGGAAACCACTTTTGCACTTGTATTAGTGTGGAAAAAACACTTTTTGCACTTGTGATAGTGTTGAAAAACCACTTTTCGCACTTGTGTTAGTGTTGAAAAACCACTTTTTGCACTTGTGTTGGTGCAGGAAACCACTTTTGCACTTGTATTAGTGTGGAAAAACCACTTTTTGCACTTGTGATAGTGTTGAAAAACCACTTTTCGCACTTGTGTTAGTGTTGAAAAACCACTTTTCGCACTTGTGTTAGTGTTGAAAAAACACTTTTTGCACTTGTGTTGGTGCAGGAAACCACTTTTGCACTTGTATTAGTGTGGAAAAACCACTTTTCGCACTTGTGTTAGTGTTGAAAAACCACTTTTCGCACTTGTGTTAGTGTTGAAAAACCACTTTTCGCACTTGTGTTGGTGCAGGAAACCACTTTTGAACTTGTATTAGTGTTGAAAAAACACTTTTCGCACTTGTGTTAGTGTTGAAAAACCACTTTTCGCACTTGTGTTAGTGTTGAAAAACCACTTTTCGCACTCGTGTTGGTGCAGGAAAGCACTTTTGCACTTGTATTAGTGTGGAAAAAGCACTTTTTGAACTTGTGATAGTGTTGAAAAACCACTTTTCGCACTTGTGTTAGTGTTGAAAAACCACTTTTCACACTTGTGTTGGTGCAGGAAACCACTTTTGCACTTGTATTAGTGTGCAAAAACCACTTTTCGCACTTGTGTTAGTGTTGAAAAACCACTTTTCGCACTTGTGTTAGTGTTGAAAAACCACTTTTCGCACTTGTGTTGGTGTAGGAAACCACTTTTGCACTTGTATTAGTGTGGAAAAAACACTTTTTGCACTTGTGATAGTGTTGAAAAACCACTTTTCGCACTTGTGTTAGTGTTGAAAAACCACTTTTCCCACTTGTGTTGGTGCAGGAAACCACTTTTGCACTTGTATTAGTGTGGAAAAACCACTTTTCGCACTTGTGTTAGTGTTGAAAAACCACTTTTCGCACTTGTGTTAGTGTTGAAAAACCACTTTTCGCACTTGTGTTGGTGCAGGAAACCACTTTTGCACTTGTATTAGTGTGGAAAAAACACTTTTTGCACTTGTGATAGTGTTGAAAAACCACTTTTCGCACTTGTGTTAGTGTTGAAAAACCACTTTTTGCACTTGTGTTGGTGCAGGAAACCACTTTTGCACTTGTATTAGTGTGGAAAAACCACTTTTTGCACTTGTGATAGTGTTGAAAAACCACTTTTCGCACTTGTGTTAGTGTTGAAAAACCACATTTTGCACTTGTGTTAGTGTTGAAAAACCACTTTTTGCACTTGTGTTGTTGCAGGAAACCACTTTTGCACTTGTATTAGTGTGGAAAAACCACTTTTTGCACTTGTGTTAGTGTTGAAAAACCACTTTTCACACTTGTGTTAGTGTTGAAAAACCACTTTTCGCACTTGTGTTAGTGTTGAAAAACCACTTTTCACACTTGTGTTAGTGTTGAAAAACCACTTTTCGCACTTGTGTTGGTGCAGGAAACCACTTTTGCACTTGTATTAGTGTGCAAAAACCACTTTTGGCACTTGTGTTAGTGTTGAAAAAACACTTTTCGCACTTGTGTGAGTGTTGAAAAAACCACTTTTCGCACTTGTGTTAGTGTTGAAAAACCACATTTCGCACTTGTGTTGGTGCAGGAAACCACTTTTGCTCTTGTATTAGTGTGGAAAAAACACTTTTTGTACTTGTGTTAGTGTTGAAAAACCACTGTTCGCACTTGTGTTAGTGTTGAAAAACCACTTTTCGCACTTGTGTTGGTGCAGGAAACCACTTTTGCACTTGTATTAGTGTGGAAAAAACACTTTTTGCACTTGTGATAGTGTGGAAAAACCACTTTTCGCACTTGTGTTAGTGTTGAAAAACCACTTTTCGCACTTGTGTTGGTGCAGGAAACCACTTTTGCACTTGTATTAGTGTGGAAAAAACACTTTTTGCACTTGTGATAGTGTTGAAAAACCACTTTTCGCACTTGTGTTAGTGTTGAAAAACCACTTTTCGCACTTGTGTTGGTGCAGGAAACCACTTTTGCACTTGTATTAGTGTTGAAAAAACACTTTTCGCACTTGTGTTAGTGTTGAAAAACCACTTTTCGCACTTGTGTTAGTGTTGAAAAACCACTTTTCGCACTTGTGTTGGTGCAGGAAACCACTTTTGCACTTGTATTAGTGTGGAAAAACCACTTTTCGCACTTGTGTTAGTGTTGAAAAACCACTTTTCGCACTTGTGTGAGTGTTGAAAAACCACTTTTCGCACTTGTGATAGTGTTGAAAAACCACTTTTCGCACTTGTGTTAGTGTTGAAAAACCACTTTTCGCACCAGTGTTGGTGCAGGAAACCACTTTTGCACTTGTATTAGTGTGGAAAAACCACTTTTTGCACTTGTGATAGTGTTGAAAAACCACTTTTCGCACTTGTGTTAGTGTTGAAAAACCACTTTTCGCACTTGTGTTAGTGTTGAAAAACCACTTTTCGCACTTGTGTTGGTGCAGGAAACCACTTTTGCACTTGTATTAGTGTGGAAAAAACACTTTTTGCACTTGTGATAGTGTTGAAAAACAACTTTTCGCACTTGTGTTGGTGCAGGAAACCACTTTTGCACTTGTATTAGTGTGGAAAAAACACTTTTCGCACTTGTGTTAGTGTTGAAAAACCACTTTTCGCACTTGTGTTGGTGCAGGAAACCACTTTTGCACTTGTATTAGTGTGGAAAAACCACTTTTCGCACTTGTGTTAGTGTTGAAAAACCACTTTTTGCACTTGTGTTGGTGCAGGAAACCACTTTTGCACTTGTATTAGTGTGGAAAAACCACTTTTCGCACTTGTGTTAGTGTTGAAAAACCACTTTTCACACTTGTGTTAGTGTTGAAAAACCACTTTTCGCACTTGTGTTGGTGCAGGAAACCACTTTTGAACTTGTATTAGTGTTGAAAAAACACTTTTCGCACTTGTGTTAGTGTTGAAAAACCACTTTTCGCACTTGTGTTAGTGTTGAAAAACCACTTTTCGCACTTGTGTTGGTGCAGGAAACCACTTTTGCACTTGTATTAGTGTGGAAAAAACACTTTTTGAACTTGTGATAGTGTTGAAAAACCACTTTTCGCACTTGTGTTAGTGTTGAAAAACCACTTTTCGCACTTGTGTTAGTGTTGAAAAACCACTTTTCGCACTTGTGTTAGTGTTGAAAAAACACTTTTCGCACTTGTGTTAGTGTTGAAAAACCACTTTTCGCACTTGTGTTAGTGTTGAAAAACCACTTTTCGCACTTGTGTTGGTGCAGGAAACCACTTTTGCACTTGTATTAGTGTGGAAAAAACACTTTTTGAACTTGTGATAGTGTTGAAAAACCACTTTTCGCACTTGTGTTAGTGTTGAAAAACCACTTTTCGCACTTGTGTTAGTGTTGAAAAACCACTTTTCGCACTTGTGTTAGTGTTGAAAAACCACTTTTCGCACTTGTGTTGGTGCAGGAAACCACTTTTGCACTTGTATTAGTGTGCAAAAACCACTTTTCGCACTTGTGTTAGTGTTGAAAAAACACTTTTTGCACTTGTGTGAGTGTTGAAAAACCACTTTTCGCACTTGTGTTAGTGTTGAAAAACCACATTTCGCACTTGTGTTGGTGCAGGAAACCACTTTTGCTCTTGTATTAGTGTGGAAAAAACACTTTTTGTACTTGTGTTAGTGTTGAAAAACCACTGTTCGCACTTGTGTTCGTGTTGAAAAACCACTTTTGCACTTGTGTTGGTGCAGGAAACCACT
Organism: Myxine glutinosa; assembly: GCF_964187855.1. Taxonomy (NCBI): domain Eukaryota; kingdom Metazoa; phylum Chordata; class Myxini; order Myxiniformes; family Myxinidae; genus Myxine; species Myxine glutinosa. The sequence goes on from NC_136264.1 coordinate 101,039,137, forward strand.
TTTGCACTTGTATTAGTGTGGAAAAAACACTTTTTGCACTTGTGATAGTGTGGAAAAACCACTTTTCGCACTTGTGTTAGTGTGGAAAAACCACTTTTCGCACTTGTGTTAGTGTTGAAAAACCACTTTTCGCACTTGTGATAGTGTTGAAAAACCATTTTTCGCACTTGTGTTAGTGTTGAAAAAACACTTTTCGCACTTGTGTTGGTGCAGGAAACCACTTTTGCACTTGTATTAGTGTGGAAAAACCACTTTTTGCACTTGTGATAGTGTTGAAAAACCACTTTTCGTACTTGTGTTAGTGTTGAAAAACCACTTTTCGCACTTGTGTTAGTGTTGAAAAACCACTTTTTGCACTTGTGTTGGTGCAGGAAACCACTTTTGCACTTGTATTAGTGTTGAAAAAACACTTTTCGCACTTGCGTTAGTGTTGAAAAACCACTTTTCGCACTTGTGTTAGTGTTGAAAAACCACTTTTCGCACTTGTGTTGGTGCAGGCAACCACTTTTGCACTTGTATTAGTGTGGAAAAACCACTTTTCGCACTTGTGTTAGTGTTGAAAAACCACTTTTCGCACTTGTGTTAGTGTTGAAAAACCACTTTTCGCACTTGTGTTAGTGAAGGAAACCACTTTTCGCACTTGTGTTAGTGTTGAAAAACCACTTTTCGCACTTGTGTTGGTGCAGGAAACCACTTTTGCACTTGTATTAGTGTGGAAAAAACACTTTTTGCACTTGTGATAGTGTTGAAAAACCACTTTTCGCACTTGTGTTAGTGTTGAAAAACCACTTTTTGCACTTGTGTTGGTGCAGGAAACCACTTTTGCACTTGTATTAGTGTGGAAAAACCACTTTTTGCACTTGTGATAGTGTTGAAAAACCACTTTTCGCACTTGTGTTAGTGTTGAAAAACCACTTTTCGCACTTGTGTTAGTGTTGAAAAAACACTTTTTGCACTTGTGTTGGTGCAGGAAACCACTTTTGCACTTGTATTAGTGTGGAAAAACCACTTTTCGCACTTGTGTTAGTGTTGAAAAACCACTTTTCGCACTTGTGTTAGTGTTGAAAAACCACTTTTCGCACTTGTGTTGGTGCAGGAAACCACTTTTGAACTTGTATTAGTGTTGAAAAAACACTTTTCGCACTTGTGTTAGTGTTGAAAAACCACTTTTCGCACTTGTGTTAGTGTTGAAAAACCACTTTTCGCACTCGTGTTGGTGCAGGAAAGCACTTTTGCACTTGTATTAGTGTGGAAAAAGCACTTTTTGAACTTGTGATAGTGTTGAAAAACCACTTTTCGCACTTGTGTTAGTGTTGAAAAACCACTTTTCACACTTGTGTTGGTGCAGGAAACCACTTTTGCACTTGTATTAGTGTGCAAAAACCACTTTTCGCACTTGTGTTAGTGTTGAAAAACCACTTTTCGCACTTGTGTTAGTGTTGAAAAACCACTTTTCGCACTTGTGTTGGTGTAGGAAACCACTTTTGCACTTGTATTAGTGTGGAAAAAACACTTTTTGCACTTGTGATAGTGTTGAAAAACCACTTTTCGCACTTGTGTTAGTGTTGAAAAACCACTTTTCCCACTTGTGTTGGTGCAGGAAACCACTTTTGCACTTGTATTAGTGTGGAAAAACCACTTTTCGCACTTGTGTTAGTGTTGAAAAACCACTTTTCGCACTTGTGTTAGTGTTGAAAAACCACTTTTCGCACTTGTGTTGGTGCAGGAAACCACTTTTGCACTTGTATTAGTGTGGAAAAAACACTTTTTGCACTTGTGATAGTGTTGAAAAACCACTTTTCGCACTTGTGTTAGTGTTGAAAAACCACTTTTCGCACTTGTGTTGGTGCAGGAAACCACTTTTGCACTTGTATTAGTGTGGAAAAAACACTTTTTTGCACTTGTGATAGTGTTGAAAAACCACTTTTCGCACTTGTGTTCGTGTTGAAAAACCACTTTTTGCACTTGTGTTGATGCAGGAAACCACTTTTGCACTTGTATTAGTGTGGAAAAACCACTTTTAGCACTTGTGTTAGTGTTGAAAAACCACTTTTTGCACTTGTGTTAGTGTTGAAAAACCACTTTTTGCACTTGTGTTGGTGCAGGAAACCACTTTTGCACTTGTATTAGTGTGGAAAAAACACTTTTCGCACTTATGTTAGTGTTGAAAAACCACTTTTCGCACTTGTGTTAGTGTTGAAAAACCACTTTTCGCACTTGTGTTGGTGCAGGAAACCACTTTTGCACTTGTATTAGTGTGGAAAAACCACTTTTCGCACTTGTGCTATTGTTGAAAAACCACTTTTCGCACTTGTGTGAGTGTTGAAAAACCACTTTTCGCACTTGTGATAGTGTTGAAAAACCACTTTTCGCACTTGTGTTGGTGCAGGAAACCACTTTTGCACTTGTATTAGTGTGGAAAAACCACTTTTTGCACTTGTGATAGTGTTGAAAAACCACTTTTCGCACTTGTATTAGTGTTGAAAAACCACTTTTCGCACTTGTGCGAGTGTTGAAAAACCACTTTTAGCACTTGTGTTGGTGCAGGAAACCACTTTTGCACTTGTATTAGTGTGGAAAAACCACTTTTCGCACTTGTGTTAGTGTTGAAAAACCACTTTTCGCACTTGTGTTAGAGTTGAAAAACCACTTTTCGCACTTGTGTTGGTGCAGGAAACCACTTTTGCACTTGTATTAGTGTTGAAAAAACACTTTTCGCACTTGTGTGTGTTGAAAAACCACTTTTCGCACTTGTGTTAGTGTTGAAAAACCACTTTTCGCACTTGTGTTGGTGCAGGAAACCACTTTTGCACTTTTATTAGTGTAGAAAAAACACTTTTTGCACTTGTGATAGTGTTGAAAAACCACTTTTCGCACTTGTGTTAGTGTTGAAAAACCACTTTTCGCACCAGTGTTGGTGCAGGAAACCACTTTTGCACTTGTATTAGTGTGGAAAACCACTTTTTGCACTTGTGATAGTGTTGAAAAACCACTTTTCGCACTTGTGTTAGTGTTGAAAAACCACTTTTCGCACTTGTGTTAGTGTTGAAAAACCACTTTTCGCACTTGTGTTAGTGTTGAAAAACCACTTTTCGCACTTGTGTTGGTGCAGGAAACCAATTTTGCACTTGTATTAGTGTGGAAAAAACACTTTTTGCACTTGTGTTAGTGTTGAAAAACCACTTTTCGCACTTGTGTTGGTGCAGGAAACCACTTTTGCACTTGTATTAGTGTGGAAAAACCACTTTTCGCACTTGTGTTAGTGTTGAAAAACCACTTTTCGCACTTGTGTTAGTGTTGAAAAACCACTTTTCGCACTTGTGTTAGTGTTGAAAAAACACTTTTCGCACTTGTGTTGGTGCAGGAAACCACTTTTGCACTTGTATTAGTGTGGAAAAAACACTTCGCACTTGTGTTAGTGTTGAAAAACCACTTTTCGCACTTGTGTTAGTGTTGAAAAACCACTTTTCGCACTTGTGTTGGTGCAGGAAACCACTTTTGCACTTGTATTAGTGTGGAAAAACCACTTTTCGCACTTGTGTTAGTGTTGAAAAACCACTTTTCGCACTTGTGTGAGTGTTGAAAAACCACTTTTCGCACTTGTGATAGTGTTGAAAAACCACTTTTCGCACTTGTGTTAGTGTTGAAAAACCACTTTTCGCACCAGTGTTGGTGCAGGAAACCACTTTTGCACTTGTATTAGTGTGGAAAAACCACTTTTTGCACTTGTGATAGTGTTGAAAAACCACTTTTCGCACTTGTGTTAGTGTTGAAAAACCACTTTTCGCACTTGTGTTAGTGTTGAAAAACCACTTTTCGCACTTGTGTTGGTGCAGGAAACCACTTTTGCACTTGTATTAGTGTGGAAAAAACACTTTTTGCACTTGTGATAGTGTTGAAAAACCACTTTTTGCACTTGTGTTAGTGTTGAAAAACCACTTTTCGCACTTGTGTTGGTGCAGGAAACCACTTTTGCACTTGTATTAGTGTGGAAAAACCACTTTTCGCACTTGTGTTAGTGTTGAAAAACCACTTTTCGCACTTGTGTTAGTGTTGAAAAACCACTTTTCGCACTTGTGTTAGTGTTGAAAAACCACTTTTCGCACTTGCGTTAGTGTTGAAAAACCACTTTTCGCACTTGTGTTAGTGAAGGAAACCACTTTTCTCACTTGTGTTAGTGTTGAAAACCCACTTTTCGCACTTGTGTTAATGTTGAAAATCCACTTTTCCCACTTGTGTTTGTGAAGGAAACCACTTTTCGCACTTGTGTTAGTGTTGAAAAAACACTTTTCGCACTTGTGTTGGTGCAGGAAACCACTTTTGCACTTGTATTAGTGTGGAAAAAACACTTTTTGCACTTGTGATAGTGTTGAAAAACCACTTTTCGCACTTGTGTTAGTGTTGAAAAACCACTTTTCACACTTGTGTTAGTGAAGGAAACCACTTTTCGCACTTGTGTTAGTGTTGAAAACCCACTTTTCGCACTTGTGTTAATGTTGAAAATCCACTTTTCCCACTTGTGTTAGTAAAGGAAACCACTTTTCGCACTTGTGTTAGTGTTGAAAAACCACTTTTCGCACTTGTGTTGGTGCAGGAAACCACTTTTGCACTTGTATTAGTGTGGAAAACCCACTTTTCGCACATGTGTTAGTGTTGAAAAACCACTTTTCGCACTTGTGTTAGTGTTGAAAAACCACTTTTCGCACTTGTGTTGGTGCAGCAAACCTCTTTTGCACTTGTATTAGTGTGGAAAAAACACTTTTTGCACTTGTGATAGTGTTGAAAAACCACTTTTTGCACTTGTGTTAGTGTTGAAAAACCACTTTTCGCACTTGTGTTGGTGCAGGAAACCACTTTTGCACTTGTATTAGTGTGGAAAAAACCACTTTTCGCACTTGTGTTAGTGTTGAAAAACCACTTTTTGCACTTGTGTTAGTGTTGAAAAACCACTTTTCACACTTGTGTTAGTGTTGAAAAACCACTTTTCGCACTTGTGGTGCAGGAAACCACTTTTGCACTTGTATTAGTGTGGAAAAAACACTTTTTGCACTTGTGATAGTGTTGAAAAACCACTTTTCGCACTTGTGTTGGTGCAGGAAACCACTTTTGCACTTGTATTAGTGTGGAAAAACCACTTTTCGCACTTGTGTTAGTGTTGAAAAACCACTTTTCGCACTTGTGTTAGTGTTGAAAAACCACTTTTCGCACTTGTGTTCGTGAAGGAAACCACTTTTCGCACTTGTGTTAGTGTTGAAAACCCACTTTTCGCACTTGTGTTAATGTTGAAAATCCACTTTTCCCACTTGTGTTAGTGAAGGAAACCACTTTTCGCACTTGTGTTAGTGTTGAAAAACCACTTTTCGCACTTGTGTTGGTGCAGGAAACCACTTTTGCTCTTGTATTAGTGTGGAAAAAACACTTTTTGCACTTGTGATAGTGTTGAAAACCACTTTTCGCACTTGTGTTAGTGTTGAAAAACCACTTTTCGCACTTGTGTTGGTGCAGGAAACCACTTTTGCACTTGTATTAGTGTGGAAAAACCACTTTTCGCACTTGTGTTAGTGTTGAAAAACCACTTTTCGCACTTGTGTTAGTGTTGAAAAACCACTTTTCGCACTTGTGTTAGTGTTGAAAAACCACTTTTTGCACTTGTGTTGGTGCAGGAAACCACTTTTCGCACTTGTGTTAGTGTTGAAAAACCACTTTTCGCACTTGTGTTAGTGTTGAAAAACCACTTTTTGCACTTGTGTTGGTGCAGGAAACCACTTTTCGCACTTGTGTTAGTGTTGAAAAACCACTTTTCGCACTTGTGTTAGTGTTGAAAAACCACTTTTTGCACTTGTGTTGGTGCAGGAAACCACTTTTCGCACTTGTGTTAGTGTTGAAAAACCACTTTTCGCACTTGTGTTAGTGTTGAAAAACCACTTTTCGCACTTGTGTTAGTGTTGAAAAACCACTTTTTGCACTTGTGTTGGTGCAGGAAACCACTTTTCGCACTTGTGTTAGTGTTGAAAAACCACTTTTCGCACTTGTGTTAGTGTTGAAAAACCACTTTTTGCACTTGTGTTGGTGCAGGAAACCACTTTTCGCACTTGCGTTAGTGTTGAAAAACCACTTTTCGCACTTGTGTTAGTGTTGAAAAACCACTTTTCGCACTTGTGTTGGTGCAGGAAACCACTTTTGCACTTGTATTAGTGTGGAAAAACCACTTTTCGCACTTGTGTTAGTGTTGAAAAACCACTTTTCGCACTTGTGTTAGTGTTGAAAAACCACTTTTCGCACTTGTGTTAGTGTTGAAAAACCACTTTTCGCACTTGCGTTAGTGTTGAAAAACCACTTTTCGCACTTGTGTTAGTGAAGGAAACCACTTTTCTCACTTGTGTTAGTGTTGAAAACCCACTTTTCGCACTTGTGTTAATGTTGAAAATCCACTTTTCCCACTTGTGTTTGTGAAGGAAACCACTTTTCGCACTTGTGTTAGTGTTGAAAAACCACTTTTCGCACTTGTGTTGGTGCAGGAAACCACTTTTGCACTTGTATTAGTGTGGAAAAAACACTTTTTGCACTTGTGATAGTGTTGAAAAACCACTTTTCGCACTTGTGTTAGTGTTGAAAAACCACTTTTCACACTTGTGTTAGTGAAGGAAACCACTTTTCGCACTTGTGTTAGTGTTGAAAACCCACTTTTCGCACTTGTGTTAATGTTGAAAATCCACTTTTCCCACTTGTGTTAGTGAAGGAAACCACTTTTCGCACTTGTGTTAGTGTTGAAAAACCACTTTTCGCACTTGTGTTGGTGCAGGAAACCACTTTTGCACTTGTATTAGTGTGGAAAAACCACTTTTCGCACATGTGTTAGTGTTGAAAAACCACTTTTCGCACTTGTGTTAGTGTTGAAAAACCACTTTTCGCACTTGTGTTGGTGCAGCAAACCTCTTTTGCACTTGTATTAGTGTGGAAAAAACACTTTTTGCACTTGTGATAGTGTTGAAAAACCACTTTTTGCACTTGTGTTAGTGTTGAAAAACCACTTTTCGCACTTGTGTTGGTGCAGGAAACCACTTTTGCACTTGTATTAGTGTGGAAAAACCACTTTTCGCACTTGTGTTAGTGTTGAAAAACCACTTTTTGCACTTGTGTTAGTGTTGAAAAACCACTTTTCACACTTGTGTTAGTGTTGAAAAACCACTTTTCGCACTTGTGGTGCAGGAAACCACTTTTGCACTTGTATTAGTGTGGAAAAAACACTTTTTGCACTTGTGATAGTGTTGAAAAACCACTTTTCGCACTTGTGTTGGTGCAGGAAACCACTTTTGCACTTGTATTAGTGTGGAAAAACCACTTTTCGCACTTGTGTTAGTGTTGAAAAACCACTTTTCGCACTTGTGTTAGTGTTGAAAAACCACTTTTCGCACTTGTGTTCGTGAAGGAAACCACTTTTCGCACTTGTGTTAGTGTTGAAAACCCACTTTTCGCACTTGTGTTAATGTTGAAAATCCACTTTTCCCACTTGTGTTAGTGAAGGAAACCACTTTTCGCACTTGTGTTAGTGTTGAAAAACCACTTTTCGCACTTGTGTTGGTGCAGGAAACCACTTTTGCTCTTGTATTAGTGTGGAAAAAACACTTTTTGCACTTGTGATAGTGTTGAAAACCACTTTTCGCACTTGTGTTAGTGTTGAAAAACCACTTTTCGCACTTGTGTTGGTGCAGGAAACCACTTTTGCACTTGTATTAGTGTGGAAAAACCACTTTTCGCACTTGTGTTAGTGTTGAAAAACCACTTTTCGCACTTGTGTTAGTGTTGAAAAACCACTTTTCGCACTTGTGTTAGTGTTGAAAAACCACTTTTTGCACTTGTGTTGGTGCAGGAAACCACTTTTCGCACTTGTGTTAGTGTTGAAAAACCACTTTTCGCACTTGTGTTAGTGTTGAAAAACCACTTTTTGCACTTGTGTTGGTGCAGGAAACCACTTTTCGCACTTGTGTTAGTGTTGAAAAACCACTTTTCGCACTTGTGTTAGTGTTGAAAAACCACTTTTTGCACTTGTGTTGGTGCAGGAAACCACTTTTCGCACTTGTGTTAGTGTTGAAAAACCACTTTTCGCACTTGTGTTAGTGTTGAAAAACCACTTTTCGCACTTGTGTTAGTGTTGAAAAACCACTTTTTGCACTTGTGTTGGTGCAGGAAACCACTTTTCGCACTTGTGTTAGTGTTGAAAAACCACTTTTCGCACTTGTGTTAGTGTTGAAAAACCACTTTTTGCACTTGTGTTGGTGCAGGAAACCACTTTTCGCACTTGCGTTAGTGTTGAAAAACCACTTTTCGCACTTGTGTTAGTGTTGAAAAACCACTTTTCGCACTTGTGTTGGTGCAGGAAACCACTTTTGCACTTGTATTAGTGTGGAAAAAACACTTTTTGCACTTGTGATAGTGTGGAAAAACCACTTTTCGCACTTGTGTTAGTGTTGAAAAACCACTTTTCGCACTTGTGTTAGTGTTGAAAAACCACTTTTCGCACTTGTGTTGGTGCAGGAAACCACTTTTGCACTTGTATTAGTGTGGAAAAACCACTTTTTGCACTTGTGATAGTGTTCAAAAACCACTTTTCGCACTTGTGTTAGTGTTGAAAAACCACTTTTCGCACTTGTGTTAGTGTTGAAAAACCACTTTTTGCACTTGTGTTAGTGTTGAAAAACCACTTTTTGCACTTGTGTTGGTGCAGGAAACCACTTTTGCACTTGTATTAGTGTGGAAAAAACACTTTTCGCACTTATGTTAGTGTTGAAAAACCACTTTTCGCACTTGTGTTAGTGTTGAAAAACCACTTTTCGCACTTGTGTTGGTGCAGGAAGCCACTTTTGCACTTGTATTAGTGTGGAAAAACCACTTTTCGCACTTGTGTTAGTGTTTAAAAACCACTTTTCGCACTTGTGTGAGTGTTGAAAAACCACTTTTCGCACTTGTGATAGTGTTGAAAAACCACTTTTCGCACTTGTGTTGGTGCAGGAAACCACTTTTGCACTTGTATTAGTGTGGAAAAACCACTTTTTGCACTTGTGTTGGTGCAGGAAACCACTTTTCGCACTTGTGTTAGTGTTGAAAAACCACTTTTCGCACTTGTGTTAGTGTTGAAAAACCACTTTTTGAACTTGTGTTGGTGCAGGAAACCACTTTTGCACTTGTATTAGTGTGGAAAAACCACTTTTTGCACTTGTGATAGTGTTGAAAAACCACTTTTCACACTTGTGTTAGTGTTGAAAAACCACATTTTGCACTTGTGTTAGTGTTGAAAAACCACTTTTTGCACTTGTGTTGTTGCAGGAAACCACTTTTGCACTTGTATTAGTGTGGAAAAACCACTTTTCGCACTTGTGTTAGTGTTGAAAAACCACTTTTCACACTTGTGTTAGTGTTGAAAAACCACTTTTCGCACTTGTGTTAGTGTTGAAAAACCACTTTTCGCACTTGTGTTAGTGTTGAAAAACCACTTTTCGCACTTGTGTTGGTGCAGGAAACCACTTTTGCACTTGTATTAGTGTGCAAAAACCACTTTTGGCACTTGTGTTAGTGTTGAAAAAACACTTTTCACACTTGTGTGAGTGTTGAAAAACCACTTTTCGCACTTGTGTTAGTGTTGAAAAACCACATTTCGCACTTGTGTTGGTGCAGGAAACCACTTTTGCTCTTGTATTAGTGTGGAAAAAACACTTTTTGTACTTGTGTTAGTGTTGAAAAACCACTGTTCGCACTTGTGTTAGTGTTGAAAAACCACTTTTCGCACTTTTGTTGGTGCAGGAAACCACTTTTGCACTTGTATTAGTGTGGAAAAAACACTTTTTGCACTTGTGATAGTGTGGAAAAACCACTTTTCGCACTTGTGTTAGTGTTGAAAAACCACTTTTCGCACTTGTGTTGGTGCAGGAAACCACTTTTGCACTTGTATTAGTGTGGAAAAAACACTTTTTGCACTTGTGATAGTGTTGAAAAACCACTTTTCGCACTTGTGTTAGTGTTGAAAAACCACTTTTCGCACTTGTGTTGGTGCAGGAAACCACTTTTGCACTTGTATTAGTGTTGAAAAAACACTTTTCGCACTTGTGTTAGTGTTGAAAAACCACTTTTCGCACTTGTGTTAGTGTTGAAAAACCACTTTTCGCACTTGTGTTGGTGCAGGAAACCACTTTTGCACTTGTATTAGTGTGGAAAAACCACTTTTCGCACTTGTGTTAGTGTTGAAAAACCACTTTTCGCACTTGTGTGAGTGTTGAAAAACCACTTTTCGCACTTGTGATAGTGTTGAAAAACCACTTTTCGCACTTGTGTTAGTGTTGAAAAACCACTTTTCGCACCAGTGTTGGTGCAGGAAACCACTTTTGCACTTGTATTAGTGTGGAAAAACCACTTTTTGCACTTGTGATAGTGTTGAAAAACCACTTTTCGCACTTGTGTTAGTGTTGAAAAACCACTTTTCGCACTTGTGTTAGTGTTGAAAAACCACTTTTCGCACTTGTGTTGGTGCAGGAAACCACTTTTGCACTTGTATTAGTGTGGAAAAAACACTTTTTGCACTTGTGATAGTGTTGAAAAACAACTTTTCGCACTTGTGTTGGTGCAGGAAACCACTTTTGCACTTGTATTAGTGTGGAAAAAACACTTTTCGCACTTGTGTTAGTGTTGAAAAACCACTTTTCGCACTTGTGTTGGTGCAGGAAACCACTTTTGCACTTGTATTAGTGTGGAAAAACCACTTTTCGCACTTGTGTTAGTGTTGAAAAACCACTTTTCGCACTTGTGTGAGTGTTGAAAAACCACTTTTCGCACTTGTGATAGTGTTGAAAAACCACTTTTCGCACTTGTGTTGGTGCAGGAAACCACTTTTGCACTTGTATTAGTGTGGAAAAACCACTTTTTGCACTTGTGATAGTGTTGAAAAACCACTTTTCGCACTTGTGTTAGTGTTGAAAAACCACATTTTGCACTTGTGTTAGTGTTGAAAAACCACTTTTTGCACTTGTGTTGGTGCAGTAAACCACTTTTGCACTTGTATTAGTGTGGAAAAACCACTTTTCGCACTTGTGTTAGTGTTGAAAAACCACTTTTCACACTTGTGTTAGTGTTGAAAAACCACTTTTCGCACTTGTGTTGGTGCAGGAAACCACTTTTGAACTTGTATTAGTGTTGAAAAAACACTTTTCGCACTTGTGTTAGTGTTGAAAAACCACTTTTCGCACTTGTGTTAGTGTTGAAAAACCACTTTTCGCACTTGTGTTGGTGCAGGAAACCACTTTTGCACTTGTATTAGTGTGGAAAAAACACTTTTTGAACTTGTGATAGTGTTGAAAAACCACTTTTCGCACTTGTGTTAGTGTTGAAAAACCACTTTTCGCACTTGTGTTAGTGTTGAAAAACCACTTTTCGCACTTGTGTTAGTGTTGAAAAACCACTTTTCGCACTTGTGTTGGTGCAGGAAACCACTTTTGCACTTGTATTAGTGTGCAAAAACCACTTTTCGCACTTGTGTTAGTGTTGAAAAACCACTTTTCGCACTTGTGTTAGTGTTGAAAAACCACTTTTCGCACTTGTGTTAGTGTTGAAAAACCACTTTTCGCACTTGTGTTAGTGTTGAAAAACCACTTTTCGCACTTGCGTTAGTGTTGAAAAACCACTTTTCGCACTTGTGTTAGTGAAGGAAACCACTTTTCTCACTTGTGTTAGTGTTGAAAACCCACTTTTCGCACTTGTGTTAATGTTGAAAATCCACTTTTCCCACTTGTGTTTGTGAAGGAAACCACTTTTCGCACTTGTGTTAGTGTTGAAAAACCACTTTTCGCACTTGTGTTGGTGCAGGAAACCACTTTTGCACTTGTATTAGTGTGGAAAAAACACTTTTTGCACTTGTGATAGTGTTGAAAAACCACTTTTCGCACTTGTGTTAGTGTTGAAAAACCACTTTTCACACTTGTGTTAGTGAAGGAAACCACTTTTCGCACTTGTGTTAGTGTTGAAAACCCACTTTTCGCACTTGTGTTAATGTTGAAAATCCACTTTTCCCACTTGTGTTAGTGAAGGAAACCACTTTTCGCACTTGTGTTAGTGTTGAAAAACCACTTTTCGCACTTGTGTTGGTGCAGGAAACCACTTTTGCACTTGTATTAGTGTGGAAAAACCACTTTTCGCACATGTGTTAGTGTTGAAAAACCACTTTTCGCACTTGTGTTAGTGTTGAAAAACCACTTTTCGCACTTGTGTTGGTGCAGCAAACCTCTTTTGCACTTGTATTAGTGTGGAAAAAACACTTTTTGCACTTGTGATAGTGTTGAAAAACCACTTTTTGCACTTGTGTTAGTGTTGAAAAACCACTTTTCGCACTTGTGTTGGTGCAGGAAACCACTTTTGCACTTGTATTAGTGTGGAAAAACCACTTTTCGCACTTGTGTTAGTGTTGAAAAACCACTTTTTGCACTTGTGTTAGTGTTGAAAAACCACTTTTCACACTTGTGTTAGTGTTGAAAAACCACTTTTCGCACTTGTGTGGTGCAGGAAACCACTTTTGCACTTGTATTAGTGTGGAAAAAACACTTTTTGCACTTGTGATAGTGTTGAAAAACCACTTTTCGCACTTGTGTTGGTGCAGGAAACCACTTTTGCACTTGTATTAGTGTGGAAAAACCACTTTTCGCACTTGTGTTAGTGTTGAAAAACCACTTTTCGCACTTGTGTTAGTGTTGAAAAACCACTTTTCGCACTTGTGTTCGTGAAGGAAACCACTTTTCGCACTTGTGTTAGTGTTGAAAACCCACTTTTCGCACTTGTGTTAATGTTGAAAATCCACTTTTCCCACTTGTGTTAGTGAAGGAAACCACTTTTCGCACTTGTGTTAGTGTTGAAAAACCACTTTTCGCACTTGTGTTGGTGCAGGAAACCACTTTTGCTCTTGTATTAGTGTGGAAAAAACACTTTTTGCACTTGTGATAGTGTTGAAAACCACTTTTCGCACTTGTGTTAGTGTTGAAAAACCACTTTTCGCACTTGTGTTGGTGCAGGAAACCACTTTTGCACTTGTATTAGTGTGGAAAAACCACTTTTCGCACTTGTGTTAGTGTTGAAAAACCACTTTTCGCACTTGTGTTAGTGTTGAAAAACCACTTTTCGCACTTGTGTTAGTGTTGAAAAACCACTTTTTGCACTTGTGTTGGTGCAGGAAACCACTTTTCGCACTTGTGTTAGTGTTGAAAAACCACTTTTCGCACTTGTGTTAGTGTTGAAAAACCACTTTTTGCACTTGTGTTGGTGCAGGAAACCACTTTTCGCACTTGTGTTAGTGTTGAAAAACCACTTTTCGCACTTGTGTTAGTGTTGAAAAACCACTTTTTGCACTTGTGTTGGTGCAGGAAACCACTTTTCGCACTTGTGTTAGTGTTGAAAAACCACTTTTCGCACTTGTGTTAGTGTTGAAAAACCACTTTTCGCACTTGTGTTAGTGTTGATAAACCACTTTTTGCACTTGTGTTGGTGCAGGAAACCACTTTTCGCACTTGTGTTAGTGTTGAAAAACCACTTTTCGCACTTGTGTTAGTGTTGAAAAACCACTTTTTGCACTTGTGTTGGTGCAGGAAACCACTTTTCGCACTTGCGTTAGTGTTGAAAAACCACTTTTCGCACTTGTGTTAGTGTTGAAAAACCACTTTTCGCACTTGTGTTGGTGCAGGAAACCACTTTTGCACTTGTATTAGTGTGGAAAAAACACTTTTTGCACTTGTGATAGTGTGGAAAAACCACTTTTCGCACTTGTGTTAGTGTTGAAAAACCACTTTTCGCACTTGTGTTAGTGTTGAAAAACCACTTTTCGCACTTGTGTTGGTGCAGGAAACCACTTTTGCACTTGTATTAGTGTGGAAAAACCACTTTTTGCACTTGTGATAGTGTTCAAAAACCACTTTTCGCACTTGTGTTAGTGTTGAAAAACCACTTTTCGCACTTGTGTTAGTGTTGAAAAACCACTTTTTGCAGTTGTGTTAGTGTTGAAAAACCACTTTTTGCACTTGTGTTGGTGCAGGAAACCACTTTTGCACTTGTATTAGTGTGGAAAAAAACACTTTTCGCACTTATGTTAGTGTTGAAAAACCACTTTTCGCACTTGTGTTAGTGTTGAAAAACCACTTTTCGCACTTGTGTTGGTGCAGGAAGCCACTTTTGCACTTGTATTAGTGTGGAAAAACCACTTTTCGCACTTGTGTTAGTGTTTAAAAACCACTTTTCGCACTTGTGTGAGTGTTGAAAAACCACTTTTCGCACTTGTGATAGTGTTGAAAAACCACTTTTCGCACTTGTGTTGGTGCAGGAAACCACTTTTGCACTTGTATTAGTGTGGAAAAACCACTTTTTGCACTTGTGTTGGTGCAGGAAACCACTTTTCGCACTTGTGTTAGTGTTGAAAAACCACTTTTCGCACTTGTGTTAGTGTTGAAAAACCACTTTTTGCACTTGTGTTGGTGCAGGAAACCACTTTTGCACTTGTATTAGTGTGGAAAAACCACTTTTTGCACTTGTGATAGTGTTGAAAAACCACTTTTCGCACTTGTGTTAGTGTTGAAAAACCACATTTTGCACTTGTGTTAGTGTTGAAAAACCACTTTTTGCACTTGTGTTGTTGCAGGAAACCACTTTTGCACTTGTATTAGTGTGGAAAAACCACTTTTCGCACTTGTGTTAGTGTTGAAAAACCACTTTTCACACTTGTGTTAGTGTTGAAAAACCACTTTTCGCACTTGTGTTAGTGTTGAAAAACCACTTTTCGCACTTGTGTTAGTGTTGAAAAACCACTTTTCGCACTTGTGTTGGTGCAGGAAACCACTTTTGCACTTGTATTAGTGTGCAAAAACCACTTTTGGCACTTGTGTTAGTGTTGAAAAAACACTTTTCGCACTTGTGTGAGTGTTGAAAAACCACTTTTCGCACTTGTGTTAGTGTTGAAAAACCACATTTCGCACTTGTGTTGGTGCAGGAAACCACTTTTGCTCTTGTATTAGTGTGGAAAAAACACTTTTTGTACTTGTGTTAGTGTTGAAAAACCACTGTTCGCACTTGTGTTAGTGTTGAAAAACCACTTTTCGCACTTGTGTTGGTGCAGGAAACCACTTTTGCACTTGTATTAGTGTGGAAAAAACACTTTTTGCACTTGTGATAGTGTGGAAAAACCACTTTTCGCACTTGTGTTAGTGTTGAAAAACCACTTTTCGCACTTGTGTTG
Source organism: Myxine glutinosa (assembly GCF_964187855.1). Lineage (NCBI taxonomy): Eukaryota > Metazoa > Chordata > Myxini > Myxiniformes > Myxinidae > Myxine > Myxine glutinosa. The sequence goes on from NC_136264.1 coordinate 101,054,390, forward strand.
GTGCAGGAAACCACTTTTGCACTTGTATTAGTGTGGAAAAAACACTTTTTGCACTTGTGATAGTGTTGAAAAACCACTTTTCGCACTTGTGTTAGTGTTGAAAAACCACTTTTCGCACTTGTGTTGGTGCAGGAAACCACTTTTGCACTTGTATTAGTGTTGAAAAAACACTTTTCGCACTTGTGTTAGTGTTGAAAAACCACTTTTCGCACTTGTGTTAGTGTTGAAAAACCACTTTTCGCACTTGTGTTGGTGCAGGAAACCACTTTTGCACTTGTATTAGTGTGGAAAAACCACTTTTCGCACTTGTGTTAGTGTTGAAAAACCACTTTTCGCACTTGTGTGAGTGTTGAAAAACCACTTTTCGCACTTGTGATAGTGTTGAAAAACCACTTTTCGCACTTGTGTTAGTGTTGAAAAACCACTTTTCGCACCAGTGTTGGTGCAGGAAACCACTTTTGCACTTGTATTAGTGTGGAAAAACCACTTTTTGCACTTGTGATAGTGTTGAAAAACCACTTTTCGCACTTGTGTTAGTGTTGAAAAACCACTTTTCGCACTTGTGTTAGTGTTGAAAAACCACTTTTCGCACTTGTGTTGGTGCAGGAAACCACTTTTGCACTTGTATTAGTGTGGAAAAAACACTTTTTGCACTTGTGATAGTGTTGAAAAACAACTTTTCGCACTTGTGTTGGTGCAGGAAACCACTTTTGCACTTGTATTAGTGTGGAAAAAACACTTTTCGCACTTGTGTTAGTGTTGAAAAACCACTTTTCGCACTTGTGTTGGTGCAGGAAACCACTTTTGCACTTGTATTAGTGTGGAAAAACCACTTTTCGCACTTGTGTTAGTGTTGAAAAACCACTTTTTGCACTTGTGTTGGTGCAGGAAACCACTTTTGCACTTGTATTAGTGTGGAAAAACCACTTTTCGCACTTGTGTTAGTGTTGAAAAACCACTTTTCACACTTGTGTTAGTGTTGAAAAACCACTTTTCGCACTTGTGTTGGTGCAGGAAACCACTTTTGAACTTGTATTAGTGTTGAAAAAACACTTTTCGCACTTGTGTTAGTGTTGAAAAACCACTTTTCGCACTTGTGTTAGTGTTGAAAAACCACTTTTCGCACTTGTGTTGGTGCAGGAAACCACTTTTGCACTTGTATTAGTGTGGAAAAAACACTTTTTGAACTTGTGATAGTGTTGAAAAACCACTTTTCGCACTTGTGTTAGTGTTGAAAAACCACTTTTCGCACTTGTGTTAGTGTTGAAAAACCACTTTTCGCACTTGTGTTAGTGTTGAAAAACCACTTTTCGCACTTGTGTTGGTGCAGGAAACCACTTTTGCACTTGTATTAGTGTGCAAAAACCACTTTTCGCACTTGTGTTAGTGTTGAAAAAACACTTTTTGCACTTGTGTGAGTGTTGAAAAACCACTTTTCGCACTTGTGTTAGTGTTGAAAAACCACATTTCGCACTTGTGTTGGTGCAGGAAACCACTTTTGCTCTTGTATTAGTGTGGAAAAAACACTTTTTGTACTTGTGTTAGTGTTGAAAAACCACTGTTCGCACTTGTGTTCGTGTTGAAAAACCACTTTTGCACTTGTGTTGGTGCAGGAAACCACTTTTGCACTTGTATTAGTGTGGAAAAAACACTTTTTGCACTTGTGATAGTGTGGAAAAACCACTTTTCGCACTTGTGTTAGTGTGGAAAAACCACTTTTCGCACTTGTGTTAGTGTTGAAAAACCACTTTTCGCACTTGTGATAGTGTTGAAAAACCATTTTTCGCACTTGTGTTAGTGTTGAAAAAACACTTTTCGCACTTGTGTTGGTGCAGGAAACCACTTTTGCACTTGTATTAGTGTGGAAAAACCACTTTTTGCACTTGTGATAGTGTTGAAAAACCACTTTTCGTACTTGTGTTAGTGTTGAAAAACCACTTTTCGCACTTGTGTTAGTGTTGAAAAACCACTTTTTGCACTTGTGTTGGTGCAGGAAACCACTTTTGCACTTGTATTAGTGTTGAAAAAACACTTTTCGCACTTGCGTTAGTGTTGAAAAACCACTTTTCGCACTTGTGTTAGTGTTGAAAAACCACTTTTCGCACTTGTGTTGGTGCAGGAAACCACTTTTGCACTTGTATTAGTGTGGTAAAAACACTTTTTGCACTTGTGATAGTGTTGAAAAACCACTTTTCGCACTTGTGTTAGTGTTGAAAAACCACTTTTCGCACTTGTGTTGGTGCAGGAAACCACTTTTGCACTTGTATTAGTGTGGAAAAACCACTTTTCGCACTTGTGATAGTGTTGAAAAACCACTTTTCGCACTTGTGTTAGTGTTGAAAAACCACTTTTCGCACTTGTGTTGGTGCAGGAAACCACTTTTGCACTTGTATTAGTGTGGAAAAACCACTTTTCGCACTTTTGTTAGTGTTGAAAAACCACTTTTCGCACTTGTGTTAGTGTTGAAAAACCACTTTTCGCACTTGTGTTAGTGTTGAAAAAAGACTTTTCGCACTTGTGTTGGTGCAGGAAACCACTTTTGCACTTGTATTAGTGTGGAAAAAAACACTTCGCACTTGTGTTAGTGTTGAAAAACCACTTTTCGCACTTGTGTTAGTGTTGAAAAACCACTTTTCGCACTTGTGTGAGTGTTGAAAAACCACTTTTCGCACTTGTGATAGTGTTGAAAAACCACTTTTCGCACTTGTGTTAGTGTTGAAAAACCACTTTTCGCACCAGTGTTGGTGCAGGAAACCACTTTTGCACTTGTATTAGTGTGCAAAAACCACTTTTCGCACTTGTGTTAGTGTTGAAAAACCACTTTTCGCACTTGTGTTAGTGTTGAAAAACCACTTTTCGCACTTGTGTGAGTGTTGAAAAACCACTTTTCGCACTTGTGATAGTGTTGAAAAACCACTTTTCGCACTTGTGTTAGTGTTGAAAAACCACTTTTCGCACTTGTGTTGGTGCAGGAAACCACTTTTGCACTTGTATTAGTGTGCAAAAACCACTTTTGGCACTTGTGTTAGTGTTGAAAAAACACTTTTCGCACTTGTGTGAGTGTTGAAAAACCACTTTTCGCACTTGTGTTAGTGTTGAAAAACCACATTTCGCACTTGTGTTGGTGCAGGAAACCACTTTTGCTCTTGTATTAGTGTGGAAAAAACACTTTTTGTACTTGTGTTAGTGTTGAAAAACCACTGTTCGCACTTGTGTTAGTGTTGAAAAACCACTTTTCGCACTTGTGTTGGTGCAGGAAACCACTTTTGCACTTGTATTAGTGTGGAAAAAACACTTTTTGCACTTGTGATAGTGTGGAAAAACCACTTTTCGCACTTGTGTTAGTGTTGAAAAACCACTTTTCGCACTTGTGTTGGTGCAGGAAACCACTTTTGCACTTGTATTAGTGTGGAAAAAACACTTTTTGCACTTGTGATAGTGTTGAAAAACCACTTTTCGCACTTGTGTTAGTGTTGAAAAACCACTTTTCGCACTTGTGTTGGTGCAGGAAACCACTTTTGCACTTGTATTAGTGTGGAAAAAACACTTTTTTGCACTTGTGATAGTGTTGAAAAACCACTTTTCGCACTTGTGTTCGTGTTGAAAAACCACTTTTTGCACTTGTGTTGATGCAGGAAACCACTTTTGCACTTGTATTAGTGTGGAAAAACCACTTTTAGCACTTGTGTTAGTGTTGAAAAACCACTTTTTGCACTTGTGTTAGTGTTGAAAAACCACTTTTTGCACTTGTGTTGGTGCAGGAAACCACTTTTGCACTTGTATTAGTGTGGAAAAAACACTTTTCGCACTTATGTTAGTGTTGAAAAACCACTTTTCGCACTTGTGTTAGTGTTGAAAAACCACTTTTCGCACTTGTGTTGGTGCAGGAAACCACTTTTGCACTTGTATTAGTGTGGAAAAACCACTTTTCGCACTTGTGCTATTGTTGAAAAACCACTTTTCGCACTTGTGTGAGTGTTGAAAAACCACTTTTCGCACTTGTGATAGTGTTGAAAAACCACTTTTCGCACTTGTGTTGGTGCAGGAAACCACTTTTGCACTTGTATTAGTGTGGAAAAACCACTTTTTGCACTTGTGATAGTGTTGAAAAACCACTTTTCGCACTTGTATTAGTGTTGAAAAACCACTTTTCGCACTTGTGCGAGTGTTGAAAAACCACTTTTAGCACTTGTGTTGGTGCAGGAAACCACTTTTGCACTTGTATTAGTGTGGAAAAACCACTTTTCGCACTTGTGTTAGTGTTGAAAAACCACTTTTCGCACTTGTGTTAGAGTTGAAAAACCACTTTTCGCACTTGTGTTGGTGCAGGAAACCACTTTTGCACTTGTATTAGTGTTGAAAAAACACTTTTCGCACTTGTGTGTGTTGAAAAACCACTTTTCGCACTTGTGTTAGTGTTGAAAAACCACTTTTCGCACTTGTGTTGGTGCAGGAAACCACTTTTGCACTTTTATTAGTGTAGAAAAAACACTTTTTGCACTTGTGATAGTGTTGAAAAACCACTTTTCGCACTTGTGTTAGTGTTGAAAAACCACTTTTCGCACCAGTGTTGGTGCAGGAAACCACTTTTGCACTTGTATTAGTGTGGAAAACCACTTTTTGCACTTGTGATAGTGTTGAAAAACCACTTTTCGCACTTGTGTTAGTGTTGAAAAACCACTTTTCGCACTTGTGTTAGTGTTGAAAAACCACTTTTCGCACTTGTGTTAGTGTTGAAAAACCACTTTTCGCACTTGTGTTGGTGCAGGAAACCAATTTTGCACTTGTATTAGTGTGGAAAAAACACTTTTTGCACTTGTGTTAGTGTTGAAAAACCACTTTTCGCACTTGTGTTGGTGCAGGAAACCACTTTTGCACTTGTATTAGTGTGGAAAAACCACTTTTCGCACTTGTGTTAGTGTTGAAAAACCACTTTTCGCACTTGTGTTAGTGTTGAAAAACCACTTTTCGCACTTGTGTTAGTGTTGAAAAAACACTTTTCGCACTTGTGTTGGTGCAGGAAACCACTTTTGCACTTGTATTAGTGTGGAAAAAACACTTCGCACTTGTGTTAGTGTTGAAAAACCACTTTTCGCACTTGTGTTAGTGTTGAAAAACCACTTTTCGCACTTGTGTTGGTGCAGGAAACCACTTTTGCACTTGTATTAGTGTGGAAAAACCACTTTTCGCACTTGTGTTAGTGTTGAAAAACCACTTTTCGCACTTGTGTGAGTGTTGAAAAACCACTTTTCGCACTTGTGATAGTGTTGAAAAACCACTTTTCGCACTTGTGTTAGTGTTGAAAAACCACTTTTCGCACCAGTGTTGGTGCAGGAAACCACTTTTGCACTTGTATTAGTGTGGAAAAACCACTTTTTGCACTTGTGATAGTGTTGAAAAACCACTTTTCGCACTTGTGTTAGTGTTGAAAAACCACTTTTCGCACTTGTGTTAGTGTTGAAAAACCACTTTTCGCACTTGTGTTGGTGCAGGAAACCACTTTTGCACTTGTATTAGTGTGGAAAAAACACTTTTTGCACTTGTGATAGTGTTGAAAAACCACTTTTTGCACTTGTGTTAGTGTTGAAAAAACACTTTTCGCACTTGTGTTGGTGCAGGAAACCACTTTTGCACTTGTATTAGTGTGGAAAAACCACTTTTCGCACTTGTGTTAGTGTTGAAAAACCACTTTTCGCACTTGTGTTAGTGTTGAAAAACCACTTTTCGCACTTGTGTTAGTGTTGAAAAACCACTTTTCGCACTTGCGTTAGTGTTGAAAAACCACTTTTCGCACTTGTGTTAGTGAAGGAAACCACTTTTCTCACTTGTGTTAGTGTTGAAAACCCACTTTTCGCACTTGTGTTAATGTTGAAAATCCACTTTTCCCACTTGTGTTTGTGAAGGAAACCACTTTTCGCACTTGTGTTAGTGTTGAAAAACCACTTTTCGCACTTGTGTTGGTGCAGGAAACCACTTTTGCACTTGTATTAGTGTGGAAAAAACACTTTTTGCACTTGTGATAGTGTTGAAAAACCACTTTTCGCACTTGTGTTAGTGTTGAAAAACCACTTTTCACACTTGTGTTAGTGAAGGAAACCACTTTTCGCACTTGTGTTAGTGTTGAAAACCCACTTTTCGCACTTGTGTTAATGTTGAAAATCCACTTTTCCCACTTGTGTTAGTGAAGGAAACCACTTTTCGCACTTGTGTTAGTGTTGAAAAACCACTTTTCGCACTTGTGTTGGTGCAGGAAACCACTTTTGCACTTGTATTAGTGTGGAAAAACCACTTTTCGCACATGTGTTAGTGTTGAAAAACCACTTTTCGCACTTGTGTTAGTGTTGAAAAACCACTTTTCGCACTTGTGTTGGTGCAGCAAACCTCTTTTGCACTTGTATTAGTGTGGAAAAAACACTTTTTGCACTTGTGATAGTGTTGAAAAACCACTTTTTGCACTTGTGTTAGTGTTGAAAAACCACTTTTCGCACTTGTGTTGGTGCAGGAAACCACTTTTGCACTTGTATTAGTGTGGAAAAACCACTTTTCGCACTTGTGTTAGTGTTGAAAAACCACTTTTTGCACTTGTGTTAGTGTTGAAAAACCACTTTTCACACTTGTGTTAGTGTTGAAAAACCACTTTTCGCACTTGTGGTGCAGGAAACCACTTTTGCACTTGTATTAGTGTGGAAAAAACACTTTTTGCACTTGTGATAGTGTTGAAAAACCACTTTTCGCACTTGTGTTGGTGCAGGAAACCACTTTTGCACTTGTATTAGTGTGGAAAAACCACTTTTCGCACTTGTGTTAGTGTTGAAAAACCACTTTTCGCACTTGTGTTCGTGAAGGAAACCACTTTTCGCACTTGTGTTAGTGTTGAAAACCCACTTTTCGCACTTGTGTTAATGTTGAAAATCCACTTTTCCCACTTGTGTTAGTGAAGGAAACCACTTTTCGCACTTGTGTTAGTGTTGAAAAACCACTTTTCGCACTTGTGTTGGTGCAGGAAACCACTTTTGCTCTTGTATTAGTGTGGAAAAAACACTTTTTGCACTTGTGATAGTGTTGAAAACCACTTTTCGCACTTGTGTTAGTGTTGAAAAACCACTTTTCGCACTTGTGTTGGTGCAGGAAACCACTTTTGCACTTGTATTAGTGTGGAAAAACCACTTTTCGCACTTGTGTTAGTGTTGAAAAACCACTTTTCGCACTTGTGTTAGTGTTGAAAAACCACTTTTCGCACTTGTGTTAGTGTTGAAAAACCACTTTTTGCACTTGTGTTGGTGCAGGAAACCACTTTTCGCACTTGTGTTAGTGTTGAAAAACCACTTTTCGCACTTGTGTTAGTGTTGAAAAACCACTTTTTGCACTTGTGTTGGTGCAGGAAACCACTTTTCGCACTTGTGTTAGTGTTGAAAAACCACTTTTCGCACTTGTGTTAGTGTTGAAAAACCACTTTTTGCACTTGTGTTGGTGCAGGAAACCACTTTTCGCACTTGTGTTAGTGTTGAAAAACCACTTTTCGCACTTGTGTTAGTGTTGAAAAACCACTTTTCGCACTTGTGTTAGTGTTGAAAAACCACTTTTTGCACTTGTGTTGGTGCAGGAAACCACTTTTCGCACTTGTGTTAGTGTTGAAAAACCACTTTTCGCACTTGTGTTAGTGTTGAAAAACCACTTTTTGCACTTGTGTTGGTGCAGGAAACCACTTTTCGCACTTGCGTTAGTGTTGAAAAACCACTTTTCGCGCTTGTGTTAGTGTTGAAAAACCACTTTTCGCACTTGTGTTGGTGCAGGAAACCACTTTTGCACTTGTATTAGTGTGGAAAAACCACTTTTCGCACTTGTGTTAGTGTTGAAAAACCACTTTTCGCACTTGTGTTAGTGTTGAAAAACCACTTTTCGCACTTGTGTTAGTGTTGAAAAACCACTTTTCGCACTTGCGTTAGTGTTGAAAAACCACTTTTCGCACTTGTGTTAGTGAAGGAAACCACTTTTCTCACTTGTGTTAGTGTTGAAAACCCACTTTTCGCACTTGTGTTAATGTTGAAAATCCACTTTTCCCACTTGTGTTTGTGAAGGAAACCACTTTTCGCACTTGTGTTAGTGTTGAAAAACCACTTTTCGCACTTGTGTTGGTGCAGGAAACCACTTTTGCACTTGTATTAGTGTGGAAAAAACACTTTTTGCACTTGTGATAGTGTTGAAAAACCACTTTTCGCACTTGTGTTAGTGTTGAAAAACCACTTTTCACACTTGTGTTAGTGAAGGAAACCACTTTTCGCACTTGTGTTAGTGTTGAAAACCCACTTTTCGCACTTGTGTTAATGTTGAAAATCCACTTTTCCCACTTGTGTTAGTGAAGGAAACCACTTTTCGCACTTGTGTTAGTGTTGAAAAACCACTTTTCGCACTTGTGTTGGTGCAGGAAACCACTTTTGCACTTGTATTAGTGTGGAAAAACCACTTTTCGCACATGTGTTAGTGTTGAAAAACCACTTTTCGCACTTGTGTTAGTGTTGAAAAACCACTTTTCGCACTTGTGTTGGTGCAGCAAACCTCTTTTGCACTTGTATTAGTGTGGAAAAAACACTTTTTGCACTTGTGATAGTGTTGAAAAACCACTTTTTGCACTTGTGTTAGTGTTGAAAAACCACTTTTCGCACTTGTGTTGGTGCAGGAAACCACTTTTGCACTTGTATTAGTGTGGAAAAACCACTTTTCGCACTTGTGTTAGTGTTGAAAAACCACTTTTTGCACTTGTGTTAGTGTTGAAAAACCACTTTTCACACTTGTGTTAGTGTTGAAAAACCACTTTTCGCACTTGTGTTAGTGTTGAAAAACCACTTTTTGCACTTGTGTTAGTGTTGAAAAACCACTTTTCACACTTGTGTTAGTGTTGAAAAACCACTTTTCGCACTTGTGGTGCAGGAAACCACTTTTGCACTTGTATTAGTGTGGAAAAAACACTTTTTGCACTTGTGATAGTGTTGAAAAACCACTTTTCGCACTTGTGTTGGTGCAGGAAACCACTTTTGCACTTGTATTAGTGTGGAAAAACCACTTTTCGCACATGTGTTAGTGTTGAAAAACCACTTTTCGCACTTGTGTTAGTGTTGAAAAACCACTTTTCGCACTTGTGTTGGTGCAGCAAACCTCTTTTGCACTTGTATTAGTGTGGAAAAAACACTTTTTGCACTTGTGATAGTGTTGAAAAACCACTTTTTGCACTTGTGTTAGTGTTGAAAAACCACTTTTCGCACTTGTGTTGGTGCAGGAAACCACTTTTGCACTTGTATTAGTGTGGAAAAACCACTTTTCGCACTTGTGTTAGTGTTGAAAAACCACTTTTTGCACTTGTGTTAGTGTTGAAAAACCACTTTTCACACTTGTGTTAGTGTTGAAAAACCACTTTTCGCACTTGTGGTGCAGGAAACCACTTTTGCACTTGTATTAGTGTGGAAAAAACACTTTTTGCACTTGTGATAGTGTTGAAAAACCACTTTTCGCACTTGTGTTGGTGCAGGAAACCACTTTTGCACTTGTATTAGTGTGGAAAAACCACTTTTCGCACTTGTGTTAGTGTTGAAAAACCACTTTTCGCACTTGTGTTCGTGAAGGAAACCACTTTTCGCACTTGTGTTAGTGTTGAAAACCCACTTTTCGCACTTGTGTTAATGTTGAAAATCCACTTTTCCCACTTGTGTTAGTGAAGGAAACCACTTTTCGCACTTGTGTTAGTGTTGAAAAACCACTTTTCGCACTTGTGTTGGTGCAGGAAACCACTTTTGCTCTTGTATTAGTGTGGAAAAAACACTTTTTGCACTTGTGATAGTGTTGAAAACCACTTTTCGCACTTGTGTTAGTGTTGAAAAACCACTTTTCGCACTTGTGTTGGTGCAGGAAACCACTTTTGCAGTTGTATTAGTGTGGAAAAACCACTTTTCGCACTTGTGTTAGTGTTGAAAAACCACTTTTCGCACTTGTGTTAGTGTTGAAAAACCACTTTTCGCACTTGTGTTAGTGTTGAAAAACCACTTTTTGCACTTGTGTTGGTGCAGGAAACCACTTTTCGCACTTGTGTTAGTGTTGAAAAACCACTTTTCGCACTTGTGTTAGTGTTGAAAAACCACTTTTTGCACTTGTGTTGGTGCAGGAAACCACTTTTCGCACTTGTGTTAGTGTTGAAAAACCACTTTTCGCACTTGTGTTAGTGTTGAAAAACCACTTTTTGCACTTGTGTTGGTGCAGGAAACCACTTTTCGCACTTGTGTTAGTGTTGAAAAACCACTTTTCGCACTTGTGTTAGTGTTGAAAAACCACTTTTCGCACTTGTGTTAGTGTTGAAAAACCACTTTTTGCACTTGTGTTGGTGCAGGAAACCACTTTTCGCACTTGTGTTAGTGTTGAAAAACCACTTTTCGCACTTGTGTTAGTGTTGAAAAACCACTTTTTGCACTTGTGTTGGTGCAGGAAACCACTTTTCGCACTTGCGTTAGTGTTGAAAAACCACTTTTCGCGCTTGTGTTAGTGTTGAAAAACCACTTTTCGCACTTGTGTTGGTGCAGGAAACCACTTTTGCACTTGTATTAGTGTGGAAAAACCACTTTTCGCACTTGTGTTAGTGTTGAAAAACCACTTTTCGCACTTGTGTTAGTGTTGAAAAACCACTTTTCGCACTTGTGTTAGTGTTGAAAAACCACTTTTCGCACTTGCGTTAGTGTTGAAAAACCACTTTTCGCACTTGTGTTAGTGAAGGAAACCACTTTTCTCACTTGTGTTAGTGTTGAAAACCCACTTTTCGCACTTGTGTTAATGTTGAAAATCCACTTTTCCCACTTGTGTTTGTGAAGGAAACCACTTTTCGCACTTGTGTTAGTGTTGAAAAACCACTTTTCGCACTTGTGTTGGTGCAGGAAACCACTTTTGCACTTGTATTAGTGTGGAAAAAACACTTTTTGCACTTGTGATAGTGTTGAAAAACCACTTTTCGCACTTGTGTTAGTGTTGAAAAACCACTTTTCACACTTGTGTTAGTGAAGGAAACCACTTTTCGCACTTGTGTTAGTGTTGAAAACCCACTTTTCGCACTTGTGTTAATGTTGAAAATCCACTTTTCCCACTTGTGTTAGTGAAGGAAACCACTTTTCGCACTTGTGTTAGTGTTGAAAAACCACTTTTCGCACTTGTGTTGGTGCAGGAAACCACTTTTGCACTTGTATTAGTGTGGAAAAACCACTTTTCGCACATGTGTTAGTGTTGAAAAACCACTTTTCGCACTTGTGTTAGTGTTGAAAAACCACTTTTCGCACTTGTGTTGGTGCAGCAAACCTCTTTTGCACTTGTATTAGTGTGGAAAAAACACTTTTTGCACTTGTGATAGTGTTGAAAAACCACTTTTTGCACTTGTGTTAGTGTTGAAAAACCACTTTTCGCACTTGTGTTGGTGCAGGAAACCACTTTTGCACTTGTATTAGTGTGGAAAAACCACTTTTCGCACTTGTGTTAGTGTTGAAAAACCACTTTTTGCACTTGTGTTAGTGTTGAAAAACCACTTTTCACACTTGTGTTAGTGTTGAAAAACCACTTTTCGCACTTGTGGTGCAGGAAACCACTTTTGCACTTGTATTAGTGTGGAAAAAACACTTTTTGCACTTGTGATAGTGTTGAAAAACCACTTTTCGCACTTGTGTTGGTGCAGGAAACCACTTTTGCACTTGTATTAGTGTGGAAAAACCACTTTTCGCACTTGTGTTAGTGTTGAAAAACCACTTTTCGCACTTGTGTTAGTGTTGAAAAACCACTTTTCGCACTTGTGTTCGTGAAGGAAACCACTTTTCGCACTTGTGTTAGTGTTGAAAACCCACTTTTCGCACTTGTGTTAATGTTGAAAATCCACTTTTCCCACTTGTGTTAGTGAAGGAAACCACTTTTCGCACTTGTGTTAGTGTTGAAAAACCACTTTTCGCACTTGTGTTGGTGCAGGAAACCACTTTTGCTCTTGTATTAGTGTGGAAAAAACACTTTTTGCACTTGTGATAGTGTTGAAAACCACTTTTCGCACTTGTGTTAGTGTTGAAAAACCACTTTTCGCACTTGTGTTGGTGCAGGAAACCACTTTTGCACTTGTATTAGTGTGGAAAAACCACTTTTCGCACTTGTGTTAGTGTTGAAAAACCACTTTTCGCACTTGTGTTAGTGTTGAAAAACCACTTTTCGCACTTGTGTTAGTGTTGAAAAACCACTTTTTGCACTTGTGTTGGTGCAGGAAACCACTTTTCGCACTTGTGTTAGTGTTGAAAAACCACTTTTCGCACTTGTGTTAGTGTTGAAAAACCACTTTTTGCACTTGTGTTGGTGCAGGAAACCACTTTTCGCACTTGTGTTAGTGTTGAAAAACCACTTTTCGCACTTGTGTTAGTGTTGAAAAACCACTTTTTGCACTTGTGTTGGTGCAGGAAACCACTTTTCGCACTTGTGTTAGTGTTGAAAAACCACTTTTCGCACTTGTGTTAGTGTTGAAAAATCACTTTTCGCACTTGTGTTAGTGTTGAAAAACCACTTTTTGCACTTGTGTTGGTGCAGGAAACCACTTTTCGCACTTGTGTTAGTGTTGAAAAACCACTTTTCGCACTTGTGTTAGTGTTGAAAAACCACTTTTTGCACTTGTGTTGGTGCAGGAAACCACTTTTCGCACTTGCGTTAGTGTTGAAAAACCACTTTTCGCACTTGTGTTAGTGTTGAAAAACCACTTTTCGCACTTGTGTTGGTGCAGGAAACCACTTTTGCACTTGTATTAGTGTGGAAAAAACACTTTTTGCACTTGTGATAGTGTGGAAAAACCACTTTTCGCACTTGTGTTAGTGTTGAAAAACCACTTTTCGCACTTGTGTTAGTGTTGAAAAACCACTTTTCGCACTTGTGTTGGTGCAGGAAACCACTTTTGCACTTGTATTAGTGTGGAAAAACCACTTTTTGCACTTGTGATAGTGTTCAAAAACCACTTTTCGCACTTGTGTTAGTGTTGAAAAACCACTTTTCGCACTTGTGTTAGTGTTGAAAAACCACTTTTTGCACTTGTGTTAGTGTTGAAAAACCACTTTTTGCACTTGTGTTGGTGCAGGAAACCACTTTTGCACTTGTATTAGTGTGGAAAAAAACACTTTTCGCACTTATGTTAGTGTTGAAAAACCACTTTTCGCACTTGTGTTAGTGTTGAAAAACCACTTTTCGCACTTGTGTTGGTGCAGGAAGCCAATTTTGCACTTGTATTAGTGTGGAAAAACCACTTTTCGCACTTGTGTTAGTGTTTAAAAACCACTTTTCGCACTTGTGTGAGTGTTGAAAAACCACTTTTCGCACTTGTGATAGTGTTGAAAAACCACTTTTCGCACTTGTGTTGGTGCAGGAAACCACTTTTGCACTTGTATTAGTGTGGAAAAACCACTTTTTGCACTTGTGTTGGTGCAGGAAACCACTTTTCGCACTTGTGTTAGTGTTGAAAAACCACTTTTCGCACTTGTGTTAGTGTTGAAAAACCACTTTTTGCACTTGTGTTGGTGCAGGAAACCACTTTTGCACTTGTATTAGTGTGGAAAAACCACTTTTTGCACTTGTGATAGTGTTGAAAAACCACTTTTCGCACTTGTGTTAGTGTTGAAAAACCACATTTTGCACTTGTGTTAGTGTTGAAAAACCACTTTTTGCACTTGTGTTGTTGCAGGAAACCACTTTTGCACTTGTATTAGTGTGGAAAAACCACTTTTCGCACTTGTGTTAGTGTTGAAAAACCACTTTTCACACTTGTGTTAGTGTTGAAAAACCACTTTTCGCACTTGTGTTAGTGTTGAAAAACCACTTTTCGCACTTGTGTTAGTGTTGAAAAACCACTTTTCGCACTTGTGTTGGTGCAGGAAACCACTTTTGCACTTGTATTAGTGTGCAAAAACCACTTTTGGCACTTGTGTTAGTGTTGAAAAAACACTTTTCGCACTTGTGTGAGTGTTGAAAAACCACTTTTCGCACTTGTGTTAGTGTTGAAAAACCACATTTCGCACTTGTGTTGGTGCAGGAAACCACTTTTGCTCTTGTATTAGTGTGGAAAAAACACTTTTTGTACTTGTGTTAGTGTTGAAAAACCACTGTTCGCACTTGTGTTAGTGTTGAAAAACCACTTTTCGCACTTGTGTTGGTGCAGGAAACCACTTTTGCACTTGTATTAGTGTGGAAAAAACACTTTTTGCACTTGTGATAGTGTGGAAAAACCACTTTTCGCACTTGTGTTAGTGTTGAAAAACCACTTTTCGCACTTGTGTTGGTGCAGGAAACCACTTTTGCACTTGTATTAGTGTGGAAAAAACACTTTTTGCACTTGTGATAGTGTTGAAAAACCACTTTTCGCACTTGTGTTAGTGTTGAAAAACCACTTTTCGCACTTGTGTTGGTGCAGGAAACCACTTTTGCACTTGTATTAGTGTTGAAAAAACACTTTTCGCACTTGTGTTAGTGTTGAAAAACCACTTTTCGCACTTGTGTTAGTGTTGAAAAACCACTTTTCGCACTTGTGTTGGTGCAGGAAACCACTTTTGCACTTGTATTAGTGTGGAAAAACCACTTTTCGCACTTGTGTTAGTGTTGAAAAACCACTTTTCGCACTTGTGTGAGTGTTGAAAAACCACTTTTCGCACTTGTGATAGTGTTGAAAAACCACTTTTCGCACTTGTGTTAGTGTTGAAAAACCACTTTTCGCACCAGTGTTGGTGCAGGAAACCACTTTTGCACTTGTATTAGTGTGGAAAAACCACTTTTTGCACTTGTGATAGTGTTGAAAAACCACTTTTCGCACTTGTGTTAGTGTTGAAAAACCACTTTTCGCACTTGTGTTAGTGTTGAAAAACCACTTTTCGCACTTGTGTTGGTGCAGGAAACCACTTTTGCACTTGTATTAGTGTGGAAAAAACACTTTTTGCACTTGTGATAGTGTTGAAAAACAACTTTTCGCACTTGTGTTGGTGCAGGAAACCACTTTTGCACTTGTATTAGTGTGGAAAAAACACTTTTCGCACTTGTGTTAGTGTTGAAAAACCACTTTTCGCACTTGTGTTGGTGCAGGAAACCACTTTTGCACTTGTATTAGTGTGGAAAAACCACTTTTCGCACTTGTGTTAGTGTTGAAAAACCACTTTTCGCACTTGTGTGAGTGTTGAAAAACCACTTTTCGCACTTGTGATAGTGTTGAAAAACCACTTTTCGCACTTGTGTTGGTGCAGGAAACCACTTTTGCACTTGTATTAGTGTTGAAAAACCACTTTTCGCACTTGTGTGAGTGTTGAAAAACCACTTTTCGCACTTGTGATAGTGTTGAAAAACCACTTTTCGCACTTGTGTTAGTGTTGAAAAACCACTTTTCGCACTTGTGTTGGTGCAGGAAACCACTTTTGCACTTGTATTAGTGTGGAAAAACCACTTTTTGCACTTGTGATAGTGTTGAAAAACCACTTTTCGCACTTGTGTTAGTGTTGAAAAACCACATTTTGCACTTGTGTTAGTGTTGAAAAACCACTTTTTGCACTTGTGTTGGTGCAGGAAACCACTTTTGCACTTGTATTAGTGTGGAAAAACCACTTTTCGCACTTGTGTTAGTGTTGAAAAACCACTTTTCACACTTGTGTTAGTGTTGAAAAACCACTTTTCGCACTTGTGTTGGTGCAGGAAACCACTTTTGAACTTGTATTAGTGTTGAAAAAACACTTTTCGCACTTGTGTTAGTGTTGAAAAACCACTTTTCGCACTTGTGTTAGTGTTGAAAAACCACTTTTCGCACTTGTGTTGGTGCAGGAAACCACTTTTGCACTTGTATTAGTGTGGAAAAAACACTTTTTGAACTTGTGATAGTGTTGAAAAACCACTTTTCGCACTTGTGTTAGTGTTGAAAAACCACTTTTCGCACTTGTGTTAGTGTTGAAAAACCACTTTTCGCACTTGTGTTAGTGTTGAAAAACCACTTTTCGCACTTGTGTTGGTGCAGGAAACCACTTTTGCACTTGTATTAGTGTGCAAAAACCACTTTTCGCACTTGTGTTAGTGTTGAAAAACCACTTTTCGCACTTGTGTTAGTGTTGAAAAACCACTTTTCGCACTTGTGTTAGTGTTGAAAAACCACTTTTCGCACTTGTGTTAGTGTTGAAAAACCACTTTTCGCACTTGCGTTAGTGTTGAAAAACCACTTTTCGCACTTGTGTTAGTGAAGGAAACCACTTTTCTCACTTGTGTTAGTGTTGAAAACCCACTTTTCGCACTTGTGTTAATGTTGAAAATCCACTTTTCCCACTTGTGTTTGTGAAGGAAACCACTTTTCGCACTTGTGTTAGTGTTGAAAAACCACTTTTCGCACTTGTGTTGGTGCAGGAAACCACTTTTGCACTTGTATTAGTGTGGAAAAAACACTTTTTGCACTTGTGATAGTGTTGAAAAACCACTTTTCGCACTTGTGTTAGTGTTGAAAAACCACTTTTCACACTTGTGTTAGTGAAGGAAACCACTTTTCGCACTTGTGTTAGTGTTGAAAACCCACTTTTCGCACTTGTGTTAATGTTGAAAATCCACTTTTCCCACTTGTGTTAGTGAAGGAAACCACTTTTCGCACTTGTGTTAGTGTTGAAAAACCACTTTTCGCACTTGTGTTGGTGCAGGAAACCACTTTTGCACTTGTATTAGTGTGGAAAAACCACTTTTCGCACATGTGTTAGTGTTGAAAAACCACTTTTCGCACTTGTGTTAGTGTTGAAAAACCACTTTTCGCACTTGTGTTGGTGCAGCAAACCTCTTTTGCACTTGTATTAGTGTGGAAAAAACACTTTTTGCACTTGTGATAGTGTTGAAAAACCACTTTTTGCACTTGTGTTAGTGTTGAAAAACCACTTTTCGCACTTGTGTTGGTGCAGGAAACCACTTTTGCACTTGTATTAGTGTGGAAAAACCACTTTTCGCACTTGTGTTAGTGTTGAAAAACCACTTTTTGCACTTGTGTTAGTGTTGAAAAACCACTTTTCACACTTGTGTTAGTGTTGAAAAACCACTTTTCGCACTTGTGTGGTGCAGGAAACCACTTTTGCACTTGTATTAGTGTGGAAAAAACACTTTTTGCACTTGTGATAGTGTTGAAAAACCACTTTTCGCACTTGTGTTGGTGCAGGAAACCACTTTTGCACTTGTATTAGTGTGGAAAAACCACTTTTCGCACTTGTGTTAGTGTTGAAAAACCACTTTTCGCACTTGTGTTAGTGTTGAAAAACCACTTTTCGCACTTGTGTTCGTGAAGGAAACCACTTTTCGCACTTGTGTTAGTGTTGAAAACCCACTTTTCGCACTTGTGTTAATGTTGAAAATCCACTTTTCCCACTTGTGTTAGTGAAGGAAACCACTTTTCGCACTTGTGTTAGTGTTGAAAAACCACTTTTCGCACTTGTGTTGGTGCAGGAAACCACTTTTGCTCTTGTATTAGTGTGGAAAAAACACTTTTTGCACTTGTGATAGTGTTGAAAACCACTTTTCGCACTTGTGTTAGTGTTGAAAAACCACTTTTCGCACTTGTGTTGGTGCAGGAAACCACTTTTGCACTTGTATTAGTGTGGAAAAACCACTTTTCGCACTTGTGTTAGTGTTGAAAAACCACTTTTCGCACTTGTGTTAGTGTTGAAAAACCACTTTTCGCACTTGTGTTAGTGTTGAAAAACCACTTTTTGCACTTGTGTTGGTGCAGGAAACCACTTTTCGCACTTGTGTTAGTGTTGAAAAACCACTTTTCGCACTTGTGTTAGTGTTGAAAAACCACTTTTTGCACTTGTGTTGGTGCAGGAAACCACTTTTCGCACTTGTGTTAGTGTTGAAAAACCACTTTTCGCACTTGTGTTAGTGTTGAAAAACCACTTTTTGCACTTGTGTTGGTGCAGGAAACCACTTTTCGCACTTGTGTTAGTGTTGAAAAACCACTTTTCGCACTTGTGTTAGTGTTGAAAAACCACTTTTCGCACTTGTGTTAGTGTTGAAAAACCACTTTTTGCACTTGTGTTGGTGCAGGAAACCACTTTTCGCACTTGTGTTAGTGTTGAAAAACCACTTTTCGCACTTGTGTTAGTGTTGAAAAACCACTTTTTGCACTTGTGTTGGTGCAGGAAACCACTTTTCGCACTTGCGTTAGTGTTGAAAAACCACTTTTCGCACTTGTGTTAGTGTTGAAAAACCACTTTTCGCACTTGTGTTGGTGCAGGAAACCACTTTTGCACTTGTATTAGTGTGGAAAAAACACTTTTTGCACTTGTGATAGTGTGGAAAAACCACTTTTCGCACTTGTGTTAGTGTTGAAAAACCACTTTTCGCACTTGTGTTAGTGTTGAAAAACCACTTTTCGCACTTGTGTTGGTGCAGGAAACCACTTTTGCACTTGTATTAGTGTGGAAAAACCACTTTTTGCACTTGTGATAGTGTTCAAAAACCACTTTTCGCACTTGTGTTAGTGTTGAAAAACCACTTTTCGCACTTGTGTTAGTGTTGAAAAACCACTTTTTGCACTTGTGTTAGTGTTGAAAAACCACTTTTTGCACTTGTGTTGGTGCAGGAAACCACTTTTGCACTTGTATTAGTGTGGAAAAAAACACTTTTCGCACTTATGTTAGTGTTGAAAAACCACTTTTCGCACTTGTGTTAGTGTTGAAAAACCACTTTTCGCACTTGTGTTGGTGCAGGAAGCCACTTTTGCACTTGTATTAGTGTGGAAAAACCACTTTTCGCACTTGTGTTAGTGTTTAAAAACCACTTTTCGCACTTGTGTGAGTGTTGAAAAACCACTTTTCGCACTTGTGATAGTGTTGAAAAACCACTTTTCGCACTTGTGTTGGTGCAGGAAACCACTTTTGCACTTGTATTAGTGTGGAAAAACCACTTTTTGCACTTGTGTTGGTGCAGGAAACCACTTTTCGCACTTGTGTTAGTGTTGAAAAACCACTTTTCGCACTTGTGTTAGTGTTGAAAAACCACTTTTTGCACTTGTGTTGGTGCAGGAAACCACTTTTGCACTTGTATTAGTGTGGAAAAACCACTTTTTGCACTTGTGATAGTGTTGAAAAACCACTTTTCGCACTTGTGTTAGTGTTGAAAAACCACATTTTGCACTTGTGTTAGTGTTGAAAAACCACTTTTTGCACTTGTGTTGTTGCAGGAAACCACTTTTGCACTTGTATTAGTGTGGAAAAACCACTTTTCGCACTTGTGTTAGTGTTGAAAAACCACTTTTCACACTTGTGTTAGTGTTGAAAAACCACTTTTCGCACTTGTGTTAGTGTTGAAAAACCACTTTTCGCACTTGTGTTAGTGTTGAAAAACCACTTTTCGCACTTGTGTTGGTGCAGGAAACCACTTTTGCACTTGTATTAGTGTGCAAAAACCACTTTTGGCACTTGTGTTAGTGTTGAAAAAACACTTTTCGCACTTGTGTGAGTGTTGAAAAACCACTTTTCGCACTTGTGTTAGTGTTGAAAAACCACATTTCGCACTTGTGTTGGTGCAGGAAACCACTTTTGCTCTTGTATTAGTGTGGAAAAAACACTTTTTGTACTTGTGTTAGTGTTGAAAAACCACTGTTCGCACTTGTGTTAGTGTTGAAAAACCACTTTTCGCACTTGTGTTGGTGCAGGAAACCACTTTTGCACTTGTATTAGTGTGGAAAAAACACTTTTTGCACTTGTGATAGTGTGGAAAAACCACTTTTCGCACTTGTGTTAGTGTTGAAAAACCACTTTTCGCACTTGTGTTGGTGCAGGAAACCACTTTTGCACTTGTATTAGTGTGGAAAAAACACTTTTTGCACTTGTGATAGTGTTGAAAAACCACTTTTCGCACTTGTGTTAGTGTTGAAAAACCACTTTTCGCACTTGTGTTGGTGCAGGAAACCACTTTTGCACTTGTATTAGTGTTGAAAAAACACTTTTCGCACTTGTGTTAGTGTTGAAAAACCACTTTTCGCACTTGTGTTAGTGTTGAAAAACCACTTTTCGCACTTGTGTTGGTGCAGGAAACCACTTTTGCACTTGTATTAGTGTGGAAAAACCACTTTTCGCACTTGTGTTAGTGTTGAAAAACCACTTTTCGCACTTGTGTGAGTGTTGAAAAACCACTTTTCGCACTTGTGATAGTGTTGAAAAACCACTTTTCGCACTTGTGTTAGTGTTGAAAAACCACTTTTCGCACCAGTGTTGGTGCAGGAAACCACTTTTGCACTTGTATTAGTGTGGAAAAACCACTTTTTGCACTTGTGATAGTGTTGAAAAACCACTTTTCGCACTTGTGTTAGTGTTGAAAAACCACTTTTCGCACTTGTGTTAGTGTTGAAAAACCACTTTTCGCACTTGTGTTGGTGCAGGAAACCACTTTTGCACTTGTATTAGTGTGGAAAAAACACTTTTTGCACTTGTGATAGTGTTGAAAAACAACTTTTCGCACTTGTGTTGGTGCAGGAAACCACTTTTGCACTTGTATTAGTGTGGAAAAAACACTTTTCGCACTTGTGTTAGTGTTGAAAAACCACTTTTCGCACTTGTGTTGGTGCAGGAAACCACTTTTGCACTTGTATTAGTGTGGAAAAACCACTTTTCGCACTTGTGTTAGTGTTGAAAAACCACTTTTTGCACTTGTGTTGGTGCAGGAAACCACTTTTGCACTTGTATTAGTGTGGAAAAACCACTTTTCGCACTTGTGTTAGTGTTGAAAAACCACTTTTCACACTTGTGTTAGTGTTGAAAAACCACTTTTCGCACTTGTGTTGGTGCAGGAAACCACTTTTGAACTTGTATTAGTGTTGAAAAAACACTTTTCGCACTTGTGTTAGTGTTGAAAAACCACTTTTCGCACTTGTGTTAGTGTTGAAAAACCACTTTTCGCACTTGTGTTGGTGCAGGAAACCACTTTTGCACTTGTATTAGTGTGGAAAAAACACTTTTTGAACTTGTGATAGTGTTGAAAAACCACTTTTCGCACTTGTGTTAGTGTTGAAAAACCACTTTTCGCACTTGTGTTAGTGTTGAAAAACCACTTTTCGCACTTGTGTTAGTGTTGAAAAACCACTTTTCGCACTTGTGTTGGTGCAGGAAACCACTTTTGCACTTGTATTAGTGTGCAAAAACCACTTTTCGCACTTGTGTTAGTGTTGAAAAAACACTTTTTGCACTTGTGTGAGTGTTGAAAAACCACTTTTCGCACTTGTGTTAGTGTTGAAAAACCACATTTCGCACTTGTGTTGGTGCAGGAAACCACTTTTGCTCTTGTATTAGTGTGGAAAAAACACTTTTTGTACTTGTGTTAGTGTTGAAAAACCACTGTTCGCACTTGTGTTCGTGTTGAAAAACCACTTTTGCACTTGTGTTGGTGCAGGAAACCACTTTTGCACTTGTATTAGTGTGGAAAAAACACTTTTTGCACTTGTGATAGTGTGGAAAAACCACTTTTCGCACTTGTGTTAGTGTGGAAAAACCACTTTTCGCACTTGTGTTAGTGTTGAAAAACCACTTTTCGCACTTGTGATAGTGTTGAAAAACCATTTTTCGCACTTGTGTTAGTGTTGAAAAAACACTTTTCGCACTTGTGTTGGTGCAGGAAACCACTTTTGCACTTGTATTAGTGTGGAAAAACCACTTTTTGCACTTGTGATAGTGTTGAAAAACCACTTTTCGTACTTGTGTTAGTGTTGAAAAACCACTTTTCGCACTTGTGTTAGTGTTGAAAAACCACTTTTTGCACTTGTGTTGGTGCAGGAAACCACTTTTGCACTTGTATTAGTGTTGAAAAAACACTTTTCGCACTTGCGTTAGTGTTGAAAAACCACTTTTCGCACTTGTGTTAGTGTTGAAAAACCACTTTTCGCACTTGTGTTGGTGCAGGAAACCACTTTTGCACTTGTATTAGTGTGGTAAAAACACTTTTTGCACTTGTGATAGTGTTGAAAAACCACTTTTCGCACTTGTGTTAGTGTTGAAAAACCACTTTTCGCACTTGTGTTGGTGCAGGAAACCACTTTTGCACTTGTATTAGTGTGGAAAAACCACTTTTCGCACTTGTGATAGTGTTGAAAAACCACTTTTCGCACTTGTGTTAGTGTTGAGAAACCACTTTTCGCACTTGTGTTGGTGCAGGAAACCACTTTTGCACTTGTATTAGTGTGGAAAAACCACTTTTCGCACTTTTGTTAGTGTTGAAAAACCACTTTTCGCACTTGTGTTAGTGTTGAAAAACCACTTTTCGCACTTGTGTTAGTGTTGAAAAAAGACTTTTCGCACTTGTGTTGGTGCAGGAAACCACTTTTGCACTTGTATTAGTGTGGAAAAAAACACTTCGCACTTGTGTTAGTGTTGAAAAACCACTTTTCGCACTTGTGTTAGTGTTGAAAAACCACTTTTCGCACTTGTGTGAGTGTTGAAAAACCACTTTTCGCACTTGTGATAGTGTTGAAAAACCACTTTTCGCACTTGTGTTAGTGTTGAAAAACCACTTTTCGCACCAGTGTTGGTGCAGGAAACCACTTTTGCACTTGTATTAGTGTGCAAAAACCACTTTTCGCACTTGTGTTAGTGTTGAAAAACCACTTTTCGCACTTGTGTTAGTGTTGAAAAACCACTTTTCGCACTTGTGTGAGTGTTGAAAAACCACTTTTCGCACTTGTGATAGTGTTGAAAAACCACTTTTCGCACTTGTGTTAGTGTTGAAAAACCACTTTTCGCACTTGTGTTGGTGCAGGAAACCACTTTTGCACTTGTATTAGTGTGCAAAAACCACTTTTGGCACTTGTGTTAGTGTTGAAAAAACACTTTTCGCACTTGTGTGAGTGTTGAAAAACCACTTTTCGCACTTGTGTTAGTGTTGAAAAACCACATTTCGCACTTGTGTTGGTGCAGGAAACCACTTTTGCTCTTGTATTAGTGTGGAAAAAACACTTTTTGTACTTGTGTTAGTGTTGAAAAACCACTGTTCGCACTTGTGTTAGTGTTGAAAAACCACTTTTCGCACTTGTGTTGGTGCAGGAAACCACTTTTGCACTTGTATTAGTGTGGAAAAAACACTTTTTGCACTTGTGATAGTGTGGAAAAACCACTTTTCGCACTTGTGTTAGTGTTGAAAAACCACTTTTCGCACTTGTGTTGGTGCAGGAAACCACTTTTGCACTTGTATTAGTGTGGAAAAAACACTTTTTGCACTTGTGATAGTGTTGAAAAACCACTTTTCGCACTTGTGTTAGTGTTGAAAAACCACTTTTCGCACTTGTGTTGGTGCAGGAAACCACTTTTGCACTTGTATTAGTGT
Source organism: Myxine glutinosa (assembly GCF_964187855.1). NCBI lineage: Eukaryota > Metazoa > Chordata > Myxini > Myxiniformes > Myxinidae > Myxine > Myxine glutinosa. The sequence continues at coordinate 101,077,733 of NC_136264.1, forward strand.
TGAAAAAACACTTTTCGCACTTGTGTTAGTGTTGAAAAACCACTTTTCGCACTTGTGTTAGTGTTGAAAAACCACTTTTCGCACTTGTGTTGGTGCAGGAAACCACTTTTGCAGTTGTATTAGTGTGGAAAAACCACTTTTCGCACTTGTGTTAGTGTTGAAAAACCACTTTTCGCACTTGTGTGAGTGTTGAAAAACCACTTTTCGCACTTGTGATAGTGTTGAAAAACCACTTTTCGCACTTGTGTTAGTGTTGAAAAACCACTTTTCGCACCAGTGTTGGTGCAGGAAACCACTTTTGCACTTGTATTAGTGTGGAAAAACCACTTTTTGCACTTGTGATAGTGTTGAAAAACCACTTTTCGCACTTGTGTTAGTGTTGAAAAACCACTTTTCGCACTTGTGTTAGTGTTGAAAAACCACTTTTCGCACTTGTGTTGGTGCAGGAAACCACTTTTGCACTTGTATTAGTGTGGAAAAAACACTTTTTGCACTTGTGATAGTGTTGAAAAACAACTTTTCGCACTTGTGTTGGTGCAGGAAACCACTTTTGCACTTGTATTAGTGTGGAAAAAACACTTTTCGCACTTGTGTTAGTGTTGAAAAACCACTTTTCGCACTTGTGTTGGTGCAGGAAACCACTTTTGCACTTGTATTAGTGTGGAAAAACCACTTTTCGCACTTGTGTTAGTGTTGAAAAACCACTTTTTGCACTTGTGTTGGTGCAGGAAACCACTTTTGCACTTGTATTAGTGTGGAAAAACCACTTTTCGCACTTGTGTTAGTGTTGAAAAACCACTTTTCACACTTGTGTTAGTGTTGAAAAACCACTTTTCGCACTTGTGTTGGTGCAGGAAACCACTTTTGAACTTGTATTAGTGTTGAAAAAACACTTTTCGCACTTGTGTTAGTGTTGAAAAACCACTTTTCGCACTTGTGTTAGTGTTGAAAAACCACTTTTCGCACTTGTGTTGGTGCAGGAAACCACTTTTGCACTTGTATTAGTGTGGAAAAAACACTTTTTGAACTTGTGATAGTGTTGAAAAACCACTTTTCGCACTTGTGTTAGTGTTGAAAAACCACTTTTCGCACTTGTGTTAGTGTTGAAAAACCACTTTTCGCACTTGTGTTAGTGTTGAAAAACCACTTTTCGCACTTGTGTTGGTGCAGGAAACCACTTTTGCACTTGTATTAGTGTGCAAAAACCACTTTTCGCACTTGTGTTAGTGTTGAAAAAACACTTTTTGCACTTGTGTGAGTGTTGAAAAACCACTTTTCGCACTTGTGTTAGTGTTGAAAAACCACATTTCGCACTTGTGTTGGTGCAGGAAACCACTTTTGCTCTTGTATTAGTGTGGAAAAAACACTTTTTGTACTTGTGTTAGTGTTGAAAAACCACTGTTCGCACTTGTGTTCGTGTTGAAAAACCACTTTTGCACTTGTGTTGGTGCAGGAAACCACTTTTGCACTTGTATTAGTGTGGAAAAAACACTTTTTGCACTTGTGATAGTGTGGAAAAACCACTTTTCGCACTTGTGTTAGTGTGGAAAAACCACTTTTCGCACTTGTGTTAGTGTTGAAAAACCACTTTTCGCACTTGTGATAGTGTTGAAAAACCATTTTTCGCACTTGTGTTAGTGTTGAAAAAACACTTTTCGCACTTGTGTTGGTGCAGGAAACCACTTTTGCACTTGTATTAGTGTGGAAAAACCACTTTTTGCACTTGTGATAGTGTTGAAAAACCACTTTTCGTACTTGTGTTAGTGTTGAAAAACCACTTTTCGCACTTGTGTTAGTGTTGAAAAACCACTTTTTGCACTTGTGTTGGTGCAGGAAACCACTTTTGCACTTGTATTAGTGTTGAAAAAACACTTTTCGCACTTGCGTTAGTGTTGAAAAACCACTTTTCGCACTTGTGTTAGTGTTGAAAAACCACTTTTCGCACTTGTGTTGGTGCAGGAAACCACTTTTGCACTTGTATTAGTGTGGTAAAAACACTTTTTGCACTTGTGATAGTGTTGAAAAACCACTTTTCGCACTTGTGTTAGTGTTGAAAAACCACTTTTTGCACTTGTGTTGGTGCAGGAAACCACTTTTGCACTTGTATTAGTGTGGAAAAACCACTTTTCGCACTTGTGATAGTGTTGAAAAACCACTTTTCGCACTTGTGTTAGTGTTGAAAAACCACTTTTCGCACTTGTGTTGGTGCAGGAAACCACTTTTGCACTTGTATTAGTGTGGAAAAACCACTTTTCGCACTTTTGTTAGTGTTGAAAAACCACTTTTCGCACTTGTGTTAGTGTTGAAAAACCACTTTTCGCACTTGTGTTAGTGTTGAAAAAAGACTTTTCGCACTTGTGTTGGTGCAGGAAACCACTTTTGCACTTGTATTAGTGTGGAAAAAAACACTTCGCACTTGTGTTAGTGTTGAAAAACCACTTATCGCACTTGTGTTAGTGTTGAAAAACCACTTTTCGCACTTGTGTGAGTGTTGAAAAACCACTTTTCGCACTTGTGATAGTGTTGAAAAACCACTTTTCGCACTTGTGTTAGTGTTGAAAAACTACTTTTCGCACCAGTGTTGGTGCAGGAAACCACTTTTGCACTTGTATTAGTGTGCAAAAACCACTTTTCGCACTTGTGTTAGTGTTGAAAAACCACTTTTCGCACTTGTGTTAGTGTTGAAAAACCACTTTTCGCACTTGTGTGAGTGTTGAAAAACCACTTTTCGCACTTGTGATAGTGTTGAAAAACCACTTTTCGCACTTGTGTTAGTGTTGAAAAACCACTTTTCGCACTTGTGTTGGTGCAGGAAACCACTTTTGCACTTGTATTAGTGTGCAAAAACCACTTTTCGCACTTGTGTTAGTGTTGAAAAAACACTTTTTGCACTTGTGTGAGTGTTGAAAAACCACTTTTCGCACTTGTGTTAGTGTTGAAAAACCACATTTCGCACTTGTGTTGGTGCAGGAAACCACTTTTGCACTTGTATTAGTGTGGTAAAAACACTTTTTGCACTTGTGATAGTGTTGAAAAACCACTTTTCGCACTTGTGTTAGTGTTGAAAAACCACTTTTCGCACTTGTGTTGGTGCAGGAAACCACTTTTGCACTTGTATTAGTGTGGTAAAAACACTTTTTGCACTTGTGATAGTGTTGAAAAACCACTTTTCGCACTTGTGTTAGTGTTGAAAAACCACTTTTCGCACTTGTGTTGGTGCAGGAAACCACTTTTGCACTTGTATTAGTGTGGAAAAACCACTTTTCGCACTTTTGTTAGTGTTGAAAAACCACTTTTCGCACTTGTGTTAGTGTTGAAAAACCACTTTTCGCACTTGTGTTAGTGTTGAAAAAAGACTTTTCGCACTTGTGTTGGTGCAGGAAACCACTTTTGCACTTGTATTAGTGTGGAAAAAAACACTTCGCACTTGTGTTAGTGTTGAAAAACCACTTTTCGCACTTGTGTTAGTGTTGAAAAACCACTTTTCGCACTTGTGTGAGTGTTGAAAAACCACTTTTCGCACTTGTGATAGTGTTGAAAAACCACTTTTCGCACTTGTGTTAGTGTTGAAAAACCACTTTTCGCACCAGTGTTGGTGCAGGAAACCACTTTTGCACTTGTATTAGTGTGGAAAACCACTTTTTGCACTTGTGATAGTGTTGAAAAACCACTTTTCGCACTTGTGTTAGTGTTGAAAAACCACTTTTCGCACTTGTGTTAGTGTTGAAAAACCACTTTTCGCACTTGTGTTGGTGCAGGAAACCACTTTTGCACTTGTATTAGTGTGGAAAAAACACTTTTTGCACTTGTGATAGTGTTGAAAAACCACTTTTTGCACTTGTGTTAGTGTTGAAAAACCACTTTTCGCACTTGTGTTGGTGCAGGAAACCACTTTTGCACTTGTATTAGTGTGGAAAAACCACTTTTCGCACTTGTGTTAGTGTTGAAAAACCACTTTTCGCACTTGTGTTAGTGTTGAAAAACCACTTTTCGCACTTGTGTTAGTGTTGAAAAAACACTTTTCGCACTTGTGTTGGTGCAGGAAACCACTTTTGCACTTGTATTAGTGTGGAAAAAACACTTCGCACTTGTGTTAGTGTTGAAAAACCACTTTTCGCACTTGTGTTAGTGTTGAAAAACCACTTTTCGCACTTGTGTTGGTGCAGGAAACCACTTTTGCACTTGTATTAGTGTGGAAAAACCACTTTTCGCACTTGTGTTAGTGTTGAAAAACCACTTTTCGCACTTGTGTTGGTGCAGGAAACCACTTTTGCACTTGTATTAGTGTGGAAAAAACACTTTTTGAACTTGTGATAGTGTTGAAAAACCACTTTTCGCACTTGTGTTAGTGTTGAAAAACCACTTTTCGCACTTGTGTTAGTGTTGAAAAACCACTTTTCGCACTTGTGTTAGTGTTGAAAAACCACTTTTCGCACTTGTGTTGGTGCAGGAAACCACTTTTGCACTTGTATTAGTGTGCAAAAACCACTTTTCGCACTTGTGTTAGTGTTGAAAAACCACTTTTCGCACTTGTGTTGGTGCAGGAAACCACTTTTGCACTTGTATTAGTGTGCAAAAACCACTTTTCGCACTTGTGTTAGTGTTGAAAAACCACTTTTCGCACTTGTGTTGGTGCAGGAAACCACTTTTGCACTTGTATTAGTGTGCAAAAACCACTTTTTGCACTTGTGTGAGTGTTGAAAAACCACTTTTCGCACTTGTGTTAGTGTTGAAAAACCACATTTCGCACTTGTGTTGGTGCAGGAAACCACTTTTGCACTTGTATTAGTGTGGTAAAAACACTTTTTGCACTTGTGATAGTGTTGAAAAACCACTTTTCGCACTTGTGTTAGTGTTGAAAAACCACTTTTCGCACTTGTGTTGGTGCAGGAAACCACTTTTGCACTTGTATTAGTGTGGAAAAACCACTTTTCGCACTTGTGATAGTGTTGAAAAACCACTTTTCGCACTTGCGTTAGTGTTGAAAAACCACTTTTCGCACTTGTGTTGGTGCAGGAAACCACTTTTGCACTTGTATTAGTGTGGAAAAACCACTTTTCGCACTTTTGTTAGTGTTGAAAAACCACTTTTCGCACTTGTGTTAGTGTTGAAAAACCACTTTTCGCACTTGTGTTAGTGTTGAAAAACCACATTTTGCACTTGTGTTAGTGTTGAAAAACCACTTTTTGCACTTGTGTTGGTGCAGGAAACCACTTTTGCACTTGTATTAGTGTGGAAAAACCACTTTTCGCACTTGTGTTAGTGTTGAAAAACCACTTTTCACACTTGTGTTAGTGTTGAAAAACCACTTTTCGCACTTGTGTTGGTGTTGAAAAAAGACTTTTCGCACTTGTGTTGGTGCAGGAAACCACTTTTGCACTTGTATTAGTGTGGAAAAAAACACTTCGCACTTGTGTTAGTGTTGAAAAACCACTTTTCGCACTTGTGTTAGTGTTGAAAAACCACTTTTCGCACTTGTGTGAGTGTTGAAAAACCACTTTTCGCACTTGTGATAGTGTTGAAAAACCACTTTTCGCACTTGTGTTAGTGTTGAAAAACCACTTTTCGCACCAGTGTTGGTGCAGGAAACCACCTTTGCACTTGTATTAGTGTGGAAAACCACTTTTTGCACTTGTGATAGTGTTGAAAAACCACTTTTCGCACTTGTGTTAGTGTTGAAAAACCACTTTTCGCACTTGTGTTAGTGTTGAAAAACCACTTTTCGCACTTGTGTTGGTGCAGGAAACCACTTTTGCACTTGTATTAGTGTGGAAAAAACACTTTTTGCACTTGTGATAGTGTTGAAAAACCACTTTTTGCACTTGTGTTAGTGTTGAAAAACCACTTTTCGCACTTGTGTTGGTGCAGGAAACCACTTTTGCACTTGTATTAGTGTGGAAAAACCACTTTTCGCACTTGTGTTAGTGTTGAAAAACCACTTTTCGCACTTGTGTTAGTGTTGAAAAACCACTTTTCGCACTTGTGTTAGTGTTGAAAAAACACTTTTCGCACTTGTGTTGGTGCAGGAAACCACTTTTGCACTTGTATTAGTGTGGAAAAAACACTTCGCACTTGTGTTAGTGTTGAAAAACCACTTTTCGCACTTGTGTTAGTGTTGAAAAACCACTTTTCGCACTTGTGTTGGTGCAGGAAACCACTTTTGCACTTGTATTAGTGTGGAAAAACCACTTTTCGCACTTGTGTTAGTGTTGAAAAACCACTTTTCGCACTTGTGTTGGTGCAGGAAACCACTTTTGCACTTGTATTAGTGTGGAAAAAACACTTTTTGAACTTGTGATAGTGTTGAAAAACCACTTTTCGCACTTGTGTTAGTGTTGAAAAACCACTTTTCGCACTTGTGTTAGTGTTGAAAAACCACTTTTCGCACTTGTGTTAGTGTTGAAAAACCACTTTTCGCACTTGTGTTGGTGCAGGAAACCACTTTTGCACTTGTATTAGTGTGCAAAAACCACTTTTCGCACTTGTGTTAGTGTTGAAAAACCACTTTTCGCACTTGTGTTGGTGCAGGAAACCACTTTTGCACTTGTATTAGTGTGCAAAAACCACTTTTCGCACTTGTGTTAGTGTTGAAAAAAACACTTTTTGCACTTGTGTGAGTGTTGAAAAACCACTTTTCGCACTTGTGTTAGTGTTGAAAAACCACATTTCGCACTTGTGTTGGTGCAGGAAACCACTTTTGCACTTGTATTAGTGTGGTAAAAACACTTTTTGCACTTGTGATAGTGTTGAAAAACCACTTTTCGCACTTGTGTTAGTGTTGAAAAACCACTTTTCGCACTTGTGTTGGTGCAGGAAACCACTTTTGCACTTGTATTAGTGTGGAAAAACCACTTTTCGCACTTGTGATAGTGTTGAAAAACCACTTTTCGCACTTGTGTTAGTGTTGAAAAACCACTTTTCGCACTTGTGTTGGTGCAGGAAACCACTTTTGCACTTGTATTAGTGTGGAAAAACCACTTTTCGCACTTTTGTTAGTGTTGAAAAACCACTTTTCGCACTTGTGTTAGTGTTGAAAAACCACTTTTCGCACTTGTGTTGGTGCAGGAAACCACTTTTGCACTTGTATTAGTGTGGAAAAAACACTTCGCACTTGTGTTAGTGTTGAAAAACCACTTTTCGCACTTGTGTTAGTGTTGAAAAACCACTTTTCGCACTTGTGTTAGTGTTGAAAAACCACTTTTCGCACTTGTGTTGGTGCAGGAAACCACTTTTGCACTTGTATTAGTGTGGAAAAAACACTTTTTGCACTTGTGATAGTGTTGAAAAACCACTTTTTGCACTTGTGTTAGTGTTGAAAAACCACTTTTCGCACTTGTGTTGGTGCAGGAAACCACTTTTGCACTTGTATTAGTGTGGAAAAACCACTTTTCGCACTTGTGTTAGTGTTGAAAAACCACTTTTCGCACTTGTGTTGGTGCAGGAAACCACTTTTGCACTTGTATTAGTGTGGAAAAACCACTTTTCGCACTTGTGATAGTGTTGAAAAACCACTTTTCGCACTTGTGTTAGTGTTGAAAAACCACTTTTCGCACTTGTGTTGGTGCAGGAAACCACTTTTGCACTTGTATTAGTGTGGAAAAACCACTTTTCGCACTTTTGTTAGTGTTGAAAAACCACTTTTCGCACTTGTGTTAGTGTTGAAAAACCACTTTTCGCACTTGTGTTAGTGTTGAAAAAAGACTTTTCGCACTTGTGTTGGTGCAGGAAACCACTTTTGCACTTGTATTAGTGTGGAAAAAAACACTTCGCACTTGTGTTAGTGTTGAAAAACCACTTTTCGCACTTGTGTTAGTGTTGAAAAACCACTTTTCGCACTTGTGTTAGTGTTGAAAAACCACTTTTCGCACTTGTGTTGGTGCAGGAAACCACTTTTGCACTTGTATTAGTGTGCAAAAACCACTTTTCGCACTTGTGTTAGTGTTGAAAAACCACTTTTCGCACTTGTGTTGGTGCAGGAAACCACTTTTGCACTTGTATTAGTGTGCAAAAACCACTTTTCGCACTTGTGTTAGTGTTGAAAAACCACTTTTCGCACTTGTGTTAGTGTCGAAAAAACACTTTTCGCACTTGTGTTGGTGCAGGAAACCACTTTTGCACTTGTATTAGTGTGGAAAAAACACTTTTTGAACTTGTGATAGTGTTGAAAAACCACTTTTCGCACTTGTGTTAGTGTTGAAAAACCACTTTTCGCACTTGTGTTGGTGCAGGAAACCACTTTTGCACTTGTATTAGTGTGGAAAAACCACTTTTCGCACTTGTGTTAGTGTTGAAAAACCACTTTTCGCACTTGTGTTGGTGCAGGAAACCACTTTTGCACTTGTATTAGTGTGGAAAAAACACTTTTTGAACTTGTGATAGTGTTGAAAAACCACTTTTCGCACTTGTGTTAGTGTTGAAAAACCACTTTTCGCACTTGTGTTAGTGTTGAAAAACCACTTTTCGCACTTGTGTTAGTGTTGAAAAACCACTTTTCGCACTTGTGTTGGTGCAGGAAACCACTTTTGCACTTGTATTAGTGTGCAAAAACCACTTTTCGCACTTGTGTTAGTGTTGAAAAACCACTTTTCGCACTTGTGTTGGTGCAGGAAACCACTTTTGCACTTGTATTAGTGTGCAAAAACCACTTTTCGCACTTGTGTTAGTGTTGAAAAAACACTTTTTGCACTTGTGTGAGTGTTGAAAAACCACTTTTCGCACTTGTGTTAGTGTTGAAAAACCACATTTCGCACTTGTGTTGGTGCAGGAAACCACTTTTGCACTTGTATTAGTGTGGTAAAAACACTTTTTGCACTTGTGATAGTGTTGAAAAACCACTTTTCGCACTTGTGTTAGTGTTGAAAAACCACTTTTCGCACTTGTGTTGGTGCAGGAAACCACTTTTGCACTTGTATTAGTGTGGAAAAACCACTTTTCGCACTTGTGATAGTGTTGAAAAACCACTTTTCGCACTTGCGTTAGTGTTGAAAAACCACTTTTCGCACTTGTGTTGGTGCAGGAAACCACTTTTGCACTTGTATTAGTGTGGAAAAACCACTTTTCGCACTTTTGTTAGTGTTGAAAAACCACTTTTCGCACTTGTGTTAGTGTTGAAAAACCACTTTTCGCACTTGTGTTAGTGTTGAAAAACCACATTTTGCACTTGTGTTAGTGTTGAAAAACCACTTTTTGCACTTGTGTTGGTGCAGGAAACCACTTTTGCACTTGTATTAGTGTGGAAAAACCACTTTTCGCACTTGTGTTAGTGTTGAAAAACCACTTTTCACACTTGTGTTAGTGTTGAAAAACCACTTTTCGCACTTGTGTTGGTGTTGAAAAAAGACTTTTCGCACTTGTGTTGGTGCAGGAAACCACTTTTGCACTTGTATTAGTGTGGAAAAAAACACTTCGCACTTGTGTTAGTGTTGAAAAACCACTTTTCGCACTTGTGTTAGTGTTGAAAAACCACTTTTCGCACTTGTGTGAGTGTTGAAAAACCACTTTTCGCACTTGTGATAGTGTTGAAAAACCACTTTTCGCACTTGTGTTAGTGTTGAAAAACCACTTTTCGCACCAGTGTTGGTGCAGGAAACCACCTTTGCACTTGTATTAGTGTGGAAAACCACTTTTTGCACTTGTGATAGTGTTGAAAAACCACTTTTCGCACTTGTGTTAGTGTTGAAAAACCACTTTTCGCACTTGTGTTAGTGTTGAAAAACCACTTTTCGCACTTGTGTTGGTGCAGGAAACCACTTTTGCACTTGTATTAGTGTGGAAAAAACACTTTTTGCACTTGTGATAGTGTTGAAAAACCACTTTTTGCACTTGTGTTAGTGTTGAAAAACCACTTTTCGCACTTGTGTTGGTGCAGGAAACCACTTTTGCACTTGTATTAGTGTGGAAAAACCACTTTTCGCACTTGTGTTAGTGTTGAAAAACCACTTTTCGCACTTGTGTTAGTGTTGAAAAACCACTTTTCGCACTTGTGTTAGTGTTGAAAAAACACTTTTCGCACTTGTGTTGGTGCAGGAAACCACTTTTGCACTTGTATTAGTGTGGAAAAAACACTTCGCACTTGTGTTAGTGTTGAAAAACCACTTTTCGCACTTGTGTTAGTGTTGAAAAACCACTTTTCGCACTTGTGTTGGTGCAGGAAACCACTTTTGCACTTGTATTAGTGTGGAAAAACCACTTTTCGCACTTGTGTTAGTGTTGAAAAACCACTTTTCGCACTTGTGTTGGTGCAGGAAACCACTTTTGCACTTGTATTAGTGTGGAAAAAACACTTTTTGAACTTGTGATAGTGTTGAAAAACCACTTTTCGCACTTGTGTTAGTGTTGAAAAACCACTTTTCGCACTTGTGTTAGTGTTGAAAAACCACTTTTCGCACTTGTGTTAGTGTTGAAAAACCACTTTTCGCACTTGTGTTGGTGCAGGAAACCACTTTTGCACTTGTATTAGTGTGCAAAAACCACTTTTCGCACTTGTGTTAGTGTTGAAAAACCACTTTTCGCACTTGTGTTGGTGCAGGAAACCACTTTTGCACTTGTATTAGTGTGCAAAAACCACTTTTCGCACTTGTGTTAGTGTTGAAAAAAACACTTTTTGCACTTGTGTGAGTGTTGAAAAACCACTTTTCGCACTTGTGTTAGTGTTGAAAAACCACATTTCGCACTTGTGTTGGTGCAGGAAACCACTTTTGCACTTGTATTAGTGTGGTAAAAACACTTTTTGCACTTGTGATAGTGTTGAAAAACCACTTTTCGCACTTGTGTTAGTGTTGAAAAACCACTTTTCGCACTTGTGTTGGTGCAGGAAACCACTTTTGCACTTGTATTAGTGTGGAAAAACCACTTTTCGCACTTGTGATAGTGTTGAAAAACCACTTTTCGCACTTGTGTTAGTGTTGAAAAACCACTTTTCGCACTTGTGTTGGTGCAGGAAACCACTTTTGCACTTGTATTAGTGTGGAAAAACCACTTTTCGCACTTTTGTTAGTGTTGAAAAACCACTTTTCGCACTTGTGTTAGTGTTGAAAAACCACTTTTCGCACTTGTGTTGGTGCAGGAAACCACTTTTGCACTTGTATTAGTGTGGAAAAAACACTTCGCACTTGTGTTAGTGTTGAAAAACCACTTTTCGCACTTGTGTTAGTGTTGAAAAACCACTTTTCGCACTTGTGTTAGTGTTGAAAAACCACTTTTCGCACTTGTGTTGGTGCAGGAAACCACTTTTGCACTTGTATTAGTGTGGAAAAAACACTTTTTGCACTTGTGATAGTGTTGAAAAACCACTTTTTGCACTTGTGTTAGTGTTGAAAAACCACTTTTCGCACTTGTGTTGGTGCAGGAAACCACTTTTGCACTTGTATTAGTGTGGAAAAACCACTTTTCGCACTTGTGTTAGTGTTGAAAAACCACTTTTCGCACTTGTGTTGGTGCAGGAAACCACTTTTGCACTTGTATTAGTGTGGAAAAACCACTTTTCGCACTTGTGATAGTGTTGAAAAACCACTTTTCGCACTTGTGTTAGTGTTGAAAAACCACTTTTCGCACTTGTGTTGGTGCAGGAAACCACTTTTGCACTTGTATTAGTGTGGAAAAACCACTTTTCGCACTTTTGTTAGTGTTGAAAAACCACTTTTCGCACTTGTGTTAGTGTTGAAAAACCACTTTTCGCACTTGTGTTAGTGTTGAAAAAAGACTTTTCGCACTTGTGTTGGTGCAGGAAACCACTTTTGCACTTGTATTAGTGTGGAAAAAAACACTTCGCACTTGTGTTAGTGTTGAAAAACCACTTTTCGCACTTGTGTTAGTGTTGAAAAACCACTTTTCGCACTTGTGTTAGTGTTGAAAAACCACTTTTCGCACTTGTGTTGGTGCAGGAAACCACTTTTGCACTTGTATTAGTGTGCAAAAACCACTTTTCGCACTTGTGTTAGTGTTGAAAAACCACTTTTCGCACTTGTGTTGGTGCAGGAAACCACTTTTGCACTTGTATTAGTGTGCAAAAACCACTTTTCGCACTTGTGTTAGTGTTGAAAAACCACTTTTCGCACTTGTGTTAGTGTTGAAAAAACACTTTTCGCACTTGTGTTGGTGCAGGAAACCACTTTTGCACTTGTATTAGTGTGGAAAAAACACTTCGCACTTGTGTTAGTGTTGAAAAACCACTTTTCGCACTTGTGTTAGTGTTGAAAAACCACTTTTCGCACTTGTGTTGGTGCAGGAAACCACTTTTGCACTTGTATTAGTGTGGAAAAACCACTTTTCGCACTTGTGTTAGTGTTGAAAAACCACTTTTCGCACTTGTGTTGGTGCAGGAAACCACTTTTGCACTTGTATTAGTGTGGAAAAAACACTTTTTGAACTTGTGATAGTGTTGAAAAACCACTTTTCGCACTTGTGTTAGTGTTGAAAAACCACTTTTCGCACTTGTGTTAGTGTTGAAAAACCACTTTTCGCACTTGTGTTAGTGTTGAAAAACCACTTTTCGCACTTGTGTTGGTGCAGGAAACCACTTTTGCACTTGTATTAGTGTGCAAAAACCACTTTTCGCACTTGTGTTAGTGTTGAAAAACCACTTTTCGCACTTGTGTTGGTGCAGGAAACCACTTTTGCACTTGTATTAGTGTGCAAAAACCACTTTTCGCACTTGTGTTAGTGTTGAAAAAACACTTTTTGCACTTGTGTGAGTGTTGAAAAACCACTTTTCGCACTTGTGTTAGTGTTGAAAAACCACATTTCGCACTTGTGTTGGTGCAGGAAACCACTTTTGCACTTGTATTAGTGTGGTAAAAACACTTTTTGCACTTGTGATAGTGTTGAAAAACCACTTTTCGCACTTGTGTTAGTGTTGAAAAAACACTTTTTGCACTTGTGTGAGTGTTGAAAAACCACTTTTCGCACTTGTGTTAGTGTTGAAAAACCACATTTCGCACTTGTGTTGGTGCAGGAAACCACTTTTGCACTTGTATTAGTGTGGAAAAACCACTTTTCGCACTTGTGATAGTGTTGAAAAACCACTTTTCGCACTTGTGTTAGTGTTGAAAAACCACTTTTCGCACTTGTGTTGGTGCAGGAAACCACTTTTGCACTTGTATTAGTGTGGAAAAACCACTTTTCGCACTTTTGTTAGTGTTGAAAAACCACTTTTCGCACTTGTGTTAGTGTTGAAAAACCACTTTTCGCACTTGTGTTGGTGCAGGAAACCACTTTTGCACTTGTATTAGTGTGGAAAAAACACTTCGCACTTGTGTTAGTGTTGAAAAACCACTTTTCGCACTTGTGTTAGTGTTGAAAAACCACTTTTCGCACTTGTGTTAGTGTTGAAAAACCACTTTTCGCACTTGTGTTGGTGCAGGAAACCACTTTTGCACTTGTATTAGTGTGGAAAAAACACTTTTTGCACTTGTGATAGTGTTGAAAAACCACTTTTTGCACTTGTGTTAGTGTTGAAAAACCACTTTTCGCACTTGTGTTGGTGCAGGAAACCACTTTTGCACTTGTATTAGTGTGGAAAAACCACTTTTCGCACTTGTGTTAGTGTTGAAAAACCACTTTTCGCACTTGTGTTGGTGCAGGAAACCACTTTTGCACTTGTATTAGTGTGGAAAAACCACTTTTCGCACTTGTGATAGTGTTGAAAAACCACTTTTCGCACTTGTGTTAGTGTTGAAAAACCACTTTTCGCACTTGTGTTGGTGCAGGAAACCACTTTTGCACTTGTATTAGTGTGGAAAAACCACTTTTCGCACTTTTGTTAGTGTTGAAAAACCACTTTTCGCACTTGTGTTAGTGTTGAAAAACCACTTTTCGCACTTGTGTTAGTGTTGAAAAAAGACTTTTCGCACTTGTGTTGGTGCAGGAAACCACTTTTGCACTTGTATTAGTGTGGAAAAAAACACTTCGCACTTGTGTTAGTGTTGAAAAACCACTTTTCGCACTTGTGTTAGTGTTGAAAAACCACTTTTCGCACTTGTGTTAGTGTTGAAAAACCACTTTTCGCACTTGTGTTGGTGCAGGAAACCACTTTTGCACTTGTATTAGTGTGCAAAAACCACTTTTCGCACTTGTGTTAGTGTTGAAAAACCACTTTTCGCACTTGTGTTGGTGCAGGAAACCACTTTTGCACTTGTATTAGTGTGCAAAAACCACTTTTCGCACTTGTGTTAGTGTTGAAAAAACACTTTTTGCACTTGTGTGAGTGTTGAAAAACCACTTTTCGCACTTGTGTTAGTGTTGAAAAACCACATTTCGCACTTGTGTTGGTGCAGGAAACCACTTTTGCACTTGTATTAGTGTGGTAAAAACACTTTTTGCACTTGTGATAGTGTTGAAAAACCACTTTTCGCACTTGTGTTAGTGTTGAAAAACCACTTTTCGCACTTGTGTTGGTGCAGGAAACCACTTTTGCACTTGTATTAGTGTGGAAAAACCACTTTTCGCACTTGTGATAGTGTTGAAAAACCACTTTTCGCACTTGTGTTAGTGTTGAAAAACCACTTTTCGCACTTGTGTTGGTGCAGGAAACCACTTTTGCACTTGTATTAGTGTGGAAAAACCACTTTTCGCACTTTTGTTAGTGTTGAAAAACCACTTTTCGCACTTGTGTTAGTGTTGAAAAACCACTTTTCGCACTTGTGTTGGTGCAGGAAACCACTTTTGCACTTGTATTAGTGTGGAAAAAACACTTCGCACTTGTGTTAGTGTTGAAAAACCACTTTTCGCACTTGTGTTAGTGTTGAAAAACCACTTTTCGCACTTGTGTTAGTGTTGAAAAACCACTTTTCGCACTTGTGTTGGTGCAGGAAACCACTTTTGCACTTGTATTAGTGTGGAAAAAACACTTTTTGCACTTGTGATAGTGTTGAAAAACCACTTTTTGCACTTGTGTTAGTGTTGAAAAACCACTTTTCGCACTTGTGTTGGTGCAGGAAACCACTTTTGCACTTGTATTAGTGTGGAAAAACCACTTTTCGCACTTGTGTTAGTGTTGAAAAACCACTTTTCGCACTTGTGTTGGTGCAGGAAACCACTTTTGCACTTGTATTAGTGTGGAAAAACCACTTTTCGCACTTGTGATAGTGTTGAAAAACCACTTTTCGCACTTGTGTTAGTGTTGAAAAACCACTTTTCGCACTTGTGTTGGTGCAGGAAACCACTTTTGCACTTGTATTAGTGTGGAAAAACCACTTTTCGCACTTTTGTTAGTGTTGAAAAACCACTTTTCGCACTTGTGTTAGTGTTGAAAAACCACTTTTCGCACTTGTGTTAGTGTTGAAAAAAGACTTTTCGCACTTGTGTTGGTGCAGGAAACCACTTTTGCACTTGTATTAGTGTGGAAAAAAACACTTCGCACTTGTGTTAGTGTTGAAAAACCACTTTTCGCACTTGTGTTAGTGTTGAAAAACCACTTTTCGCACTTGTGTGAGTGTTGAAAAACCACTTTTCGCACTTGTGATAGTGTTGAAAAACCACTTTTCGCACTTGTGTTAGTGTTGAAAAACCACTTTTCGCACCAGTGTTGGTGCAGGAAACCACTTTTGCACTTGTATTAGTGTGGAAAACCACTTTTTGCACTTGTGATAGTGTTGAAAAACCACTTTTCGCACTTGTGTTAGTGTTGAAAAACCACTTTTCGCACTTGTGTTAGTGTTGAAAAACCACTTTTCGCACTTGTGTTGGTGCAGGAAACCACTTTTGCACTTGTATTAGTGTGGAAAAAACACTTTTTGCACTTGTGATAGTGTTGAAAAACCACTTTTTGCACTTGTGTTAGTGTTGAAAAACCACTTTTCGCACTTGTGTTGGTGCAGGAAACCACTTTTGCACTTGTATTAGTGTGGAAAAACCACTTTTCGCACTTGTGTTAGTGTTGAAAAACCACTTTTCGCACTTGTGTTAGTGTTGAAAAACCACTTTTCGCACTTGTGTTAGTGTTGAAAAAACACTTTTCGCACTTGTGTTGGTGCAGGAAACCACTTTTGCACTTGTATTAGTGTGGAAAAAACACTTCGCACTTGTGTTAGTGTTGAAAAACCACTTTTCGCACTTGTGTTAGTGTTGAAAAACCACTTTTCGCACTTGTGTTGGTGCAGGAAACCACTTTTGCACTTGTATTAGTGTGGAAAAACCACTTTTCGCACTTGTGTTAGTGTTGAAAAACCACTTTTCGCACTTGTGTTGGTGCAGGAAACCACTTTTGCACTTGTATTAGTGTGGAAAAAACACTTTTTGAACTTGTGATAGTGTTGAAAAACCACTTTTCGCACTTGTGTTAGTGTTGAAAAACCACTTTTCGCACTTGTGTTAGTGTTGAAAAACCACTTTTGCACTTGTGTTAGTGTTGAAAAACCACTTTTCGCACTTGTGTTGGTGCAGGAAACCACTTTTGCAATTGTATTAGTGTGCAAAAACCACTTTTCGCACTTGTGTTAGTGTTGAAAAACCACTTTTCGCACTTGTGTTGGTGCAGGAAACCACTTTTGCACTTGTATTAGTGTGCAAAAACCACTTTTCGCACTTGTGTTAGTGTTGAAAAAACACTTTTTGCACTTGTGTGAGTGTTGAAAAACCACTTTTCGCACTTGTGTTAGTGTTGAAAAACCACATTTCGCACTTGTGTTGGGGCAGGAAACCACTTTTGCACTTGTATTAGTGTGGTAAAAACACTTTTTGCACTTGTGGTAGTGTTGAAAAACCACTTTTCGCACTTGTGTTAGTGTTGAAAAACCACTTTTCGCACTTGTGTTGGTGCAGGAAACCACTTTTGCACTTGTATTAGTGTGGAAAAACCACTTTTCGCACTTGTGATAGTGTTGAAAAACCACTTTTCGCACTTGTGTTGGTGCAGGAAACCACTTTTGCACTTGTATTAGTGTGGAAAAACCACTTTTCGCACTTGTGATAGTGTTGAAAAACCACTTTTCGCACTTGTGTTAGTGTTGAAAAACCACTTTTCGCACTTGTGTTGGTGCAGGAAACCACTTTTGCACTTGTATTAGTGTGGAAAAACCACTTTTCGCACTTTTGTTAGTGTTGAAAAACCACTTTTCGCACTTGTGTTAGTGTTGAAAAACCACTTTTCGCACTTGTGTTAGTGTTGAAAAAAGACTTTTCGCACTTGTGTTGGTGCAGGAAACCACTTTTGCACTTGTATTAGTGTGGAAAAAAACACTTCGCACTTGTGTTAGTGTTGAAAAACCACTTTTCGCACTTGTGTTAGTGTTGAAAAACCACTTTTCGCACTTGTGTGAGTGTTGAAAAACCACTTTTCGCACTTGTGATAGTGTTGAAAAACCACTTTTCGCACTTGTGTTAGTGTTGAAAAACCACTTTTCGCACCAGTGTTGGTGCAGGAAACCACTTTTGCACTTGTATTAGTGTGGAAAACCACTTTTTGCACTTGTGATAGTGTTGAAAAACCACTTTTCGCACTTGTGTTAGTGTTGAAAAACCACTTTTCGCACTTGTGTTAGTGTTGAAAAACCACTTTTCGCACTTGTGTTGGTGCAGGAAACCACTTTTGCACTTGTATTAGTGTGGAAAAAACAGTTTTTGCACTTGTGATAGTGTTGAAAAACCACTTTTTGCACTTGTGTTAGTGTTGAAAAACCACTTTTCGCACTTGTGTTGGTGCAGGAAACCACTTTTGCACTTGTATTAGTGTGGAAAAACCACTTTTCGCACTTGTGTTAGTGTTGAAAAACCACTTTTCGCACTTGTGTTAGTGTTGAAAAACCACTTTTCGCACTTGTGTTAGTGTTGAAAAAACACTTTTCGCACTTGTGTTGGTGCAGGAAACCACTTTTGCACTTGTATTAGTGTGGAAAAAACACTTCGCACTTGTGTTAGTGTTGAAAAACCACTTTTCGCACTTGTGTTAGTGTTGAAAAACCACTTTTCGCACTTGTGTTGGTGCAGGAAACCACTTTTGCACTTGTATTAGTGTGGAAAAACCACTTTTCGCACTTGTGTTAGTGTTGAAAAACCACTTTTCGCACTTGTGTTGGTGCAGGAAACCACTTTTGCACTTGTATTAGTGTGGAAAAAACACTTTTTGAACTTGTGATAGTGTTGAAAAACCACTTTTCGCACTTGTGTTAGTGTTGAAAAACCACTTTTCGCACTTGTGTTAGTGTTGAAAAACCACTTTTTGCACTTGTGTTAGTGTTGAAAAACCACTTTTCGCACTTGTGTTGGTGCAGGAAACCACTTTTGCAATTGTATTAGTGTGCAAAAACCACTTTTCGCACTTGTGTTAGTGTTGAAAAACCACTTTTCGCACTTGTGTTGGTGCAGGAAACCACTTTTGCACTTGTATTAGTGTGCAAAAACCACTTTTCGCACTTGTGTTAGTGTTGAAAAAACACTTTTTGCACTTGTGTGAGTGTTGAAAAACCACTTTTCGCACTTGTGTTAGTGTTGAAAAACCACATTTCGCACTTGTGTTGGGGCAGGAAACCACTTTTGCACTTGTATTAGTGTGGTAAAAACACTTTTTGCACTTGTGGTAGTGTTGAAAAACCACTTTTCGCACTTGTGTTAGTGTTGAAAAACCACTTTTCGCACTTGTGTTGGTGCAGGAAACCACTTTTGCACTTGTATTAGTGTGGAAAAACCACTTTTCGCACTTGTGATAGTGTTGAAAAACCACTTTTCGCACTTGTGTTAGTGTTGAAAAACCACTTTTCGCACTTGTGTTGGTGCAGGAAACCACTTTTGCACTTGTATTAGTGTGGAAAAACCACTTTTCGCACTTTTGTTAGTGTTGAAAAACCACTTTTCGCACTTGTGTTAGTGTTGAAAAACCACTTTTCGCACTTGTGTTGGTGCAGGAAACCACTTTTGCACTTGTATTAGTGTGGAAAAAACACTTCGCACTTGTGTTAGTGTTGAAAAACCACTTTTCGCACTTGTGTTAGTGTTGAAAAACCACTTTTCGCACTTGTGTTGGTGCAGGAAACCACTTTTGCACTTGTATTAGTGTGGAAAAACCACTTTTCGCACTTGTGTTAGTGTTGAAAAACCACTTTTCGCACTTGTGTTGGTGCAGGAAACCACTTTTGCACTTGTATTAGTGTGGAAAAAACACTTTTTGAACTTGTGATAGTGTTGAAAAACCACTTTTCGCACTTGTGTTAGTGTTGAAAAACCACTTTTCGCACTTGTGTTAGTGTTGAAAAACCACTTTTCGCACTTGTGTTGGTGCAGGAAACCACTTTTGCACTTGTATTAGTGTGCAAAAACCACTTTTCGCACTTGTGTTAGTGTTGAAAAAACACTTTTTGCACTTGTGTGAGTGTTGAAAAACCACTTTTCGCACTTGTGTTAGTGTTGAAAAACCACATTTCGCACTTGTGTTGGTGCAGGAAACCACTTTTGCACTGGTATTAGTGTGGTAAAAACACTTTTTGCACTTGTGATAGTGTTGAAAAACCACTTTTCGCACTTGTGTTAGTGTTGAAAAACCACTTTTCGCACTTGTGTTGGTGCAGGAAACCACTTTTGCACTTGTATTAGTGTGGAAAAACCACTTTTCGCACTTGTGATAGTGTTGAAAAACCACTATCGCACTTGTGTTAGTGTTGAAAAACCACTTTTCGCACTTGTGTTGGTGCAGGAAACCACTTTTGCACTTGTATTAGTGTGGAAAAACCACTTTTCGCACTTTTGTTAGTGTTGAAAAACCACTTTTCGCACTTGTGTTAGTGTTGAAAAACCACTTTTCGCACTTGTGTTAGTGTTGAAAAACCACATTTTGCACTTGTGTTAGTGTTGAAAAACCACTTTTTGCACTTGTGTTGGTGCAGGAAACCACTTTTGCACTTGTATGAGTGTGGAAAAACCACTTTTCGCACTTGTGTTAGTGTTGAAAAACCACTTTTCACACTTGTGTTAGTGTTGAAAAACCACTTTTCGCACTTGTGTTGGTGCAGGAAACCACTTTTGAACTTGTATTAGTGTTGAAAAAACACTTTTCGCACTTGTGTTAGTGTTGAAAAACCACTTTTCGCACTTGTGTTAGTGTTGAAAAACCACTTTTCGCACTTGTGTTGGTGCAGGAAACCACTTTTGCACTTGTATTAGTGTGGAAAAAACACTTTTTGAACTTGTGATAGTGTTGAAAAACCACTTTTCGCACTTCTGTTAGTGTTGAAAAACCACTTTTCGCACTTGTGTTAGTGTTGAAAAACCACTTTTCGCACTTGTGTTAGTGTTGAAAAACCACTTTTCGCACTTGTGTTGGTGCAGGAAACCACTTTTGCACTTGTATTAGTGTGCAAAAACCACTTTTCGCACTTGTGTTAGTGTTGAAAAAACACTTTTTGCACTTGTGTGAGTGTTGAAAAACCACTTTTCGCACTTGTGTTAGTGTTGAAAAACCACATTTCGCACTTGTGTTGGTGCAGGAAACCACTTTTGCACTTGTATTAGTGTGGTAAAAACACTTTTTGCACTTGTGATAGTGTTGAAAAACCACTTTTCGCACTTGTGTTGGTGCAGGAAACCACTTTTGCACTTGTATTAGTGTGGAAAAACCACTTTTCGCACTTGTGATAGTGTTGAAAAACCACTTTTCGCACTTGTGTTAGTGTTGAAAAACCACTTTTCGCACTTGTGTTGGTGCAGGAAACCACTTTTGCACTTGTATTAGTGTGGAAAAACCACTTTTCGCACTTGTGTTAGTGTTGAAAAACCACTTTTCACACTTGTGTTAGTGTTGAAAAACCACTTTTCGCACTTGTGTTGGTGCAGGAAACCACTTTTGAACTTGTATTAGTGTTGAAAAAACACTTTTCGCACTTGTGTTAGTGTTGAAAAACCACTTTTCGCACTTGTGTTAGTGTTGAAAAACCACTTTTCGCACTTGTGTTGGTGCAGGAAACCACTTTTGCACTTGTATTAGTGTGGAAAAAACACTTTTTGAACTTGTGATAGTGTTGAAAAACCACTTTTCGCACTTGTGTTAGTGTTGAAAAACCACTTTTCGCACTTGTGTTAGTGTTGAAAAACCACTTTTCGCACTTGTGTTAGTGTTGAAAAACCACTTTTCGCACTTGTGTTGGTGCAGGAAACCACTTTTGCACTTGTATTAGTGTGCAAAAACCACTTTTCGCACTTGTGTTAGTGTTGAAAAAACACTTTTTGCACTTGTGTGAGTGTTGAAAAACCACTTTTCGCACTTGTGTTAGTGTTGAAAAACCACATTTCGCACTTGTGTTGGTGCAGGAAACCACTTTTGCACTTGTATTAGTGTGGTAAAAACACTTTTTGCACTTGTGATAGTGTTGAAAAACCACTTTTTGCACTTGTGTTAGTGTTGAAAAACCACTTTTCGCACTTGTGTTGGTGCAGGAAACCACTTTTGCACTTGTATTAGTGTGGAAAAACCACTTTTCGCACTTGTGATAGTGTTGAAAAACCACTTTTCGCACTTGTGTTAGTGTTGAAAAACCACTTTTCGCACTTGTGTTGGTGCAGGAAACCACTTTTGCACTTGTATTAGTGTGGAAAAACCACTTTTCGCACTTTTGTTAGTGTTGAAAAACCACTTTTCGCACTTGTGTTAGTGTTGAAAAACCACTTTTCGCACTTGTGTTAGTGTTGAAAAAAGACTTTTCGCACTTGTGTTGGTGCAGGAAACCACTTTTGCACTTGTATTAGTGTGGAAAAAAACACTTCGCACTTGTGTTAGTGTTGAAAAACCACTTTTCGCACTTGTGTTAGTGTTGAAAAACCACTTTTCGCACTTGTGTGAGTGTTGAAAAACCACTTTTCGCACTTGTGATAGTGTTGAAAAACCACTTTTCGCACTTGTGTTAGTGTTGAAAAAACACTTTTCGCACCAGTGTTGGTGCAGGAAACCACTTTTGCACTTGTATTAGTGTGCAAAAACCACTTTTCGCACTTGTGTTAGTGTTGAAAAACCACTTTTCGCACTTGTGTTAGTGTTGAAAAACCACTTTTCGCACTTGTGTGAGTGTTGAAAAACCACTTTTCGCACTTGTGATAGTGTTGAAAAACCACTTTTCGCACTTGTGTTAGTGTTGAAAAACCACTTTTCGCACTTGTGTTGGTGCAGGAAACCACTTTTGCACTTGTATTAGTGTGCAAAAACCACTTTTCGCACTTGTGTTAGTGTTGAAAAAACACTTTTTGCACTTGTGTGAGTGTTGAAAAACCACTTTTCGCACTTGTGTTAGTGTTGAAAAACCACATTTCGCACTTGTGTTGGTGCAGGAAACCACTTTTGCACTTGTATTAGTGTGGTAAAAACACTTTTTGCACTTGTGATAGTGTTGAAAAACCACTTTTCGCACTTGTGTTAGTGTTGAAAAACCACTTTTCGCACTTGTGTTGGTGCAGGAAACCACTTTTGCACTTGTATTAGTGTGGAAAAACCACTTTTCGCACTTGTGATAGTGTTGAAAAACCACTTTTCGCACTTGTGTTAGTGTTGAAAAACCACTTTTCGCACTTGTGTTGGTGCAGGAAACCACTTTTGCACTTGTATTAGTGTGCAAAAACCACTTTTCGCACTTGTGTTAGTGTTGAAAAAACACTTTTTGAACTTGTGATAGTGTTGAAAAACCACTTTTCGCACTTGTGTTAGTGTTGAAAAACCACTTTTCGCACTTGTGTTAGTGTTGAAAAACCACTTTTCGCACTTGTGTTGGTGCAGGAAACCACTTTTGCACTTGTATTAGTGTGCAAAAACCACTTTTCGCACTTGTGTTAGTGTTGAAAAAACACTTTTTGCACTTGTGTGAGTGTTGAAAAACCACTTTTCGCACTTGTGTTAGTGTTGAAAAACCACATTTCGCACTTGTGTTGGTGCAGGAAACCACTTTTGCACTTGTATTAGTGTGGTAAAAACACTTTTTGCACTTGTGATAGTGTTGAAAAACCACTTTTCGCACTTGTGTTAGTGTTGAAAAACCACTTTTCGCACTTGTGTTGGTGCAGGAAACCACTTTTGCACTTGTATTAGTGTGGAAAAACCACTTTTCGCACTTGTGATAGTGTTGAAAAACCACTTTTCGCACTTGTGTTAGTGTTGAAAAACCACTTTTCGCACTTGTGTTGGTGCAGGAAACCACTTTTGCACTTGTATTAGTGTGGAAAAACCACTTTTCGCACTTTTGTTAGTGTTGAAAAACCACTTTTCGCACTTGTGTTAGTGTTGAAAAACCACTTTTCGCACTTGTGTTAGTGTTGAAAAACCACATTTTGCACTTGTGTTAGTGTTGAAAAACCACTTTTTGCACTTGTGTTGGTGCAGGAAACCACTTTTGCACTTGTATGAGTGTGGAAAAACCACTTTTCACACTTGTGTTAGTGTTGAAAAACCACTTTTCACACTTGTGTTAGTGTTGAAAAACCACTTTTCGCACTTGTGTTGGTGCAGGAAACCACTTTTGAACTTGTATTAGTGTTGAAAAAACACTTTTCGCACTTGTGTTAGTGTTGAAAAACCACTTTTCGCACTTGTGTTAGTGTTGAAAAACCACTTTTCGCACTTGTGTTGGTGCAGGAAACCACTTTTGCACTTGTATTAGTGTGGAAAAAACACTTTTTGAACTTGTGATAGTGTTGAAAAACCACTTTTCGCACTTGTGTTAGTGTTGAAAAACCACTTTTTGCACTTGTGTTAGTGTTGAAAAACCACTTTTCGCACTTGTGTTAGTGTTGAAAAACCACTTTTCGCACTTGTGTTGGTGCAGGAAACCACTTTTGCACTTGTATTAGTGTGCAAAAACCACTTTTCGCACTTGTGTTAGTGTTGAAAAAACACTTTTTGCACTTGTGTGAGTGTTGAAAAACCACTTTTCGCACTTGTGTTAGTGTTGAAAAACCACATTTCGCTCTTGTGTTGGTGCAGGAAACCACTTTTGCACTTGTATTAGTGTGGTAAAAACACTTTTTGCACTTGTGATAGTGTTGAAAAACCACTTTTCGCACTTGTGTTGGTGCAGGAAACCACTTTTGCACTTGTATTAGTGTGGAAAAACCACTTTTCGCACTTGTGATAGTGTTGAAAAACCACTTTTCGCACTTGTGTTAGTGTTGAAAAACCACTTTTCGCACTTGTGTTGGTGCAGGAAACCACTTTTGCACTTGTATTAGTGTGGAAAAAACCACTTTTCGCACTTGTGTTAGTGTTGAAAAACCACTTTTCACACTTGTGTTAGTGTTGAAAAACCACTTTTCGCACTTGTGTTGGTGCAGGAAACCACTTTTGAACTTGTATTAGTGTTGAAAAAACACTT
The DNA here is from genome assembly GCF_964187855.1 of Myxine glutinosa. Lineage (NCBI taxonomy): Eukaryota > Metazoa > Chordata > Myxini > Myxiniformes > Myxinidae > Myxine > Myxine glutinosa. The sequence goes on from NC_136264.1 coordinate 101,102,005, forward strand.
TTCGCACTTGTGTTAGTGTTGAAAAACCACTTTTCGCACTTGTGTTAGTGTTGAAAAACCACTTTTCGCACTTGTGTTGGTGCAGGAAACCACTTTTGCACTTGTATTAGTGTGGAAAAAACACTTTTTGAACTTGTGATAGTGTTGAAAAACCACTTTTCGCACTTGTGTTAGTGTTGAAAAACCACTTTTCGCACTTGTGTTAGTGTTGAAAAACCACTTTTCGCACTTGTGTTAGTGTTGAAAAACCACTTTTCGCACTTGTGTTGGTGCAGGAAACCACTTTTGCACTTGTATTAGTGTGCAAAAACCACTTTTCGCACTTGTGTTAGTGTTGAAAAAACACTTTTTGCACTTGTGTGAGTGTTGAAAAACCACTTTTCGCACTTGTGTTAGTGTTGAAAAACCACATTTCGCACTTGTGTTGGTGCAGGAAACCACTTTTGCACTTGTATTAGTGTGGTAAAAACACTTTTTGCACTTGTGATAGTGTTGAAAAACCACTTTTCGCACTTGTGTTAGTGTTGAAAAACCACTTTTCGCACTTGTGTTGGTGCAGGAAACCACTTTTGCACTTGTATTAGTGTGGAAAAACCACTTTTCGCACTTGTGATAGTGTTGAAAAACCACTTTTCGCACTTGTGTTAGTGTTGAAAAACCACTTTTCGCACTTGTGTTGGTGCAGGAAACCACTTTTGCACTTGTATTAGTGTGGTAAAAACACTTTTTGCACTTGTGATAGTGTTGAAAAACCACTTTTCGCACTTGTGTTAGTGTTGAAAAACCACTTTTCGCACTTGTGTTGGTGCAGGAAACCACTTTTGCACTTGTATTAGTGTGGAAAAACCACTTTTCGCACTTGTGATAGTGTTGAAAAACCACTTTTCGCACTTGTGTTAGTGTTGAAAAACCACTTTTCGCACTTGTGTTGGTGCAGGAAACCACTTTTGCACTTGTATTAGTGTGCAAAAACCACTTTTCGCACTTGTGTTAGTGTTGAAAAAACACTTTTTGAACTTGTGATAGTGTTGAAAAACCACTTTTCGCACTTGTGTTAGTGTTGAAAAACCACTTTTCGCACTTGTGTTAGTGTTGAAAAACCACTTTTCGCACTTGTGTTGGTGCAGGAAACCACTTTTGCACTTGTATTAGTGTGCAAAAACCACTTTTCGCACTTGTGTTAGTGTTGAAAAAACACTTTTTGCACTTGTGTGAGTGTTGAAAAACCACTTTTCGCACTTGTGTTAGTGTTGAAAAACCACATTTCGCACTTGTGTTGGTGCAGGAAACCACTTTTGCACTTGTATTAGTGTGGTAAAAACACTTTTTGCACTTGTGATAGTGTTGAAAAACCACTTTTCGCACTTGTGTTAGTGTTGAAAAACCACTTTTCGCACTTGTGTTGGTGCAGGAAACCACTTTTGCACTTGTATTAGTGTGGAAAAACCACTTTTCGCACTTGTGATAGTGTTGAAAAACCACTTTTCGCACTTGTGTTAGTGTTGAAAAACCACTTTTCGCACTTGTGTTGGTGCAGGAAACCACTTTTGCACTTGTATTAGTGTGGAAAAACCACTTTTCGCACTTTTGTTAGTGTTGAAAAACCACTTTTCGCACTTGTGTTAGTGTTGAAAAACCACTTTTCGCACTTGTGTTAGTGTTGAAAAACCACATTTTGCACTTGTGTTAGTGTTGAAAAACCACTTTTTGCACTTGTGTTGGTGCAGGAAACCACTTTTGCACTTGTATGAGTGTGGAAAAACCACTTTTCGCACTTGTGTTAGTGTTGAAAAACCACTTTTCACACTTGTGTTAGTGTTGAAAAACCACTTTTCGCACTTGTGTTGGTGCAGGAAACCACTTTTGAACTTGTATTAGTGTTGAAAAAACACTTTTCGCACTTGTGTTAGTGTTGAAAAACCACTTTTCGCACTTGTGTTAGTGTTGAAAAACCACTTTTCGCACTTGTGTTGGTGCAGGAAACCACTTTTGCACTTGTATTAGTGTGGAAAAAACACTTTTTGAACTTGTGATAGTGTTGAAAAACCACTTTTCGCACTTGTGTTAGTGTTGAAAAACCACTTTTTGCACTTGTGTTAGTGTTGAAAAACCACTTTTCGCACTTGTGTTAGTGTTGAAAAACCACTTTTCGCACTTGTGTTGGTGCAGGAAACCACTTTTGCACTTGTATTAGTGTGCAAAAACCACTTTTCGCACTTGTGTTAGTGTTGAAAAAACACTTTTTGCACTTGTGTGAGTGTTGAAAAACCACTTTTCGCACTTGTGTTAGTGTTGAAAAACCACATTTCGCTCTTGTGTTGGTGCAGGAAACCACTTTTGCACTTGTATTAGTGTGGTAAAAACACTTTTTGCACTTGTGATAGTGTTGAAAAACCACTTTTCGCACTTGTGTTGGTGCAGGAAACCACTTTTGCACTTGTATTAGTGTGGAAAAACCACTTTTCGCACTTGTGATAGTGTTGAAAAACCACTTTTCGCACTTGTGTTAGTGTTGAAAAACCACTTTTCGCACTTGTGTTGGTGCAGGAAACCACTTTTGCACTTGTATTAGTGTGCAAAAACCACTTTTCGCACTTGTGTTAGTGTTGAAAAAACACTTTTTGAACTTGTGATAGTGTTGAAAAACCACTTTTCGCACTTGTGTTAGTGTTGAAAAACCACTTTTCGCACTTGTGTTAGTGTTGAAAAACCACTTTTCGCACTTGTGTTGGTGCAGGAAACCACTTTTGCACTTGTATTAGTGTGCAAAAACCACTTTTCGCACTTGTGTTAGTGTTGAAAAAACACTTTTTGCACTTGTGTGAGTGTTGAAAAACCACTTTTCGCACTTGTGTTAGTGTTGAAAAACCACATTTCGCACTTGTGTTGGTGCAGGAAACCACTTTTGCACTTGTATTAGTGTGGTAAAAACACTTTTTGCACTTGTGATAGTGTTGAAAAACCACTTTTCGCACTTGTGTTAGTGTTGAAAAACCACTTTTCGCACTTGTGTTGGTGCAGGAAACCACTTTTGCACTTGTATTAGTGTGGAAAAACCACTTTTCGCACTTGTGATAGTGTTGAAAAACCACTTTTCGCACTTGTGTTAGTGTTGAAAAACCACTTTTCGCACTTGTGTTGGTGCAGGAAACCACTTTTGCACTTGTATTAGTGTGGAAAAACCACTTTTCGCACTTTTGTTAGTGTTGAAAAACCACTTTTCGCACTTGTGTTAGTGTTGAAAAACCACTTTTCGCACTTGTGTTAGTGTTGAAAAACCACATTTTGCACTTGTGTTAGTGTTGAAAAACCACTTTTTGCACTTGTGTTGGTGCAGGAAACCACTTTTGCACTTGTATGAGTGTGGAAAAACCACTTTTCGCACTTGTGTTAGTGTTGAAAAACCACTTTTCACACTTGTGTTAGTGTTGAAAAACCACTTTTCGCACTTGTGTTGGTGCAGGAAACCACTTTTGAACTTGTATTAGTGTTGAAAAAACACTTTTCGCACTTGTGTTAGTGTTGAAAAACCACTTTTCGCACTTGTGTTAGTGTTGAAAAACCACTTTTCGCACTTGTGTTGGTGCAGGAAACCACTTTTGCACTTGTATTAGTGTGGAAAAAACACTTTTTGAACTTGTGATAGTGTTGAAAAACCACTTTTCGCACTTGTGTTAGTGTTGAAAAACCACTTTTTGCACTTGTGTTAGTGTTGAAAAACCACTTTTCGCACTTGTGTTAGTGTTGAAAAACCACTTTTCGCACTTGTGTTGGTGCAGGAAACCACTTTTGCACTTGTATTAGTGTGCAAAAACCACTTTTCGCACTTGTGTTAGTGTTGAAAAAACACTTTTTGCACTTGTGTGAGTGTTGAAAAACCACTTTTCGCACTTGTGTTAGTGTTGAAAAACCACATTTCGCTCTTGTGTTGGTGCAGGAAACCACTTTTGCACTTGTATTAGTGTGGTAAAAACACTTTTTGCACTTGTGATAGTGTTGAAAAACCACTTTTCGCACTTGTGTTGGTGCAGGAAACCACTTTTGCACTTGTATTAGTGTGGAAAAACCACTTTTCGCACTTGTGATAGTGTTGAAAAACCACTTTTCGCACTTGTGTTAGTGTTGAAAAACCACTTTTCGCACTTGTGTTGGTGCAGGAAACCACTTTTGCACTTGTATTAGTGTGGAAAAACCACTTTTCGCACTTGTGTTAGTGTTGAAAAACCACTTTTCACACTTGTGTTAGTGTTGAAAAACCACTTTTCGCACTTGTGTTGGTGCAGGAAACCACTTTTGAACTTGTATTAGTGTTGAAAAAACACTTTTCGCACTTGTGTTAGTGTTGAAAAACCACTTTTCGCACTTGTGTTAGTGTTGAAAAACCACTTTTCGCACTTGTGTTGGTGCAGGAAACCACTTTTGCACTTGTATTAGTGTGGAAAAAACACTTTTTGAACTTGTGATAGTGTTGAAAAACCACTTTTCGCACTTGTGTTAGTGTTGAAAAACCACTTTTCGCACTTGTGTTAGTGTTGAAAAACCACTTTTCGCACTTGTGTTAGTGTTGAAAAACCACTTTTCGCACTTGTGTTGGTGCAGGAAACCACTTTTGCACTTGTATTAGTGTGCAAAAACCACTTTTCGCACTTGTGTTAGTGTTGAAAAAACACTTTTTGCACTTGTGTGAGTGTTGAAAAACCACTTTTCGCACTTGTGTTAGTGTTGAAAAACCACATTTCGCACTTGTGTTGGTGCAGGAAACCACTTTTGCACTTGTATTAGTGTGGTAAAAACACTTTTTGCACTTGTGATAGTGTTGAAAAACCACTTTTCGCACTTGTGTTAGTGTTGAAAAACCACTTTTCGCACTTGTGTTGGTGCAGGAAACCACTTTTGCACTTGTATTAGTGTGGAAAAACCACTTTTCGCACTTGTGATAGTGTTGAAAAACCACTTTTCGCACTTGTGTTAGTGTTGAAAAACCACTTTTCGCACTTGTGTTGGTGCAGGAAACCACTTTTGCACTTGTATTAGTGTGGAAAAACCACTTTTCGCACTTTTGTTAGTGTTGAAAAACCACTTTTCGCACTTGTGTTAGTGTTGAAAAACCACTTTTCGCACTTGTGTTAGTGTTGAAAAAAGACTTTTCGCACTTGTGTTGGTGCAGGAAACCACTTTTGCACTTGTATTAGTGTGGAAAAAAACACTTCGCACTTGTGTTAGTGTTGAAAAACCACTTTTCGCACTTGTGTTAGTGTTGAAAAACCACTTTTCGCACTTGTGTGAGTGTTGAAAAACCACTTTTCGCACTTGTGATAGTGTTGAAAAACCACTTTTCGCACTTGTGTTAGTGTTGAAAAACCACTTTTCGCACCAGTGTTGGTGCAGGAAACCACTTTTGCACTTGTATTAGTGTGCAAAAACCACTTTTCGCACTTGTGTTAGTGTTGAAAAACCACTTTTCGCACTTGTGTTAGTGTTGAAAAACCACTTTTCGCACTTGTGTGAGTGTTGAAAAACCACTTTTCGCACTTGTGATAGTGTTGAAAAACCACTTTTCGCACTTGTGTTAGTGTTGAAAAACCACTTTTCGCACTTGTGTTGGTGCAGGAAACCACTTTTGCACTTGTATTAGTGTGCAAAAACCACTTTTCGCACTTGTGTTAGTGTTGAAAAAACACTTTTTGCACTTGTGTGAGTGTTGAAAAACCACTTTTCGCACTTGTGTTAGTGTTGAAAAACCACATTTCGCACTTGTGTTGGTGCAGGAAACCACTTTTGCACTTGTATTAGTGTGGTAAAAACACTTTTTGCACTTGTGATAGTGTTGAAAAACCACTTTTCGCACTTGTGTTAGTGTTGAAAAACCACTTTTCGCACTTGTGTTGGTGCAGGAAACCACTTTTGCACTTGTATTAGTGTGGAAAAACCACTTTTCGCACTTGTGATAGTGTTGAAAAACCACTTTTCGCACTTGTGTTAGTGTTGAAAAACCACTTTTCGCACTTGTGTTGGTGCAGGAAACCACTTTTGCACTTGTATTAGTGTGGAAAAACCACTTTTCGCACTTTTGTTAGTGTTGAAAAACCACTTTTCGCACTTGTGTTAGTGTTGAAAAACCACTTTTCGCACTTGTGTTAGTGTTGAAAAAAGACTTTTCGCACTTGTGTTGGTGCAGGAAACCACTTTTGCACTTGTATTAGTGTGGAAAAAAACACTTCGCACTTGTGTTAGTGTTGAAAAACCACTTTTCGCACTTGTGTTAGTGTTGAAAAACCACTTTTCGCACTTGTGTTAGTGTTGAAAAAACACTTTTTGCACTTGTGTGAGTGTTGAAAAACCACTTTTCGCACTTGTGTTAGTGTTGAAAAACCACATTTCGCACTTGTGTTGGTGCAGGAAACCACTTTTGCACTTGTATTAGTGTGGTAAAAACACTTTTTGCACTTGTGATAGTGTTGAAAAACCACTTTTCGCACTTGTGTTAGTGTTGAAAAACCACTTTTCGCACTTGTGTTGGTGCAGGAAACCACTTTTGCACTTGTATTAGTGTGGAAAAACCACTTTTCGCACTTGTGATAGTGTTGAAAAACCACTTTTCGCACTTGTGTTAGTGTTGAAAAACCACTTTTCGCACTTGTGTTGGTGCAGGAAACCACTTTTGCACTTGTATTAGTGTGCAAAAACCACTTTTCGCACTTGTGTTAGTGTTGAAAAAACACTTTTTGAACTTGTGATAGTGTTGAAAAACCACTTTTCGCACTTGTGTTAGTGTTGAAAAACCACTTTTCGCACTTGTGTTAGTGTTGAAAAACCACTTTTCGCACTTGTGTTGGTGCAGGAAACCACTTTTGCACTTGTATTAGTGTGCAAAAACCACTTTTCGCACTTGTGTTAGTGTTGAAAAAACACTTTTTGCACTTGTGTGAGTGTTGAAAAACCACTTTTCGCACTTGTGTTAGTGTTGAAAAACCACATTTCGCACTTGTGTTGGTGCAGGAAACCACTTTTGCACTTGTATTAGTGTGGTAAAAACACTTTTTGCACTTGTGATAGTGTTGAAAAACCACTTTTCGCACTTGTGTTAGTGTTGAAAAACCACTTTTCGCACTTGTGTTGGTGCAGGAAACCACTTTTGCACTTGTATTAGTGTGGAAAAACCACTTTTCGCACTTGTGATAGTGTTGAAAAACCACTTTTCGCACTTGTGTTAGTGTTGAAAAACCACTTTTCGCACTTGTGTTGGTGCAGGAAACCACTTTTGCACTTGTATTAGTGTGGAAAAACCACTTTTCGCACTTTTGTTAGTGTTGAAAAACCACTTTTCGCACTTGTGTTAGTGTTGAAAAACCACTTTTCGCACTTGTGTTAGTGTTGAAAAACCACATTTTGCACTTGTGTTAGTGTTGAAAAACCACTTTTTGCACTTGTGTTGGTGCAGGAAACCACTTTTGCACTTGTATGAGTGTGGAAAAACCACTTTTCGCACTTGTGTTAGTGTTGAAAAACCACTTTTCACACTTGTGTTAGTGTTGAAAAACCACTTTTCGCACTTGTGTTGGTGCAGGAAACCACTTTTGAACTTGTATTAGTGTTGAAAAAACACTTTTCGCACTTGTGTTAGTGTTGAAAAACCACTTTTCGCACTTGTGTTAGTGTTGAAAAACCACTTTTCGCACTTGTGTTGGTGCAGGAAACCACTTTTGCACTTGTATTAGTGTGGAAAAAACACTTTTTGAACTTGTGATAGTGTTGAAAAACCACTTTTCGCACTTGTGTTAGTGTTGAAAAACCACTTTTTGCACTTGTGTTAGTGTTGAAAAACCACTTTTCGCACTTGTGTTAGTGTTGAAAAACCACTTTTCGCACTTGTGTTGGTGCAGGAAACCACTTTTGCACTTGTATTAGTGTGCAAAAACCACTTTTCGCACTTGTGTTAGTGTTGAAAAAACACTTTTTGCACTTGTGTGAGTGTTGAAAAACCACTTTTCGCACTTGTGTTAGTGTTGAAAAACCACATTTCGCACTTGTGTTGGTGCAGGAAACCACTTTTGCACTTGTATTAGTGTGGTAAAAACACTTTTTGCACTTGTGATAGTGTTGAAAAACCACTTTTCGCACTTGTGTTGGTGCAGGAAACCACTTTTGCACTTGTATTAGTGTGGAAAAACCACTTTTCGCACTTGTGATAGTGTTGAAAAACCACTTTTCGCACTTGTGTTAGTGTTGAAAAACCACTTTTCGCACTTGTGTTGGTGCAGGAAACCACTTTTGCACTTGTATTAGTGTGGAAAAACCACTTTTCGCACTTTTGTTAGTGTTGAAAAACCACTTTTCGCACTTGTGTTAGTGTTGAAAAACCACTTTTCGCACTTGTGTTAGTGTTGAAAAAAGACTTTTCGCACTTGTGTTGGTGCAGGAAACCACTTTTGCACTTGTATTAGTGTGGAAAAAAACACTTCGCACTTGTGTTAGTGTTGAAAAACCACTTTTCGCACTTGTGTTAGTGTTGAAAAACCACTTTTCGCACTTGTGTGAGTGTTGAAAAACCACTTTTCGCACTTGTGATAGTGTTGAAAAACCACTTTTCGCACTTGTGTTAGTGTTGAAAAACCACTTTTCGCACCAGTGTTGGTGCAGGAAACCACTTTTGCACTTGTATTAGTGTGCAAAAACCACTTTTCGCACTTGTGTTAGTGTTGAAAAACCACTTTTCGCACTTGTGTTAGTGTTGAAAAACCACTTTTCGCACTTGTGTGAGTGTTGAAAAACCACTTTTCGCACTTGTGATAGTGTTGAAAAACCACTTTTCGCACTTGTGTTAGTGTTGAAAAACCACTTTTCGCACTTGTGTTGGTGCAGGAAACCACTTTTGCACTTGTATTAGTGTGCAAAAACCACTTTTCGCACTTGTGTTAGTGTTGAAAAAACACTTTTTGCACTTGTGTGAGTGTTGAAAAACCACTTTTCGCACTTGTGTTAGTGTTGAAAAACCACATTTCGCACTTGTGTTGGTGCAGGAAACCACTTTTGCACTTGTATTAGTGTGGTAAAAACACTTTTTGCACTTGTGATAGTGTTGAAAAACCACTTTTCGCACTTGTGTTAGTGTTGAAAAACCACTTTTCGCACTTGTGTTGGTGCAGGAAACCACTTTTGCACTTGTATTAGTGTGGAAAAACCACTTTTCGCACTTGTGATAGTGTTGAAAAACCACTTTTCGCACTTGTGTTAGTGTTGAAAAACCACTTTTCGCACTTGTGTTGGTGCAGGAAACCACTTTTGCACTTGTATTAGTGTGGAAAAACCACTTTTCGCACTTTTGTTAGTGTTGAAAAACCACTTTTCGCACTTGTGTTAGTGTTGAAAAACCACTTTTCGCACTTGTGTTAGTGTTGAAAAAAGACTTTTCGCACTTGTGTTGGTGCAGGAAACCACTTTTGCACTTGTATTAGTGTGGAAAAAAACACTTCGCACTTGTGTTAGTGTTGAAAAACCACTTTTCGCACTTGTGTTAGTGTTGAAAAACCACTTTTCGCACTTGTGTGAGTGTTGAAAAACCACTTTTCGCACTTGTGATAGTGTTGAAAAACCACTTTTCGCACTTGTGTTAGTGTTGAAAAACCACTTTTCGCACCAGTGTTGGTGCAGGAAACCACTTTTGCACTTGTATTAGTGTGGAAAACCACTTTTTGCACTTGTGATAGTGTTGACAAACCACTTTTCGCACTTGTGTTAGTGTTGAAAAACCACTTTTCGCACTTGTGTTAGTGTTGAAAAACCACTTTTCGCACTTGTGTTGGTGCAGGAAACCACTTTTGCACTTGTATTAGTGTGGAAAAAACACTTTTTGCACTTGTGATAGTGTTGAAAAACCACTTTTTGCACTTGTGTTAGTGTTGAAAAACCACTTTTCGCACTTGTGTTGGTGCAGGAAACCACTTTTGCACTTGTATTAGTGTGGAAAAACCACTTTTCGCACTTGTGTTAGTGTTGAAAAACCACTTTTCGCACTTGTGTTAGTGTTGAAAAACCACTTTTCGCACTTGTGTTAGTGTTGAAAAAACACTTTTCGCACTTGTGTTGGTGCAGGAAACCACTTTTGCACTTGTATTAGTGTGGAAAAAACACTTCGCACTTGTGTTAGTGTTGAAAAACCACTTTTCGCACTTGTGTTAGTGTTGAAAAACCACTTTTCGCACTTGTGTTGGTGCAGGAAACCACTTTTGCACTTGTATTAGTGTGGAAAAACCACTTTTCGCACTTGTGTTAGTGTTGAAAAACCACTTTTCGCACTTGTGTGAGTGTTGAAAAACCACTTTTCGCACTTGTGATAGTGTTGAAAAACCACTTTTCGCACTTGTGTTAGTGTTGAAAAACCACTTTTCGCACCAGTGTTGGTGCAGGAAACCACTTTTGCACTTGTATTAGTGTGGAAAAACCACTTTTTGCACTTGTGATAGTGTTGAAAAACCACTTTTCGCACTTGTGTTAGTGTTGAAAAACCACTTTTCGCACTTGTGTTAGTGTTGAAAAACCACTTTTCGCACTTGTGTTGGTGCAGGAAACCACTTTTGCACTTGTATTAGTGTGGAAAAAACACTTTTTGCACTTGTGATAGTGTTGAAAAACAACTTTTCGCACTTGTGTTAGTGTTGAAAAACCACTTTTTGCACTTGTGTTGGTGCAGGAAACCACTTTTGAACTTGTATTAGTGTTGAAAAAACACTTTTCGCACTTGTGTTAGTGTTGAAAAACCACTTTTCGCACTTGTGTTAGTGTTGAAAAAACACTTTTCGCACTTGTGTTGGTGCAGGAAACCACTTTTGCACTTGTATTAGTGTGCAAAAACCACTTTTCGCACTTGTGTTAGTGTTGAAAAAACACTTTTTGCACTTGTGTGAGTGTTGAAAAACCACTTTTCGCACTTGTGTTAGTGTTGAAAAACCACATTTCGCACTTGTGTTGGTGCAGGAAACCACTTTTGCACTTGTATTAGTGTGGTAAAAACACTTTTTGCACTTGTGATAGTGTTGAAAAACCACTTTTCGCACTTGTGTTAGTGTTGAAAAACCACTTTTCGCACTTGTGTTGGTGCAGGAAACCACTTTTGCACTTGTATTAGTGTGGAAAAACCACTTTTCGCACTTGTGATAGTGTTGAAAAACCACTTTTCGCACTTGTGTTAGTGTTGAAAAACCACTTTTCGCACTTGTGTTGGTGCAGGAAACCACTTTTGCACTTGTATTAGTGTGGAAAAACCACTTTTCGCACTTTTGTTAGTGTTGAAAAACCACTTTTCGCACTTGTGTTAGTGTTGAAAAACCACTTTTCGCACTTGTGTTGGTGCAGGAAACCACTTTTGCACTTGTATTAGTGTGGAAAAAACACTTCGCACTTGTGTTAGTGTTGAAAAACCACTTTTCGCACTTGTGTTAGTGTTGAAAAACCACTTTTCGCACTTGTGTTAGTGTTGAAAAACCACTTTTCGCACTTGTGTTGGTGCAGGAAACCACTTTTGCACTTGTATTAGTGTGGAAAAAACACTTTTTGCACTTGTGATAGTGTTGAAAAACCACTTTTTGCACTTGTGTTAGTGTTGAAAAACCACTTTTCGCACTTGTGTTGGTGCAGGAAACCACTTTTGCACTTGTATTAGTGTGGAAAAACCACTTTTCGCACTTGTGTTAGTGTTGAAAAACCACTTTTCGCACTTGTGTTGGTGCAGGAAACCACTTTTGCACTTGTATTAGTGTGGAAAAACCACTTTTCGCACTTGTGATAGTGTTGAAAAACCACTTTTCGCACTTGTGTTAGTGTTGAAAAACCACTTTTCGCACTTGTGTTGGTGCAGGAAACCACTTTTGCACTTGTATTAGTGTGGAAAAACCACTTTTCGCACTTTTGTTAGTGTTGAAAAACCACTTTTCGCACTTGTGTTAGTGTTGAAAAACCACTTTTCGCACTTGTGTTAGTGTTGAAAAAAGACTTTTCGCACTTGTGTTGGTGCAGGAAACCACTTTTGCACTTGTATTAGTGTGGAAAAAAACACTTCGCACTTGTGTTAGTGTTGAAAAACCACTTTTCGCACTTGTGTTAGTGTTGAAAAACCACTTTTCGCACTTGTGTGAGTGTTAAAAAACCACTTTTCGCACTTGTGATAGTGTTGAAAAACCACTTTTCGCACTTGTGTTAGTGTTGAAAAACCACTTTTCGCACCAGTGTTGGTGCAGGAAACCACTTTTGCACTTGTATTAGTGTGGAAAACCACTTTTTGCACTTGTGATAGTGTTGAAAAACCACTTTTCGCACTTGTGTTAGTGTTGAAAAACCACTTTTCGCACTTGTGTTAGTGTTGAAAAACCACTTTTCGCACTTGTGTTGGTGCAGGAAACCACTTTTGCACTTGTATTAGTGTGGAAAAAACACTTTTTGCACTTGTGATAGTGTTGAAAAACCACTTTTTGCACTTGTGTTAGTGTTGAAAAACCACTTTTCGCACTTGTGTTGGTGCAGGAAACCACTTTTGCACTTGTATTAGTGTGGAAAAACCACTTTTCGCACTTGTGTTAGTGTTGAAAAACCACTTTTCGCACTTGTGTTAGTGTTGAAAAACCACTTTTCGCACTTGTGTTAGTGTTGAAAAAACACTTTTCGCACTTGTGTTGGTGCAGGAAACCACTTTTGCACTTGTATTAGTGTGGAAAAAACACTTCGCACTTGTGTTAGTGTTGAAAAACCACTTTTCGCACTTGTGTTAGTGTTGAAAAACCACTTTTCGCACTTGTGTTGGTGCAGGAAACCACTTTTGCACTTGTATTAGTGTGGAAAAACCACTTTTCGCACTTGTGTTAGTGTTGAAAAACCACTTTTCGCACTTGTGTTGGTGCAGGAAACCACTTTTGCACTTGTATTAGTGTGGAAAAAGCACTTTTTGAACTTGTGATAGTGTTGAAAAACCACTTTTCGCACTTGTGTTAGTGTTGAAAAACCACTTTTCGCACTTGTGTTAGTGTTGAAAAACCACTTTTTGCACTTGTGTTAGTGTTGAAAAACCACTTTTCGCACTTGTGTTGGTGCAGGAAACCACTTTTGCACTTGTATTAGTGTGCAAAAACCACTTTTGCACTTGTATTAGTGTGCAAAAACCACTTTTCGCACTTGTGTGAGTGTTGAAAAACCACTTTTCGCACTTGTGTTAGTGTTGAAAAACCACATTTCGCACTTGTGTTGGTGCAGGAAACCACTTTTGCACTTGTATTAGTGTGGTAAAAACACTTTTTGCACTTGTGGTAGTGTTGAAAAACCACTTTTCGCACTTGTGTTAGTGTTGAAAAACCACTTTTCGCACTTGTGTTGGTGCAGGAAACCACTTTTGCACTTGTATTAGTGTGGAAAAACCACTTTTCGCACTTGTGATAGTGTTGAAAAACCACTTTTCGCACTTGTGTTAGTGTTGAAAAACCACTTTTCGCACTTGTGTTGGTGCAGGAAACCACTTTTGCACTTGTATTAGTGTGGAAAAACCACTTTTCGCACTTTTGTTAGTGTTGAAAAACCACTTTTCGCACTTGTGTTAGTGTTGAAAAACCACTTTTCGCACTTGTGTTGGTGCAGGAAACCACTTTTGCACTTGTATTAGTGTGGAAAAAACACTTCGCACTTGTGTTAGTGTTGAAAAACCACTTTTCGCACTTGTGTTAGTGTTGAAAAACCACTTTTCGCACTTGTGTTGGTGCAGGAAACCACTTTTGCACTTGTATTAGTGTGGAAAAACCACTTTTCGCACTTGTGTTAGTGTTGAAAAACCACTTTTCGCACTTGTGTTGGTGCAGGAAACCACTTTTGCACTTGTATTAGTGTGGAAAAAACACTTTTTGAACTTGTGATAGTGTTGAAAAACCACTTTTCGCACTTGTGTTAGTGTTGAAAAACCACTTTTCGCACTTGTGTTAGTGTTGAAAAACCACTTTTCGCACCTGTGTTAGTGTTGAAAAAAGACTTTTCGCACTTGTGTTGGTGCAGGAAACCACTTTTGCACTTGTATTAGTGTGGAAAAACCACTTTTCGCACTTGTGATAGTGTTGAAAAACCACTTTCGCACTTGTGTTAGTGTTGAAAAACCACTTTTCGCACTTGTGTTGGTGCAGGAAACCACTTTTGCACTTGTATTAGTGTGGAAAAACCACTTTTCGCACTTTTGTTAGTGTTGAAAAACCACTTTTCGCACTTGTGTTAGTGTTGAAAAACCACTTTTCGCACTTGTGTTAGTGTTGAAAAAAGACTTTTCGCACTTGTGTTGGTGCAGGAAACCACTTTTGCACTTGTATTAGTGTGGAAAAAAACACTTCGCACTTGTGTTAGTGTTGAAAAACCACTTTTCGCACTTGTGTTAGTGTTGAAAAACCACTTTTCACACTTGTGTTAGTGTTGAAAAACCACTTTTCGCACTTGTGTTGGTGCAGGAAACCACTTTTGAACTTGTATTAGTGTTGAAAAAACACTTTTCGCACTTGTGTTAGTGTTGAAAAACCACTTTTCGCACTTGTGTTAGTGTTGAAAAACCACTTTTCGCACTTGTGTTGGTGCAGGAAACCACTTTTGCACTTGTATTAGTGTGGAAAAAACACTTTTTGAACTTGTGATAGTGTTGAAAAACCACTTTTCGCACTTGTGTTAGTGTTGAAAAACCACTTTTCGCACTTGTGTTAGTGTTGAAAAACCACTTTTCGCACTTGTGTTAGTGTTGAAAAACCACTTTTCGCACTTGTGTTGGTGCAGGAAACCACTTTTGCACTTGTATTAGTGTGCAAAAACCACTTTTCGCACTTGTGTTAGTGTTGAAAAAACACTTTTTGCACTTGTGTGAGTGTTGAAAAACCACTTTTCGCACTTGTGTTAGTGTTGAAAAACCACATTTCGCACTTGTGTTGGTGCAGGAAACCACTTTTGCACTTGTATTAGTGTGGTAAAAACACTTTTTGCACTTGTGATAGTGTTGAAAAACCACTTTTCGCACTTGTGTTAGTGTTGAAAAACCACTTTTCGCACTTGTGTTGGTGCAGGAAACCACTTTTGCACTTGTATTAGTGTGGAAAAACCACTTTTCGCACTTGTGATAGTGTTGAAAAACCACTTTTCGCACTTGTGTTAGTGTTGAAAAACCACTTTTCGCACTTGTGTTGGTGCAGGAAACCACTTTTGCACTTGTATTAGTGTGGAAAAACCACTTTTCGCACTTTTGTTAGTGTTGAAAAACCACTTTTCGCACTTGTGTTAGTGTTGAAAAACCACTTTTCGCACTTGTGTTAGTGTTGAAAAAAGACTTTTCGCACTTGTGTTGGTGCAGGAAACCACTTTTGCACTTGTATTAGTGTGGAAAAAAACACTTCGCACTTGTGTTAGTGTTGAAAAACCACTTTTCGCACTTGTGTTAGTGTTGAAAAACCACTTTTCGCACTTGTGTGAGTGTTGAAAAACCACTTTTCGCACTTGTGATAGTGTTGAAAAACCACTTTTCGCACTTGTGTTAGTGTTGAAAAACCACTTTTCGCACCAGTGTTGGTGCAGGAAACCACTTTTGCACTTGTATTAGTGTGCAAAAACCACTTTTCGCACTTGTGTTAGTGTTGAAAAACCACTTTTCGCACTTGTGTTAGTGTTGAAAAACCACTTTTCGCACTTGTGTGAGTGTTGAAAAACCACTTTTCGCACTTGTGATAGTGTTGAAAAACCACTTTTCGCACTTGTGTTAGTGTTGAAAAACCACTTTTCGCACTTGTGTTGGTGCAGGAAACCACTTTTGCACTTGTATTAGTGTGCAAAAACCACTTTTCGCACTTGTGTTAGTGTTGAAAAAACACTTTTTGCACTTGTGTGAGTGTTGAAAAACCACTTTTCGCACTTGTGTTAGTGTTGAAAAACCACATTTCGCACTTGTGTTGGTGCAGGAAACCACTTTTGCACTTGTATTAGTGTGGTAAAAACACTTTTTGCACTTGTGATAGTGTTGAAAAACCACTTTTCGCACTTGTGTTAGTGTTGAAAAACCACTTTTCGCACTTGTGTTGGTGCAGGAAACCACTTTTGCACTTGTATTAGTGTGGAAAAACCACTTTTCGCACTTGTGATAGTGTTGAAAAACCACTTTTCGCACTTGTGTTAGTGTTGAAAAACCACTTTTCGCACTTGTGTTGGTGCAGGAAACCACTTTTGCACTTGTATTAGTGTGGAAAAACCACTTTTCGCACTTTTGTTAGTGTTGAAAAACCACTTTTCGCACTTGTGTTAGTGTTGAAAAACCACTTTTCGCACTTGTGTTAGTGTTGAAAAAACACTTTTCGCACTTGTGTTGGTGCAGGAAACCACTTTTGCACTTGTATTAGTGTGGAAAAAACACTTCGCACTTGTGTTAGTGTTGAAAAACCACTTTTCGCACTTGTGTTAGTGTTGAAAAACCACTTTTCGCACTTGTGTTGGTGCAGGAAACCACTTTTGCACTTGTATTAGTGTGGAAAAACCACTTTTCGCACTTGTGTTAGTGTTGAAAAACCACTTTTCGCACTTGTGTTGGTGCAGGAAACCACTTTTGCACTTGTATTAGTGTGGAAAAAGCACTTTTTGAACTTGTGATAGTGTTGAAAAACCACTTTTCGCACTTGTGTTAGTGTTGAAAAACCACTTTTCGCACTTGTGTTAGTGTTGAAAAACCACTTTTTGCACTTGTGTTAGTGTTGAAAAACCACTTTTCGCACTTGTGTTGGTGCAGGAAACCACTTTTGCACTTGTATTAGTGTGCAAAAACCACTTTTGCACTTGTATTAGTGTGCAAAAACCACTTTTCGCACTTGTGTGAGTGTTGAAAAACCACTTTTCGCACTTGTGTTAGTGTTGAAAAACCACATTTCGCACTTGTGTTGGTGCAGGAAACCACTTTTGCACTTGTATTAGTGTGGTAAAAACACTTTTTGCACTTGTGGTAGTGTTGAAAAACCACTTTTCGCACTTGTGTTAGTGTTGAAAAACCACTTTTCGCACTTGTGTTGGTGCAGGAAACCACTTTTGCACTTGTATTAGTGTGGAAAAACCACTTTTCGCACTTGTGATAGTGTTGAAAAACCACTTTTCGCACTTGTGTTAGTGTTGAAAAACCACTTTTCGCACTTGTGTTGGTGCAGGAAACCACTTTTGCACTTGTATTAGTGTGGAAAAACCACTTTTCGCACTTTTGTTAGTGTTGAAAAACCACTTTTCGCACTTGTGTTAGTGTTGAAAAACCACTTTTCGCACTTGTGTTGGTGCAGGAAACCACTTTTGCACTTGTATTAGTGTGGAAAAAACACTTCGCACTTGTGTTAGTGTTGAAAAACCACTTTTCGCACTTGTGTTAGTGTTGAAAAACCACTTTTCGCACTTGTGTTGGTGCAGGAAACCACTTTTGCACTTGTATTAGTGTGGAAAAACCACTTTTCGCACTTGTGTTAGTGTTGAAAAACCACTTTTCGCACTTGTGTTGGTGCAGGAAACCACTTTTGCACTTGTATTAGTGTGGAAAAAACACTTTTTGAACTTGTGATAGTGTTGAAAAACCACTTTTCGCACTTGTGTTAGTGTTGAAAAACCACTTTTCGCACTTGTGTTAGTGTTGAAAAACCACTTTTCGCACCTGTGTTAGTGTTGAAAAAAGACTTTTCGCACTTGTGTTGGTGCAGGAAACCACTTTTGCACTTGTATTAGTGTGGAAAAACCACTTTTCGCACTTGTGATAGTGTTGAAAAACCACTTTTCGCACTTGTGTTAGTGTTGAAAAACCACTTTTCGCACTTGTGTTGGTGCAGGAAACCACTTTTGCACTTGTATTAGTGTGGAAAAACCACTTTTCGCACTTTTGTTAGTGTTGAAAAACCACTTTTCGCACTTGTGTTAGTGTTGAAAAACCACTTTTCGCACTTGTGTTAGTGTTGAAAAAAGACTTTTCGCACTTGTGTTGGTGCAGGAAACCACTTTTGCACTTGTATTAGTGTGGAAAAAAACACTTCGCACTTGTGTTAGTGTTGAAAAACCACTTTTCGCACTTGTGTTAGTGTTGAAAAACCACTTTTCACACTTGTGTTAGTGTTGAAAAACCACTTTTCGCACTTGTGTTGGTGCAGGAAACCACTTTTGAACTTGTATTAGTGTTGAAAAAACACTTTTCGCACTTGTGTTAGTGTTGAAAAACCACTTTTCGCACTTGTGTTAGTGTTGAAAAACCACTTTTCGCACTTGTGTTGGTGCAGGAAACCACTTTTGCACTTGTATTAGTGTGGAAAAAACACTTTTTGAACTTGTGATAGTGTTGAAAAACCACTTTTCGCACTTGTGTTAGTGTTGAAAAACCACTTTTCGCACTTGTGTTAGTGTTGAAAAACCACTTTTCGCACTTGTGTTAGTGTTGAAAAACCACTTTTCGCACTTGTGTTGGTGCAGGAAACCACTTTTGCACTTGTATTAGTGTGCAAAAACCACTTTTCGCACTTGTGTTAGTGTTGAAAAAACACTTTTTGCACTTGTGTGAGTGTTGAAAAACCACTTTTCGCACTTGTGTTAGTGTTGAAAAACCACATTTCGCACTTGTGTTGGTGCAGGAAACCACTTTTGCACTTGTATTAGTGTGGTAAAAACACTTTTTGCACTTGTGATAGTGTTGAAAAACCACTTTTCGCACTTGTGTTAGTGTTGAAAAACCACTTTTCGCACTTGTGTTGGTGCAGGAAACCACTTTTGCACTTGTATTAGTGTGGAAAAACCACTTTTCGCACTTGTGATAGTGTTGAAAAACCACTTTTCGCACTTGTGTTAGTGTTGAAAAACCACTTTTCGCACTTGTGTTGGTGCAGGAAACCACTTTTGCACTTGTATTAGTGTGGAAAAACCACTTTTCGCACTTTTGTTAGTGTTGAAAAACCACTTTTCGCACTTGTGTTAGTGTTGAAAAACCACTTTTCGCACTTGTGTTAGTGTTGAAAAAAGACTTTTCGCACTTGTGTTGGTGCAGGAAACCACTTTTGCACTTGTATTAGTGTGGAAAAAAACACTTCGCACTTGTGTTAGTGTTGAAAAACCACTTTTCGCACTTGTGTTAGTGTTGAAAAACCACTTTTCGCACTTGTGTGAGTGTTGAAAAACCACTTTTCGCACTTGTGATAGTGTTGAAAAACCACTTTTCGCACTTGTGTTAGTGTTGAAAAACCACTTTTCGCACCAGTGTTGGTGCAGGAAACCACTTTTGCACTTGTATTAGTGTGCAAAAACCACTTTTCGCACTTGTGTTAGTGTTGAAAAACCACTTTTCGCACTTGTGTTAGTGTTGAAAAACCACTTTTCGCACTTGTGTGAGTGTTGAAAAACCACTTTTCGCACTTGTGATAGTGTTGAAAAACCACTTTTCGCACTTGTGTTAGTGTTGAAAAACCACTTTTCGCACTTGTGTTGGTGCAGGAAACCACTTTTGCACTTGTATTAGTGTGCAAAAACCACTTTTCGCACTTGTGTTAGTGTTGAAAAAACACTTTTTGCACTTGTGTGAGTGTTGAAAAACCACTTTTCGCACTTGTGTTAGTGTTGAAAAACCACATTTCGCACTTGTGTTGGTGCAGGAAACCACTTTTGCACTTGTATTAGTGTGGTAAAAACACTTTTTGCACTTGTGATAGTGTTGAAAAACCACTTTTCGCACTTGTGTTAGTGTTGAAAAACCACTTTTCGCACTTGTGTTGGTGCAGGAAACCACTTTTGCACTTGTATTAGTGTGGAAAAACCACTTTTCGCACTTGTGATAGTGTTGAAAAACCACTTTTCGCACTTGTGTTAGTGTTGAAAAACCACTTTTCGCACTTGTGTTGGTGCAGGAAACCACTTTTGCACTTGTATTAGTGTGGAAAAACCACTTTTCGCACTTTTGTTAGTGTTGAAAAACCACTTTTCGCACTTGTGTTAGTGTTGAAAAACCACTTTTCGCACTTGTGTTAGTGTTGAAAAAAGACTTTTCGCACTTGTGTTGGTGCAGGAAACCACTTTTGCACTTGTATTAGTGTGGAAAAAAACACTTCGCACTTGTGTTAGTGTTGAAAAACCACTTTTCGCACTTGTGTTAGTGTTGAAAAACCACTTTTCGCACTTGTGTGAGTGTTGAAAAACCACTTTTCGCACTTGTGATAGTGTTGAAAAACCACTTTTCGCACTTGTGTTAGTGTTGAAAAACCACTTTTCGCACCAGTGTTGGTGCAGGAAACCACTTTTGCACTTGTATTAGTGTGGAAAACCACTTTTTGCACTTGTGATAGTGTTGACAAACCACTTTTCGCACTTGTGTTAGTGTTGAAAAACCACTTTTCGCACTTGTGTTAGTGTTGAAAAACCACTTTTCGCACTTGTGTTGGTGCAGGAAACCACTTTTGCACTTGTATTAGTGTGGAAAAAAACACTTTTTGCACTTGTGATAGTGTTGAAAAACCACTTTTTGCACTTGTGTTAGTGTTGAAAAACCACTTTTCGCACTTGTGTTGGTGCAGGAAACCACTTTTGCACTTGTATTAGTGTGGAAAAACCACTTTTCGCACTTGTGTTAGTGTTGAAAAACCACTTTTCGCACTTGTGTTAGTGTTGAAAAACCACTTTTCGCACTTGTGTTAGTGTTGAAAAAACACTTTTCGCACTTGTGTTGGTGCAGGAAACCACTTTTGCACTTGTATTAGTGTGGAAAAAACACTTCGCACTTGTGTTAGTGTTGAAAAACCACTTTTCGCACTTGTGTTAGTGTTGAAAAACCACTTTTCGCACTTGTGTTGGTGCAGGAAACCACTTTTGCACTTGTATTAGTGTGGAAAAACCACTTTTCGCACTTGTGTTAGTGTTGAAAAACCACTTTTCGCACTTGTGTGAGTGTTGAAAAACCACTTTTCGCACTTGTGATAGTGTTGAAAAACCACTTTTCGCACTTGTGTTAGTGTTGAAAAACCACTTTTCGCACCAGTGTTGGTGCAGACAACCACTTTTGCACTTGTATTAGTGTGGAAAAACCACTTTTTGCACTTGTGATAGTGTTGAAAAACCACTTTTCGCACTTGTGTTAGTGTTGAAAAACCACTTTTCGCACTTGTGTTAGTGTTGAAAAACCACTTTTCGCACTTGTGTTGGTGCAGGAAACCACTTTTGCACTTGTATTAGTGTGGAAAAAACACTTTTTGCACTTGTGATAGTGTTGAAAAACAACTTTTCGCACTTGTGTTAGTGTTGAAAAACCACTTTTCGCACTTGTGTTGGTGCAGGAAACCACTTTTGAACTTGTATTAGTGTTGAAAAAACACTTTTCGCACTTGTGTTAGTGTTGAAAAACCACTTTTCGCACTTGTGTTAGTGTTGAAAAAACACTTTTCGCACTTGTGTTGGTGCAGGAAACCACTTTTGCACTTGTATTAGTGTGCAAAAACCACTTTTCGCACTTGTGTTAGTGTTGAAAAAACACTTTTTGCACTTGTGTGAGTGTTGAAAAACCACTTTTCGCACTTGTGTTAGTGTTGAAAAACCACATTTCGCACTTGTGTTGGTGCAGGAAACCACTTTTGCACTTGTATTAGTGTGGTAAAAACACTTTTTGCACTTGTGATAGTGTTGAAAAACCACTTTTCGCACTTGTGTTAGTGTTGAAAAACCACTTTTCGCACTTGTGTTGGTGCAGGAAACCACTTTTGCACTTGTATTAGTGTGGAAAAACCACTTTTCGCACTTGTGATAGTGTTGAAAAACCACTTTTCGCACTTGTGTTAGTGTTGAAAAACCACTTTTCGCACTTGTGTTGGTGCAGGAAACCACTTTTGCACTTGTATTAGTGTGGAAAAACCACTTTTCGCACTTTTGTTAGTGTTGAAAAACCACTTTTCGCACTTGTGTTAGTGTTGAAAAACCACTTTTCGCACTTGTGTTGGTGCAGGAAACCACTTTTGCACTTGTATTAGTGTGGAAAAAACACTTCGCACTTGTGTTAGTGTTGAAAAACCACTTTTCGCACTTGTGTTAGTGTTGAAAAACCACTTTTCGCACTTGTGTTAGTGTTGAAAAACCACTTTTCGCACTTGTGTTGGTGCAGGAAACCACTTTTGCACTTGTATTAGTGTGGAAAAAACACTTTTTGCACTTGTGATAGTGTTGAAAAACCACTTTTTGCACTTGTGTTAGTGTTGAAAAACCACTTTTCGCACTTGTGTTGGTGCAGGAAACCACTTTTGCACTTGTATTAGTGTGGAAAAACCACTTTTCGCACTTGTGTTAGTGTTGAAAAACCACTTTTCGCACTTGTGTTGGTGCAGGAAACCACTTTTGCACTTGTATTAGTGTGGAAAAACCACTTTTCGCACTTGTGATAGTGTTGAAAAACCACTTTTCGCACTTGTGTTAGTGTTGAAAAACCACTTTTCGCACTTGTGTTGGTGCAGGAAACCACTTTTGCACTTGTATTAGTGTGGAAAAACCACTTTTCGCACTTTTGTTAGTGTTGAAAAACCACTTTTCGCACTTGTGTTAGTGTTGAAAAACCACTTTTCGCACTTGTGTTAGTGTTGAAAAAAGACTTTTCGCACTTGTGTTGGTGCAGGAAACCACTTTTGCACTTGTATTAGTGTGGAAAAAAACACTTCGCACTTGTGTTAGTGTTGAAAAACCACTTTTCGCACTTGTGTTAGTGTTGAAAAACCACTTTTCGCACTTGTGTGAGTGTTGAAAAACCACTTTTCGCACTTGTGATAGTGTTGAAAAACCACTTTTCGCACTTGTGTTAGTGTTGAAAAACCACTTTTCGCACCAGTGTTGGTGCAGGAAACCACTTTTGCACTTGTATTAGTGTGGAAAACCACTTTTTGCACTTGTGATAGTGTTGAAAAACCACTTTTCGCACTTGTGTTAGTGTTGAAAAACCACTTTTCGCACTTGTGTTAGTGTTGAAAAACCACTTTTCGCACTTGTGTTGGTGCAGGAAACCACTTTTGCACTTGTATTAGTGTGGAAAAAACACTTTTTGCACTTGTGATAGTGTTGAAAAACCACTTTTTGCACTTGTGTTAGTGTTGAAAAACCACTTTTCGCACTTGTGTTGGTGCAGGAAACCACTTTTGCACTTGTATTAGTGTGGAAAAACCACTTTTCGCACTTGTGTTAGTGTTGAAAAACCACTTTTCGCACTTGTGTTAGTGTTGAAAAACCACTTTTCGCACTTGTGTTAGTGTTGAAAAAACACTTTTCGCACTTGTGTTGGTGCAGGAAACCACTTTTGCACTTGTATTAGTGTGGAAAAAACACTTCGCACTTGTGTTAGTGTTGAAAAACCACTTTTCGCACTTGTGTTAGTGTTGAAAAACCACTTTTCGCACTTGTGTTGGTGCAGGAAACCACTTTTGCACTTGTATTAGTGTGGAAAAACCACTTTTCGCACTTGTGTTAGTGTTGAAAAACCACTTTTCGCACTTGTGTTGGTGCAGGAAACCACTTTTGCACTTGTATTAGTGTGGAAAAAACACTTTTTGAACTTGTGATAGTGTTGAAAAACCACTTTTCGCACTTGTGTTAGTGTTGAAAAACCACTTTTCGCACTTGTGTTAGTGTTGAAAAACCACTTTTTGCACTTGTGTTAGTGTTGAAAAACCACTTTTCGCACTTGTGTTGGTGCAGGAAACCACTTTTGCACTTGTATTAGTGTGCAAAAACCACTTTTGCACTTGTATTAGTGTGCAAAAACCACTTTTCGCACTTGTGTGAGTGTTGAAAAACCACTTTTCGCACTTGTGTTAGTGTTGAAAAACCACATTTCGCACTTGTGTTGGTGCAGGAAACCACTTTTGCACTTGTATTAGTGTGGTAAAAACACTTTTTGCACTTGTGGTAGTGTTGAAAAACCACTTTTCGCACTTGTGTTAGTGTTGAAAAACCACTTTTCGCACTTGTGTTGGTGCAGGAAACCACTTTTGCACTTGTATTAGTGTGGAAAAACCACTTTTCGCACTTGTGATAGTGTTGAAAAACCACTTTTCGCACTTGTGTTAGTGTTGAAAAACCACTTTTCGCACTTGTGTTGGTGCAGGAAACCACTTTTGCACTTGTATTAGTGTGGAAAAACCACTTTTCGCACTTTTGTTAGTGTTGAAAAACCACTTTTCGCACTTGTGTTAGTGTTGAAAAACCACTTTTCGCACTTGTGTTGGTGCAGGAAACCACTTTTGCACTTGTATTAGTGTGGAAAAAACACTTCGCACTTGTGTTAGTGTTGAAAAACCACTTTTCGCACTTGTGTTAGTGTTGAAAAACCACTTTTCGCACTTGTGTTGGTGCAGGAAACCACTTTTGCACTTGTATTAGTGTGGAAAAACCACTTTTCGCACTTGTGTTAGTGTTGAAAAACCACTTTTCGCACTTGTGTTGGTGCAGGAAACCACTTTTGCACTTGTATTAGTGTGGAAAAAACACTTTTTGAACTTGTGATAGTGTTGAAAAACCACTTTTCGCACTTGTGTTAGTGTTGAAAAACCACTTTTCGCACTTGTGTTAGTGTTGAAAAACCACTTTTCGCACTTGTGTTGGTGCAGGAAACCACTTTTGCACTTGTATTAGTGTGCAAAAACCACTTTTCGCACTTGTGTTAGTGTTGAAAAAACACTTTTTGCACTTGTGTGAGTATTGAAAAACCACTTTTCGCACTTGTGTTAGTGTTGAAAAACCACATTTCGCACTTGTGTTGGTGCAGGAAACCACTTTTGCACTTGTATTAGTGTGGTAAAAACACTTTTTGCACTTGTGATAGTGTTGAAAAACCACTTTTCGCACTTGTGTTAGTGTTGAAAAACCACTTTTCACACTTGTGTTGGTGCAGGAAACCACTTTTGCACTTGTATTAGTGTGGAAAAACCACTTTTCGCACTTGTGATAGTGTTGAAAAACCACTTTTCGCACTTGTGTTAGTGTTGAAAAACCACTTTTCGCACTTGTGTTGGTGCAGGAAACCACTTTTGCACTTGTATTAGTGTGGAAAAACCACTTTTCGCACTTTTGTTAGTGTTGAAAAACCACTTTTCGCACTTGTGTTAGTGTTGAAAAACCACTTTTCGCACTTGTGTTAGTGTTGAAAAACCACATTTTGCACTTGTGTTAGTGTTGAAAAACCACTTTTTGCACTTGTGCTGGTGCAGGAAACCACTTTTGCACTTGTATGAGTGTGGAAAAACCACTTTTCGCACTTGTGTTAGTGTTGAAAAACCACTTTTCACACTTGTGTTAGTGTTGAAAAACCACTTTTCGCACTTGTGTTGGTGCAGGAAACCACTTTTGAACTTGTATTAGTGTTGAAAAAACACTTTTCGCACTTGTGTTAGTGTTGAAAAACCACTTTTCGCACTTGTGTTAGTGTTGAAAAACCACTTTTCGCACTTGTGTTGGTGCAGGAAACCACTTTTGCACTTGTATTAGTGTGGAAAAAACACTTTTTGAACTTGTGATAGTGTTGAAAAACCACTTTTCGCACTTGTGTTAGTGTTGAAAAACCACTTTTCGCACTTGTGTTAGTGTTGAAAAACCACTTTTCGCACTTGTGTTAGTGTTGAAAAACCACTTTTCGCACTTGTGTTGGTGCAGGAAACCACTTTTGCACTTGTATTAGTGTGCAAAAACCACTTTTCGCACTTGTGTTAGTGTTGAAAAAACACTTTTTGCACTTGTGTGAGTGTTGAAAAACCACTTTTCGCACTTGTGTTAGTGTTGAAAAACCACATTTCGCACTTGTGTTGGTGCAGGAAACCACTTTTGCACTTGTATTAGTGTGGTAAAAACACTTTTTGCACTTGTGATAGTGTTGAAAAACCACTTTTCGCACTTGTGTTGGTGCAGGAAACCACTTTTGCACTTGTATTAGTGTGGAAAAACCACTTTTCGCACTTGTGATAGTGTTGAAAAACCACTTTTCGCACTTGTGTTAGTGTTGAAAAACCACTTTTCGCACTTGTGTTGGTGCAGGAAACCACTTTTGCACTTCTATTAGTGTGGAAAAACCACTTTTCGCACTTGTGTTAGTGTTGAAAAACCACTTTTCACACTTGTGTTAGTGTTGAAAAACCACTTTTCGCACTTGTGTTGGTGCAGGAAACCACTTTTGAACTTGTATTAGTGTTGAAAAAACACTTTTCGCACTTGTGTTAGTGTTGAAAAACCACTTTTCGCACTTGTGTTAGTGTTGAAAAACCACTTTTCGCACTTGTGTTGGTGCAGGAAACCACTTTTGCACTTGTATTAGTGTGGAAAAAACACTTTTTGAACTTGTGATAGTGTTGAAAAACCACTTTTCGCACTTGTGTTAGTGTTGAAAAACCACTTTTCGCACTTGTGTTAGTGTTGAAAAACCACTTTTCGCACTTGTGTTAGTGTTGAAAAACCACTTTTCGCACTTGTGTTGGTGCAGGAAACCACTTTTGCACTTGTATTAGTGTGCAAAAACCACTTTTCGCACTTGTGTTAGTGTTGAAAAAACACTTTTTGCACTTGTGGTAGTGTTGAAAAACCACTTTTCGCACTTGTGTTAGTGTTGAAAAACCACTTTTCGCACTTGTGTTGGTGCAGGAAACCACTTTTGCACTTGTATTAGTGTGGAAAAACCACTTTTCGCACTTGTGATAGTGTTGAAAAACCACTTTTCGCACTTGTGTTAGTGTTGAAAAACCACTTTTCGCACTTGTGTTGGTGCAGGAAACCACTTTTGCACTTGTATTAGTGTGGAAAAACCACTTTTCGCACTTTTGTTAGTGTTGAAAAACCACTTTTCGCACTTGTGTTAGTGTTGAAAAACCACTTTTCGCACTTGTGTTGGTGCAGGAAACCACTTTTGCACTTGTATTAGTGTGGAAAAAACACTTCGCACTTGTGTTAGTGTTGAAAAACCACTTTTCGCACTTGTGTTAGTGTTGAAAAACCACTTTTCGCACTTGTGTTGGTGCAGGAAACCACTTTTGCACTTGTATTAGTGTGGAAAAACCACTTTTCGCACTTGTGTTAGTGTTGAAAAACCACTTTTCGCACTTGTGTTGGTGCAGGAAACCACTTTTGCACTTGTATTAGTGTGGAAAAAACACTTTTTGAACTTGTGATAGTGTTGAAAAACCACTTTTCGCACTTGTGTTAGTGTTGAAAAACCACTTTTCGCACTTGTGTTAGTGTTGAAAAACCACTTTTCGCACTTGTGTTAGTGTTGAAAAAAGACTTTTCGCACTTGTGTTGGTGCAGGAAACCACTTTTGCACTTGTATTAGTGTGGAAAAACCACTTTTCGCACTTGTGATAGTGTTGAAAAACCACTTTTCGCACTTGTGTTAGTGTTGAAAAACCACTTTTCGCACTTGTGTTGGTGCAGGAAACCACTTTTGCACTTGTATTAGTGTGGAAAAACCACTTTTCGCACTTTTGTTAGTGTTGAAAAACCACTTTTCGCACTTGTGTTAGTGTTGAAAAACCACTTTTCGCACTTGTGTTAGTGTTGAAAAAAGACTTTTCGCACTTGTGTTGGTGCAGGAAACCACTTTTGCACTTGTATTAGTGTGGAAAAAAACACTTCGCACTTGTGTTAGTGTTGAAAAACCACTTTTCGCACTTGTGTTAGTGTTGAAAAACCACTTTTCACACTTGTGTTAGTGTTGAAAAACCACTTTTCGCACTTGTGTTGGTGCAGGAAACCACTTTTGAACTTGTATTAGTGTTGAAAAAACACTTTTCGCACTTGTGTTAGTGTTGAAAAACCACTTTTCGCACTTGTGTTAGTGTTGAAAAACCACTTTTCGCACTTGTGTTGGTGCAGGAAACCACTTTTGCACTTGTATTAGTGTGGAAAAAACACTTTTTGAACTTGTGATAGTGTTGAAAAACCACTTTTCGCACTTGTGTTAGTGTTGAAAAACCACTTTTCGCACTTGTGTTAGTGTTGAAAAACCACTTTTCGCACTTGTGTTAGTGTTGAAAAACCACTTTTCGCACTTGTGTTGGTGCAGGAAACCACTTTTGCACTTGTATTAGTGTGCAAAAACCACTTTTCGCACTTGTGTTAGTGTTGAAAAAACACTTTTTGCACTTGTGTGAGTGTTGAAAAACCACTTTTCGCACTTGTGTTAGTGTTGAAAAACCACATTTCGCACTTGTGTTGGTGCAGGAAACCACTTTTGCACTTGTATTAGTGTGGTAAAAACACTTTTTGCACTTGTGATAGTGTTGAAAAACCACTTTTCGCACTTGTGTTAGTGTTGAAAAACCACTTTTCGCACTTGTGTTGGTGCAGGAAACCACTTTTGCACTTGTATTAGTGTGGAAAAACCACTTTTCGCACTTGTGATAGTGTTGAAAAACCACTTTTCGCACTTGTGTTAGTGTTGAAAAACCACTTTTCGCACTTGTGTTGGTGCAGGAAACCACTTTTGCACTTGTATTAGTGTGGAAAAACCACTTTTCGCACTTTTGTTAGTGTTGAAAAACCACTTTTCGCACTTGTGTTAGTGTTGAAAAACCACTTTTCGCACTTGTGTTAGTGTTGAAAAAAGACTTTTCGCACTTGTGTTGGTGCAGGAAACCACTTTTGCACTTGTATTAGTGTGGAAAAAAACACTTCGCACTTGTGTTAGTGTTGAAAAACCACTTTTCGCACTTGTGTTAGTGTTGAAAAACCACTTTTCGCACTTGTGTGAGTGTTGAAAAACCACTTTTCGCACTTGTGATAGTGTTGAAAAACCACTTTTCGCACTTGTGTTAGTGTTGAAAAACCACTTTTCGCACCAGTGTTGGTGCAGGAAACCACTTTTGCACTTGTATTAGTGTGCAAAAACCACTTTTCGCACTTGTGTTAGTGTTGAAAAACCACTTTTCGCACTTGTGTTAGTGTTGAAAAACCACTTTTCGCACTTGTGTGAGTGTTGAAAAACCACTTTTCGCACTTGTGATAGTGTTGAAAAACCACTTTTCGCACTTGTGTTAGTGTTGAAAAACCACTTTTCGCACTTGTGTTGGTGCAGGAAACCACTTTTGCACTTGTATTAGTGTGCAAAAACCACTTTTCGCACTTGTGTTAGTGTTGAAAAAACACTTTTTGCACTTGTGTGAGTGTTGAAAAACCACTTTTCGCACTTGTGTTAGTGTTGAAAAACCACATTTCGCACTTGTGTTGGTGCAGGAAACCACTTTTGCACTTGTATTAGTGTGGTAAAAAACACTTTTTGCACTTGTGATAGTGTTGAAAAACCACTTTTCGCACTTGTGTTAGTGTTGAAAACCACTTTTCGCACTTGTGTTGTGCAGGAAACCACTTTTGCACTTGTATTAGTGTGGAAAAACCACTTTCGCACTTGTGATAGTGTTGAAAAACCACTTTTCGCACTTGTGTTAGTGTTGAAAAACCACTTTTCGCACTTGTGTTGGTGCAGGAAACCACTTTTGCACTTGTATTAGTGTGGAAAAACCACTTTTCGCACTTTTGTTAGTGTTGAAAAACCACTTTTCGCACTTGTGTTAGTGTTGAAAAACCACTTTTCGCACTTGTGTTAGTGTTGAAAAAAGACATTTCGCACTTGTGTTGGTGCAGGAAACCACTTTTGCACTTGTATTAGTGTGGAAAAAAACACTTCGCACTTGTGTTAGTGTTGAAAAACCACTTTTCGCACTTGTGTTAGTGTTGAAAAACCACTTTTCGCACTTGTGTTGGTGCAGGAAACCACTTTTGCACTTGTATTAGTGTGGAAAAACCACTTTTCGCACTTTTGTTAGTGTTGAAAAACCACTTTTCGCACTTGTGTTAGTGTTGAAAAACCACTTTCGCACTTGTGTTAGTGTTGAAAAACCACATTTGCACTTGTGTTAGTGTTGAAAAACCACTTTTTGCACTTGTGTTGGTGCAGGAAACCACTTTTGCACTTGTATGAGTGTGGAAAAACCACTTTTCGCACTTGTGTTAGTGTTGAAAAACCACTTTTCACACTTGTGTTAGTGTTGAAAAACCACTTTTCGCACTTGTGTTGGTGCAGGAAACCACTTTTGAACTTGTATTAGTGTTGAAAAAACACTTTTCGCACTTGTGTTAGTGTTGAAAAACCACTTTTCGCACTTGTGTTAGTGTTGAAAAACCACTTTTCGCACTTGTGTTGGTGCAGGAAACCACTTTTGCACTTGTATTAGTGGTGGAAAAAAACACTTTTTGAACTTGTGATAGTGTTGAAAAACCACTTTTCGCACTTGTGTTAGTGTTGAAAAACCACTTTTCGCACTTGTGTTAGTGTTGAAAAACCACTTTTCGCACTTGTGTTAGTGTTGAAAAACCACTTTTCGCACTTGTGTTGGTGCAGGAAACCACTTTTGCACTTGTATTAGTGTGCAAAAACCACTTTTCGCACTTGTGTTAGTGTTGAAAAAACACTTTTTGCACTTGTGTGAGTGTTGAAAAACCACTTTTCGCACTTGTGTTAGTGTTGAAAAACCACATTTCGCACTTGTGTTGGTGCAGGAAACCACTTTTGCACTTGTATTAGTGTGGTAAAAACACTTTTTGCACTTGTGATAGTGTTGAAAAACCACTTTTCGCACTTGTGTTGGTGCAGGAAACCACTTTTGCACTTGTATTAGTGTGGAAAAACCACTTTTCGCACTTGTGATAGTGTTGAAAAACCACTTTTCGCACTTGTGTTAGTGTTGAAAAACCACTTTTCGCACTTGTGTTGGTGCAGGAAACCACTTTTGCACTTCTATTAGTGTGGAAAAACCACTTTTCGCACTTGTGTTAGTGTTGAAAAACCACTTTTCACACTTGTGTTAGTGTTGAAAAACCACTTTTCGCACTTGTGTTGGTGCAGGAAACCACTTTTGAACTTGTATTAGTGTTGAAAAAACACTTTTCGCACTTGTGTTAGTGTTGAAAAACCACTTTTCGCACTTGTGTTAGTGTTGAAAAACCACTTTTCGCACTTGTGTTGGTGCAGGAAAACACTTTTGCACTTGTATTAGTGTGGAAAAAACACTTTTTGAACTTGTGATAGTGTTGAAAAACCACTTTTCGCACTTGTGTTAGTGTTGAAAAACCACTTTTCGCACTTGTGTTAGTGTTGAAAAACCACTTTTCGCACTTGTGTTAGTGTTGAAAAACCACTTTTCGCACTTGTGTTGGTGCAGGAAACCACTTTGCACTTGTATTAGTGTGCAAAAACCACTTTTCGCACTTGTGTTAGTGTTGAAAAACACTTTTTGCACTTGTGGTAGTGTTGAAAAACCACTTTTTCGCACTTGTGTTAGTGTTGAAAAAACCACTTTTCGCACTTGTGTTGGTGCAGGAAACCACTTTTGCACTTGTATTAGTGTGGAAAAACCACTTTTCGCACTTGTGATAGTGTTGAAAAACCACTTTTCGCACTGTGTTAGTGTTGAAAAACCACTTTTCGCACTTGTGTTGGTGCAGGAAACCACTTTTGCACTTGTATTAGTGTGGAAAAACCACTTTTTCGCACTTTTGTTAGTGTTGAAAAACCACTTTTCGCACTTGTGTTAGTGTTGAAAAACCACTTTTCGCACTTGTGTTGGTGCAGGAAACCACTTTTGCACTTGTATTAGTGTGGAAAAAACACTTCGCACTTGTGTTAGTGTTGAAAAACCACTTTTCGCACTTGTGTTAGTGTTGAAAAACCACTTTTCGCACTTG
Source organism: Myxine glutinosa (assembly GCF_964187855.1). Lineage (NCBI taxonomy): Eukaryota > Metazoa > Chordata > Myxini > Myxiniformes > Myxinidae > Myxine > Myxine glutinosa. The sequence continues at coordinate 101,133,730 of NC_136264.1, forward strand.
TGTTGGTGCAGGAACCACTTTTGCACTTGTATTAGTGTGGAAAAACCACTTTTCGCACTTGTGTTAGTGTTGAAAAACCACTTTTCGCACTTGTGTTGGTGCAGGAAACCACTTTTGCACTTGTATTAGTGTGGAAAAAACACTTTTTGAACTTGTGATAGTGTTGAAAAACCACTTTTCGCACTTGTGTTAGTGTTGAAAAACCACTTTTCGCACTTGTGTTAGTGTTGAAAAACCACTTTTCGCACTTGTGTTAGTGTTGAAAAAAGACTTTTCGCACTTGTGTTGGTGCAGGAAACCACTTTTGCACTTGTATTAGTGTGGAAAAACCACTTTTCGCACTTGTGATAGTGTTGAAAAACCACTTTTCGCACTTGTGTTAGTGTTGAAAAACCACTTTTCGCACTTGTGTTGGTGCAGGAAACCACTTTTGCACTTGTATTAGTGTGGAAAAACCACTTTTCGCACTTTTGTTAGTGTTGAAAACCACTTTTTCGCACTTGTGTTAGTGTTGAAAAAACCACTTTTCGCACTTGTGTTAGTGTTGAAAAAAGACTCTTTTCGCACCTTGTGTTGGTGCAGGAAACCACTTTTGCACTTGTATTAGTGTGGAAAAAAACACTTCGCACTTGTGTTAGTGTTGAAAAAACCACTTTTCGCACTTGTGTTAGTGTTGAAAAAACCACTTTTCACACTTGTGTTAGTGTTGAAAAACCACTTTTCGCACTTGTGTTGGTGCAGGAAACCACTTTTGAACTTGTAATTAGTGTTGAAAAAAACACTTTTCCGCACTTGTGTTAGTGGTGAAAAACCACTTTTCGCACTTGTGTTAGTGTTGAAAAACCACTTTTCGCACTTGTGTTGGGTGCAGGAAACCACTTTTGCACTTGTATTAGTGTGGAAAAACACTTTTTGAACTTGTGATAGTGTTGAAAAACCACTTTTCGCACTTGTGTTAGTGTGAAAAACCACTTTTCGCACTTGTGTTAGTGTTGAAAAACCACTATTCGCACTTGTGTTAGTGTTGAAAAACCACTTTTTCGCACTTGTGTTGGTGCAGGAAACCACTTTTGCACTTGTATTAGTGTGCAAAAAACCACTTTTCGCACTTGTGTTAGTGTTGAAAAAACACTTTTTGCACTTGTGTGAGTGTTGAAAAACCACTTTTCGCACTTGTGTTAGTGTTGAAAAACCACTTTTCGCACTTGTGTTGGTGCAGGAAACCACTTTTGCACTTGTATTAGTGTGAAAAAACCACTTTTCGCACTTGTGATAGTGTTGAAAAACCACTTTTCGCACTTGTGTTAGTGTTGAAAAACCACTTTTCGCACTTGTGTTGGTGCAGGAAACCACTTTGCACTTGTATTAGTGTGGAAAAACCACTTTTCGCACTTTTGTTAGTGTTGAAAAACCACTTTTCGCACTTGTGTTAGTGTTGAAAAACCACTTTTCGCACTTGTGTTAGTGTTGAAAAAAGACTTTTCGCACTTGTGTTGGTGCAGGAAACCACTTTTTGCACTTGTATTAGTGTGGAAAAAAACACTTCGCACTTGTGTTAGTGTTGAAAAACCACTTTTCGCACTTGTGTTAGTGTTGAAAAACCACTTTTCGCACTTGTGTGAGTGTTGAAAAACCACTTTTCGCACTTGTGATAGTGTTGAAAAACCACTTTTCGCACTTGTGTTAGTGTTGAAAAACCACTTTCCGCACCCAGTGTTGGTGCAGGAAACCACTTTTGCACTTGTATTAGTGTGCAAAAACCACTTTTCGCACTTGTGTTAGTGTTGAAAAACCACTTTTTCGCACTTGTGTTAGTGTTGAAAAACCACTTTTCGCACTTGTGTGAGTGTTGAAAAACCACTTTTCGCACTTGTGATAGTGTTGAAAAACCACTTTTCGCACTTGTGTTAGTGTTGAAAAACCACTTTTCCGCACTTGTGTTGGTGCAGGAAACCACTTTTGCACTTGTATTAGTGTGCAAAAACCACTTTTCGCACTTGTGTTAGTGTTGAAAAAACACTTTTTGCACTTGTGTGAGTGTTGAAAAACCACTTTTCGCACTTGTGTTAGTGTTGAAAAACACATTTCGCACTTGTGTTGGTGCAGGAAACCACTTTTGCACTTGTATTAGTGTGGTAAAACACTTTTTGCACTGTGATAGTGTTGAAAAACCACTTTTCGCACTTGTGTTAGTGTTGAAAAACCACTTTTCGCACTTGTGTTGGTGCAGGAAACCACTTTTGCACTTGTATTAGTGTGGAAAAAACCACTTTTCGCACTTGTGATAGTGTTGAAAAACCACTTTTCGCACTTGTGTAGTGTTGAAAAACCACTTTTCGCACTTGTGTTGGTGCAGGAAACCACTTTTGCACTTGTATTAGTGTGGAAAAAACCACTTTTCGCACTTTTGTAGTGT